>NC_090438.1:335378007-335696365 GCF_031143425.1 Pleurodeles waltl | reverse complement strand
ATCCTTTGCAAACCTCAAAATTTGGCTAAAAAAACACATGTTCCTCACAATTCTGTGGCAGAAAGTTCTGGAATCTGAGAGGAGCCACAAATTTCCTTCCACCCAGCGTTCCCCCACGTCTCCCGATAAAAATGATACCTCACTTGTGTGGGTAGGCCTAGCGCCCGCGACAGGATATGCCCCAAAACACAACGTGGACATATCACAGAAAACAGAGCTGTTTTTAGCAAAGTGACTACCTGTAGATTTTGGCCTCTAGCTCAGCCGCCACCTAGGGAAACCTACCAAACCTGTGCATTTCTGAAAACTAGAGACCTAGGGGAATCCAAGGAGGGGTGACTTGTGTGGCTCGGACCAGGTTCTGTTACCCAGAATCCTTTGCAAACCTCAAAATTTGGCTAAAAAAACACATGTTCCTCACATTTCTGTGGCAGAAAGTTCTGGAATCTGAGAGGAGCCACAAATTTCCTTCCACCCAGCGTTCCCCCACATCTCCCGATAAAAATGATACCTCACTTGTGTGGGTAGGCCTAGCGCCCGCGACAGGATATGCCCCAAAACACAACGTGGACACATCACAGAAAACAGAGCTGTTTTTAGCAAAGTGACTACCTATAGATTTTGGCCTCTAGCTCAGCCGCCACCTAGGGAAACCTACCAAACCTGTGCATTTCTGAAAACTAGAGACCTAGGGGAATCCAAGGAGGGGTGACTTGTGTGGCTCGGACCAGGTTCTGTTACCCAGAATCCTTTGCAAACCTCAAAATTTGGCTAAAAAAACACATGTTCCTCACATTTCTGTGGCAGAAAGTTCTGGAATCTGAGAGGAGCCACAAATTTCCTTCCACCCAGTGTTCCCCCACGTCTCCCGATAAAAATGATACCTCACTTGTGTGGGTAGGCCTAGCGCCCGCGACAGGATATGCCCCAAAACACAACGTGGACATATCACAGAAAACAGAGCTGTTTTTAGCAAAGTGACTACCTGTAGATTTTGGCCTCTAGCTCAGCCGCCACCTAGGGAAACCTACCAAACCTGTGCATTTCTGAAAACTAGAGACCTAGGGGAATCCAAGGAGGGGTGACTTGTGTGGCTCGGACCAGGTTCTGTTACCCAGAATCCTTTGCAAACCTCAAAATTTGGCTAAAAAAACACATGTTCCTCACATTTCTGTGGCAGAAAGTTCTGGAATCTGAGAGGAGCCACAAATTTCCTTCCACCCAGCGTTCCCCCACGTCTCCCGATAAAAATGATACCTCACTTGTGTGGGTAGGCCTAGCGCCCGCGACAGGATATGCCCCAAAACACAACGTGGACATATCACAGAAAACAGAGCTGTTTTTAGCAAAGTGACTACCTGTAGATTTTGGCCTCTAGCTCAGCCGCCACCTAGGGAAACCTACCAAACCTGTGAATTTCTGAAAACTAGAGACCTAGGGGAATCCAAGGAGGGGTGACTTGTGTGGCTCGGACCAGGTTCTGTTACCCAGAATCCTTTGCAAACCTCAAAATTTGGCTAAAAAAACACATGTTCCTCACATTTCTGTGGCAGAAAGTTCTGGAATCTGAGAGGAGTCACAAATTTCCTTCCACCCAGCGTTCCCCCACGTCTCCCGATAAAAATGATACCTCACTTGTGTGGGTAGGCCTAGCGCCCGTGACAGGATATGCCCCAAAACACAACGTGGACATATCACAGAAAACAGAGCTGTTTTTAGCAAAGTGACTACCTGTAGATTTTGGCCTCTAGCTCAGCCGCCACCTAGGGAAACCTACCAAACCTGTGCATTTCTGAAAACTAGAGACCTAGGGGAATCCAAGGAGGGGTGACTTGCGGGGCTCGGACCAGGTTCTGTTACCCAGAATCCTTTGCAAACCTCAAAATTTGGCTAAAAAAACACATGTTCCTCACATTTCTGTGGCAGAAAGTTCTGGAATCTGAGAGGAGCCACAAATTTCCTTCCACCCAGCGTTCCCCCACGTCTCCCGATAAAAATGATACCTCACTTGTGTGGGTAGGCCTAGCGCCCGCGACAGGATATGCCCCAAAACACAACGTGGACATATCACAGAAAACAGAGCTGTTTTTAGCAAAGTGACTACCTGTAGATTTTGGCCTCTAGCTCAGCCGCCACCTAGGGAAACCTACCAAACCTGTGCATTTCTGAAAACTAGAGACCTAGAGGAATCCAAGGAGGGGTGACTTGCGGGGCTCGGACCAGGTTCTGTTACCCAGAATCCTTTGCAAACCTCAAAATTTGGCTAAAAAAACACATGTTCCTCACATTTCTGTGGCAGAAAGTTCTGGAATCTGAGAGGAGCCACAAATTTCCTTCCACCCAGCGTTCCCCCACGTCTCCCGATAAAAATGATACCTCACTTGTGTGGGTAGGCCTAGCGCCCGCAACAGGATATGCCCCAAAACACAACGTGGACATATCACAGAAAACAGAGCTGTTTTTAGCAAAGTGACTACCTGTAGATTTTGGCCTCTAGCTCAGCCGCCACCTATGGAAACCTACCAAACCTGTTCATTTCTGAAAACTAGAGACCTAGGGGAATCCAAGGAGGGGTGACTTGTGTGGCTCGGACCAGGTTCTGTTACCCAGAATCCTTTGCAAACCTCAAAATTTGGCTAAAAAAACACATGTTCCTCACATTTCTGTGGCAGAAAGTTCTGGAATCTGAGAGGAGCCACAAATTTCCTTCCACCCAGCGTTCCCCCACGACTCCCGATAAAAATGATACCTCACTTGTGTGGGTAGGCCTAGCGCCCGCGACAGGATATGCCCCAAAACACAACGTGGACATATCACAGAAAACAGAGCTGTTTTTAGCAAAGTGACTACCTGTAGATTTTGGCCTCTAGCTCAGCCGCCACCTAGGGAAACCTACCAAACCTGTGCATTTCTGAAAACTAGAGACCTAGGGGAATCCAAGGAGGGGTGACTTGCGGGGCTCGGACCAGGTTCTGTTACCCAGAATCCTTTGCAAACCTCAAAATTTGGCTAAAAAAACACATGTTCCTCACATTTCTGTGGCAGAAAGTTCTGGAATCTGAGAGGAGCCACAAATTTCCTCCCACCCAGCGTTCCCCCACGTCTCCCGATAAAAATGATACCTCACTTGTGTGGGTAGGCCTAGCGCCCGCGACAGGATATGCCCCAAAACACAACGTGGACATATCACAGAAAACAGAGCTGTTTTTAGCAAAGTGACTACCTGTAGATTTTGGCCTCTAGCTCAGCCGCCACCTAGGGAAACCTACCAAACCTGTGCATTTCTGAAAACTAGAGACCTAGGGGAATCCAAGGAGGGGTGACTTGTGTGGCTCGGACCAGGTTCTGTTACCCAGAATCCTTTGCAAACCTCAAAATTTGGCTAAAAAAACACATGTTCCTCACAATTCTGTGGCAGAAAGTTCTGGAATCTGAGAGGAGCCACAAATTTCCTTCCACCCAGCGTTCCCCCACGTCTCCCGATAAAAATGATACCTCACTTGTGTGGGTAGGCCTAGCGCCCGCGACAGGATATGCCCCAAAACACAACGTGGACATATCACAGAAAACAGAGCTGTTTTTAGCAAAGTGACTACCTGTAGGTTTTGGCCTCTAGCTCAGCCGCCACCTAGGGAAACCTACCAAACCTGTGCATTTCTGAAAACTAGAGACCTAGGGGAATCCAAGGAGGGGTGACTTGTGTGGCTCGGACCAGGTTCTGTTACCCAGAATCCTTTGCAAACCTCAAAATTTGGCTAAAAAAACACATGTTCCTCACAATTCTGTGGCAGAAAGTTCTGGAATCTGAGAGGAGCCACAAATTTCCTTCCACCCAGCGTTCCCCCACGTCTCCCGATAAAAATGATACCTCACTTGTGTGGGTAGGCCTAGCGCCCGCGACAGGATATGCCCCAAAACACAACGTGGACATATCACAGAAAACAGAGCTGTTTTTAGCAAAGTGACTACCTGTAGATTTTGGCCTCTAGCTCAGCCGCCACCTAGGGAAACCTACCAAACCTGTGCATTTCTGAAAACTAGAGACCTAGGGGAATCCAAGGAGGGGTGACTTGTGTGGCTCGGACCAGGTTCTGTTACCCAGAATCCTTTGCAAACCTCAAAATTTGGCTAAAAAAACACATGTTCCTCACATTTCTGTGGCAGAAAGTTCTGGAATCTGAGAGGAGCCACAAATTTCCTTCCACCCAGCGTTCCCCCACGTCTCCCGATAAAAATGATACCTCACTTGTGTGGGTAGGCCTAGCGCCCGCGACAGGATATGCCCCAAAACACAACGTGGACACATCACAGAAAACAGAGCTGTTTTTAGCAAAGTGACTACCTATAGATTTTGGCCTCTAGCTCAGCCGCCACCTAGGGAAACCTACCAAACCTGTGCATTTCTGAAAACTAGAGACCTAGGGGAATCCAAGGAGGGGTGACTTGTGTGGCTCGGACCAGGTTCTGTTACCCAGAATCCTTTGCAAACCTCAAAATTTGGCTAAAAAAACACATGTTCCTCACATTTCTGTGGCAGAAAGTTCTGGAATCTGAGAGGAGCCACAAATTTCCTTCCACCCAGCGTTCCCCCACGTCTCCTGATAAAAATGATACCTCACTTGTGTGGGTAGGCCTAGCGCCCGCGACAGGATATGCCCCAAAACACAACGTGGACACATCACAGAAAACAGAGCTGTTTTTAGCAAAGTGACTACCTATAGATTTTGGCCTCTAGCTCAGCCGCCACCTAGGGAAACCTACCAAACCTGTGCATTTCTGAAAACTAGAGACCTAGGGGAATCCAAGGAGGGGTGACTTGTGTGGCTCGGACCAGGTTCTGTTACCCAGAATCCTTTGCAAACCTCAAAATTTGGCTAAAAAAACACATGTTCCTCACATTTCTGTGGCAGAAAGTCCTGGAATCTGAGAGGAGCCACAAATTTCCTTCCACCCAGCGTTCCCCCACGTCTCCCGATAAAAATGATACCTCACTTGTGTGGGTAGGCCTAGCGCCCGCGACAGGATATGCCCCAAAACACAACGTGGACATATCACAGAAAACAGAGCTGTTTTTAGCAAAGTGACTACCTGTAGATTTTGGCCTCTAGCTCAGCCGCCACCTAGGGAAACCTACCAAACCTGTGCATTTCTGAAAACTAGAGACCTAGGGGAATCCAAGGAGGGGTGACTTGCGGGGCTCGGACCAGGTTCTGTTACCCAGAATCCTTTGCAAACCTCAAAATTTGGCTAAAAAAACACATGTTCCTCACATTTCTGTGGCAGAAAGTTCTGGAATCTGAGAGGAGCCACAAATTTCCTTCCACCCAGCGTTCCCCCACGTCTCCCGATAAAAATGATACCTCACTTGTGTGGGTAGGCCTAGCGCCCGCGACAGGATATGCCCCAAAACACAACGTGGACATATCACAGAAAACAGAGCTGTTTTTAGCAAAGTGACTACCTGTAGATTTTGGCCTCTAGCTCAGCCGCCACCTAGGGAAACCTACCAAACCTGTGCATTTCTGAAAACTAGAGACCTAGGGGAATCCAAGGAGGGGTGACTTGTGTGGCTCGGACCAGGTTCTGTTACCCAGAATCCTTTGCAAACCTCAAAATTTGGCTAAAAAAACACATGTTCCTCACATTTCTGTGGCAGAAAGTTCTGGAATCTGAGAGGAGCCACAAATTTCCTTCCACCCAGTGTTCCCCCACGTCTCCCGATAAAAATGATACCTCACTTGTGTGGGTAGGCCTAGCGCCCGCGACAGGATATGCCCCAAAACACAACGTGGACATATCACAGAAAACAGAGCTGTTTTTAGCAAAGTGACTACCTGTAGATTTTGGCCTCTAGCTCAGCTGCCACCTAGGGAAACCTACCAAACCTGTGCATTTCTGAAAACTAGAGACCTAGGGGAATCCAAGGAGGGGTGACTTGCGGGGCTCGGACCAGGTTCTGTTACCCAGAATCCTTTGCAAACCTCAAAATTTGGCTAAAAAAACACATGTTCCTCACATTTCTGTGGCAGAAAGTTCTGGAATCTGAGAGGAGCCACAAATTTCCTTCCACCCAGCGTTCCCCCACGTCTCCCGATAAAAATGATACCTCACTTGTGTGGGTAGGCCTAGCGCCCGCGACAGGATATGCCCCAAAACACAACGTGGACATATCACAGAAAACAGAGCTGTTTTTAGCAAAGTGACTACCTGTAGATTTTGGCCTCTAGCTCAGCCGCCACCTAGAGAAACCTACCAAACCTGTGCATTTCTGAAAACTAGAGACCTAGGGGAATCCAAGGAGGGGTGACTTGCGGGGCTCGGACCAGGTTCTGTTACCCAGAATCCTTTGCAAACCTCAAAATTTGGCTAAAAAAACACATGTTCCTCACATTTCTGTGGCAGAAAGTTCTGGAATCTGAGAGGAGCCACAAATTTCCTTCCACCCAGCGTTCCCCCACGTCTCCCGATAAAAATGATACCTCACTTGTGTGGGTAGGCCTAGCGCCCGCAACAGGATATGCCCCAAAACACAACGTGGACATATCACAGAAAACAGAGCTGTTTTTAGCAAAGTGACTACCTGTAGATTTTGGCCTCTAGCTCAGCCGCCACCTAGGGAAACCTACCAAACCTGTGCATTTCTGAAAACTAGAGACCTAGGGGAATCCAAGGAGGGGTGACTTGCGGGGCTCGGACCAGGTTCTGTTACCCAGAATCCTTTGCAAACCTCAAAATTTGGCTAAAAAAACACATGTTCCTCACATTTCTGTGGCAGAAAGTTCTGGAATCTGAGAGGAGCCACAAATTTCCTTCCACCCAGCGTTCCCCCACGTCTCCCGATAAAAATGATACCTCACTTGTGTGGGTAGGCCTAGCGCCCGCGACAGGATATGCCCCAAAACACAACGTGGACATATCACAGAAAACAGAGCTGTTTTTAGCAAAGTGACTACCTGTAGATTTTGGCCTCTAGCTCAGCCGCCACCTAGGGAAACCTACCAAACCTGTGCATTTCTGAAAACTAGAGACCTAGGGGAATCCAAGGAGGGGTGACTTGCGGGGCTCGGACCAGGTTCTGTTACCCAGAATCCTTTGCAAACCTCAAAATTTGGCTAAAAAAACACATGTTCCTCACATTTCTGTGGCAGAAAGTTCTGGAATCTGAGAGGAGCCACAAATTTCCTTCCACCCAGCGTTCCCCCACGTCTCCCGATAAAAATGATACCTCACTTGTGTGGGTAGGCCTAGCGCCCGCAACAGGATATGCCCCAAAACACAACGTGGACATATCACAGAAAACAGAGCTGTTTTTAGCAAAGTGACTACCTGTAGATTTTGGCCTCTAGCTCAGCCGCCACCTAGGGAAACCTACCAAACCTGTGCATTTCTGAAAACTAGAGACCTAGGGGAATCCAAGGAGGGGTGACTTGCGGGGCTCGGACCAGGTTCTGTTACCCAGAATCCTTTGCAAACCTCAAAATTTGGCTAAAAAAACACATGTTCCTCACATTTCTGTGGCAGAAAGTTCTGGAATCTGAGAGGAGCCACAAATTTCCTTCCACCCAGCGTTCCCCCACGTCTCCCGATAAAAATGATACCTCACTTGTGTGGGTAGGCCTAGCGCCCGCGACAGGATATGCCCCAAAACACAACGTGGACATATCACAGAAAACAGAGCTGTTTTTAGCAAAGTGACTACCTGTAGATTTTGGCCTCTAGCTCAGCCGCCACCTAGGGAAACCTACCAAACCTGTGCATTTCTGAAAACTAGAGACCTAGGGGAATCCAAGGAGGGGTGACTTGTGTGGCTCGGACCAGGTTCTGTTACCCAGAATCCTTTGCAAACCTCAAAATTTGGCTAAAAAAACACATGTTCCTCGCAATTCTGTGGCAGAAAGTTCTGGAATCTGAGAGGAGCCACAAATTTCCTTCCACCCAGCGTTCCCCCACGTCTCCCGATAAAAATGATACCTCACTTGTGTGGGTAGGCCTAGCGCCCGCGACAGGATATGCCCCAAAACACAACGTGGACATATCACAGAAAACAGAGCTGTTTTTAGCAAAGTGACTACCTGTAGATTTTGGCCTCTAGCTCAGCCGCCACCTAGGGAAACATACCAAACCTGTGCATTTCTGAAAACTAGAGACCTAGGGGAATCCAAGGAGGGGTGACTTGTGTGGCTCAGACCAGGTTCTGTTACCCAGAATCCTTTGCAAACCTCAAAATTTGGCTAAAAAAACACATGTTCCTCACATTTCTGTGGCAGAAAGTTCTGGAATCTGAGAGGAGCCACAAATTTCCTTCCACCCAGCGTTCCCCCACGTCTCCCGATAAAAATGATACCTCACTTGTGTGGGTAGGCCTAGCGCCCGCGACAGGATATGCCCCAAAACACAACGTGGACACATCACAGAAAACAGAGCTGTTTTTAGCAAAGTGACTACCTATAGATTTTGGCCTCTAGCTCAGCCGCCACCTAGGGAAACCTACCAAACCTGTGCATTTCTGAAAACTAGAGACCTAGGGGAATCCAAGTAGGGGTGACTTGTGTGGCTCGGACCAGGTTCTGTTACCCAGAATCCTTTGCAAACCTCAAAATTTGGCTAAAAAAACACATGTTCCTCACATTTCTGTGGCAGAAAGTTCTGGAATCTGAGAGGAGCCACAAATTTCCTTCCACCCAGCGTTCCCCCACGTCTCCCGATAAAAATGATACCTCACTTGTGTGGGTAGGCCTAGCGCCCGCGACAGGATATGCCCCAAAACACAACGTGGACATATCACAGAAAACAGAGCTGTTTTTAGCAAAGTGACTACCTGTAGATTTTGGCCTCTAGCTCAGCCGCCACCTAGGGAAACCTACCAAACCTGTGCATTTCTGAAAACTAGAGACCTAGGGGAATCCAAGGAGGGGTGACTTGCGGGGCTCGGACCAGGTTCTGTTACCCAGAATCCTTTGCAAACCTCAAAATTTGGCTAAAAAAACACATGTTCCTCACATTTCTGTGGCAGAAAGTTCTGGAATCTGAGAGGAGCCACAAATTTCCTTCCACCCAGCGTTCCCCCACGTCTCCCGATAAAAATGATACCTCACTTGTGTGGGTAGGCCTAGCGCCCGCGACAGGATACGCCCCAAAACACAACGTGGACATATCACAGAAAACAGAGCTGTTTTTAGCAAAGTGACTACCTGTAGATTTTGGCCTCTAGCTCAGCCGCCACCTAGGGAAACCTACCAAACCTGTGCATTTCTGAAAACTAGAGACCTAGGGGAATCCAAGGAGGGGTGACTTGTGTGGCTCGGACCAGGTTCTGTTACCCAGAATCCTTTGCAAACCTCAAAATTTGGCTAAAAAAACACATGTTCCTCACATTTCTGTGGCAGAAAGTTCTGGAATCTGAGAGGAGCCACAAATTTCCTTCCACCCAGCGTTCCCCCACGTCTCCCGATAAAAATGATACCTCACTTGTGTGGGTAGGCCTAGCGCCCGCGACAGGATATGCCCCAAAACACAACGTGGACATATCACAGAAAACAGAGCTGTTTTTAGCAAAGTGACTACCTGTAGATTTTGGCCTCTAGCTCAGCCGCCACCTAGGGAAACCTACCAAACCTGTGCATTTCTGAAAACTAGAGACCTAGGGGAATCCAAGGAGGGGTGACTTGCGGGGCTCGGACCAGGTTCTGTTACCCAGAATCCTTTGCAAACCTCAAAATTTGGCTAAAAAAACACATGTTCCTCACATTTCTGTGGCAGAAAGTTCTGGAATCTGAGAGGAGCCACAAATTTCCTTCCACCCAGCGTTCCCCCACGTCTCCCGATAAAAATGATACCTCACTTGTGTGGGTAGGCCTAGCGCCCGCGACAGGATATGCCCCAAAACACAACGTGGACATATCACAGAAAACAGAGCTGTTTTTAGCAAAGTGACTACCTGTAGATTTTGGCCTCTAGCTCAGCCGCCACCTAGGGAAACCTACCAAACCTGTTCATTTCTGAAAACTAGAGACCTAGGGGAATCCAAGGAGGGGTGACTTGTGTGGCTCGGACCAGGTTCTGTTACCCAGAATCCTTTGCAAACCTCAAAATTTGGCTAAAAAAACACATGTTCCTCACATTTCTGTGGCAGAAAGTTCTGGAATCTGAGAGGAGCCACAAATTTCCTTCCACCCAGCGTTCCCCCGCGACTCCAGATAAAAATGATACCTCACTTGTGTGGGTAGGCCTAGCGCCCGCGACAGGATATGCCCCAAAACACAACGTGGACATATCACAGAAAACAGAGCTGTTTTTAGCAAAGTGACTACCTGTAGATTTTGGCCTCTAGCTCAGCCGCCACCTAGGGAAACCTACCAAACCTGTGCATTTCTGAAAACTAGAGACCTAGGGGAATCCAAGGAGGGGTGACTTGTGTGGCTCGGACCAGGTTCTGTTACCCAGAATCCTTTGCAAACCTCAAAATTTGGCTAAAAAAACACATGTTCCTCACATTTCTGTGGCAGAAAGTTCTGGAATCTGAGAGGAGCCACAAATTTCCTTCCACCCAGCGTTCCCCCACGTCTCCCGATAAAAATGATACCTCACTTGTGTGGGTAGGCCTAGCGCCCGCGACAGGATATGCCCCAAAACACAACGTGGACATATCACAGAAAACAGAGCTGTTTTTAGCAAAGTGACTACCTGTAGATTTTGGCCTCTAGCTCAGCCGCCACCTAGGGAAACCTACCAAACCTGTGCATTTCTGAAAACTAGAGACCTAGGGGAATCCAAGGAGGGGTGACTTGTGTGGCTCGGACCAGGTTCTGTTACCCAGAATCCTTTGCAAACCTCAAAATTTGGCTAAAAAAACACATGTTCCTCACAATTCTGTGGCAGAAAGTTCTGGAATCTGAGAGGAGCCACAAATTTCCTTCCACCCAGCATTCCCCCACGTCTCCCGATAAAAATGATACCTCACTTGTGTGGGTAGGCCTAGCGCCCGCGACAGGATATGCCCCAAAACACAACGTGGACATATCACAGAAAACAGAGCTGTTTTTAGCAAAGTGACTACCTGTAGATTTTGGCCTCTAGCTCAGCCGCCACCTAGGGAAACCTACCAAACCTGTGCATTTCTGAAAACTAGAGACCTAGGGGAATCCAAGGAGGGGTGACTTGTGTGGCTCGGACCAGGTTCTGTTACCCAGAATCCTTTGCAAACCTCAAAATTTGGCTAAAAAAACACATGTTCCTCACATTTCTGTGGCAGAAAGTTCTGGAATCTGAGAGGAGCCACAAATTTCCTTCCACCCAGCGTTCCCCCACGTCTCCCGATAAAAATGATACCTCACTTGTGTGGGTAGGCCTAGCGCCCGCGACAGGATATGCCCCAAAACACAACGTGGACACATCACAGAAAACAGAGCTGTTTTTAGCAAAGTGACTACCTATAGATTTTGGCCTCTAGCTCAGCCGCCACCTAGGGAAACCTACCAAACCTGTGCATTTCTGAAAACTAGAGACCTAGAGGAATCCAAGGAGGGGTGACTTGCGGGGCTCGGACCAGGTTCTGTTACCCAGAATCCTTTGCAAACCTAAAAATTTGGCTAAAAAAACACATGTTCCTCACATTTCTGTGGCAGAAAGTTCTGGAATCTGAGAGGAGCCACAAATTTCCTTCCACCCAGCATTCCCCCACGTCTCCCGATAAAAATGATACCTCACTTGTGTGGGTAGGCCTAGCGCCCGCGACAGGATATGCCCCAAAACACAACGTGGACATATCACAGAAAACAGAGCTGTTTTTAGCAAAGTGACTACCTGTAGATTTTGGCCTCTAGCTCAGCCGCCACCTAGGGAAACCTACCTAACCTGTGCATTTCTGAAAACTAGAGACCTAGGGGAATCCAAGGAGGGGTGACTTGTGTGGCTCGGACCAGGTTCTGTTACCCAGAATCCTTTGCAAACCTCAAAATTTGGCTAAAAAAACACATGTTCCTCACATTTCTGTGGCAGAAAGTTCTGGAATCTGAGAGGAGCCACAAATTTCCTTCCACCCAGCGTTCCCCCACGTCTCCCGATAAAAATGATACCTCACTTGTGTGGGTAGGCCTAGCGCCCGCGACAGGATATGCCCCAAAACACAACGTGGACACATCACAGAAAACAGAGCTGTTTTTAGCAAAGTGACTACCTATAGATTTTGGCCTCTAGCTCAGCCGCCACCTAGGGAAACCTACCAAACCTGTGCATTTCTGAAAACTAGAGACCTAGGGGAATCCAAGGAGGGGTGACTTGCGGGGCTCGGACCAGGTTCTGTTACCCAGAATCCTTTGCAAACCTCAAAATTTGGCTAAAAAAACACATGTTCCTCACATTTCTGTGGCAGAAAGTTCTGGAATCTGAGAGGAGCCACAAATTTCCTTCCACCCAGCGTTCCCCCAAGTCTCCCGATAAAAATGATACCTCACTTGCATGGGTAGGCCTAGCGCCCGCGACAGGAAACGCCCCAAAGCGCAACGTGAACACAACCAAAATTTTGGAAGAAAACAGTGCCTACCTGTGGATTTTGGCCTGTAGCTCAGACGGCACCCAGGGAAACCTACCAAACCTGTGCATTTCTGAAAACTAGAGACCTAGGGGAATCCAAGGAGGGGTGACTTGCGGGGCTCGGACCAGGTTCTGTTACCCAGAATCCTTTGCAAACCTCAAAATTTGGCCAAAAAAACACTTTTTCCTCTCATTTCTGTGGCAGAAAGTTCTGGAATCTGAGAGGAGCCACAAATTTCCTTCCACCCAGCATTCCCCCAAGTCTCCCGATAAAAATGATACCTCACTTGTGTGGGTGGGCCAGGTGCCTGCAACAGAATAAGGCCCAAAACCTGAAGAGATAGAAGGGATAGGTATTTTTGCAATATATCATTTTGATGTGTGCACATGCGTCCGTGATGTGCCAAACACTAAAATTGTGAGAAGAAACACACTTAGGTTATGTGAAGAAGACCCCTCACCCACCAACCAAGTTGGTGGCATGCTTCATCATCGGGGTCCCACCCGAGGCACCTAGCGTGTCACAGGTGTGCTGCGACGCCTGATTACAGCGGAGCAGGTTTTGTCATTTTTTACAACACATACTGGTTGGATTTGGCACGAGGGTGAGTGATGGTTCAGTGGATCAAATTTTATTAACAAGAGATTTCACAAAAATGAAATGCACTGCTAATAACTGAAAGGCAAAAAACTGAACCAATGACTCACAGCTCGTGAGCTGTAAAGCCGCGACAAGGCACCAACCGATTTACAGTCCATTCACACACCTTTCATACATGACACGCACAAGACCATTCACACCGCCAGCCACGGGCCCAGCACATTACAACACTCACATCGACAGACCGCGCCACTCAAGGGCCCATCACTTACATACGCCCACATGCCTGATACAAGAATCAAACCAGCTGATGGGAGTGTGGACTGCCGTTTGGCTGGCACCGCCAGCCAAGCGCCACCCCACGCACACCGCCAGCCAAGCGCCACCCCACGCACACCGCCAGCCAAGCGCCACCCCATGCACACCGCCAGCCAAGCGCCACCCCACGCACACCGCCAGCCAAGCGCCACCCCACGCACACCGCCAGCCAAGCGCCACCCCACGCACACCGCCAGCCAAGCGCCACCCCACGCACACCGCCAGCCAAGCGCCACCCCACGCACACTGCCAGCCAAGCGCCACCCCATGCACACCGCCAGCATAGCGCCACCCCACGCACACCGCCAGCCAAGCGCCACCCCACGCACACCGCAATCACTTTTTTTTATTTATAAACAACAAATAAACTACTAATTATAAAATAGGCACAAAACTACAAACACAAAACCTCAAACTAAATACACGACAGATGCCAACCGTGAAACATATGAAAATATAAAACAGACAGCTTACGCTCACGGTATTTCCCAAAAGTTTTTCCTTGTGTGGTAACTTCTAAAACAGCTGGGCACACACAGCCCAGGCTTTGAAGGGCATTCGGGGCAGTACATCCGGCTCTCCCTCCGGATTGATCTCCGGGCACATACTCTACATTTCTTTGTGGGCATGTCTTTTTTGGGAGTGGGAGGAATGTGATCTGGAAAGTGCCGATCTTTCAATCTAGCCACATCCTCCACCACTTCTACTCTAGGAACTCTTGCCGGTTCCACCACAATAAGGCTTTCTATCACCGACTCCTGAAATTTAACAAAAGTCATCCTTGACTCAGGTGAACAATCCTTGTACACAATAAAGGCATTAAAAGTTGCCAAATGAAATAAATGTAGGGCCAACTTTTTATACCACACATACGACTTACGAAGAGCAGTGTAAGGTTCCAACCTCTGATCTACTCTATCAATACCACCCATGTGCCTATTGTAGTCCAAAATGCACGCAGGTTTGCGCACTTCCGCAACCTGACCCCAAACAGCCACAGGGGAAGTACTCTCATCATGGATGGTCGATAGCATGTACACATCCCTCCTGTCTGAAAATTTCATAGCTAACAGCTCATTATTCCGCAAGGCACTGCACTGTCCCCTCTCAAGTTTTTTACAGACAAGCTCCCTTGGATAGCCTTTGCGGTTAGAACGGATTGTGCCACAAGCAACAGTGTCCACCCTAAACAACTCCTTGAACAACTGCACTCCAGTGTAGAAAATATCTACGTACAAATGGTGACCTTTGTTAAACAGCCGTCTAGCAAGTTCCCACACAATTTTTTCGCTAACTCCAAAAGTGGCCGGACAACCAGGAGGGTCAATACTGGAATCCCTACCAGTGTAGACCCGGAAATTATAAACATATCCTGTACTGCTTTCTGACAGCAGATACAATTTAATCCCATACCGTGCCCTCTTACTAGGAATGTACTGCTTAAAAACTAAACGCCCCTTGAAAAGGACCAAAGACTCGTCCACACTTATCTCTTTGCCTGGAACATAGACCTCTGAAAACCGATCCACAAAATGATCAAGGACAGGCCTAATCTTAAAAAGGCGGTCACAATCAGGGTGATCTCGTGGCAAGGCTAAAGCATTGTCTACAAAATGCAGCATACGAAGAAGAAGCAAATACCGATTACATGTCATAGTTGCAGGAAATATAGCAGTTGCCATCAAGGGACTAGTAGACCAATAAGAAGCCAGTGACGGCTTCCTGATCAACCCCATCAAAAAAGACAAACCTAAAAACCTTTTCATCTCTTCCAGATATGTGGGAACCCAATGAGTAGCTCTAGACTGAGGCTTAAGTCTGGCAGCGTTGTCCCGCAAATATTGCTCTGCATACACATTTGTCTGCTCCACAATCTCTTCCAAAAATACATCGTCCATAAACAAGTGAAAGAAATGGACAGGCAGAAAGTTTTCCGTATTAACTCTACACCCTGGGAGACCAGTAAATGCAGGTAACTGTGGCTGCTCCATGTTTGGGGCAATCCAGGTGTCAGGTCTTCTAATGGGAAACCCTTCAGCCCCAGGCTGCTGCACTCTTGGCACATCAATGTCCTCCTCTAACTCAGGCCCTTCATCTGCACTGAGAGTAGCTTCCTCATCAGAAGAATACTCTTGGACAGAAAACTCACTTCCAGAATCTCCTGCTTCCTCCTCTGCCTCAGATGCAGAGTCAGTGTCGTAATCATGGTCTGAAGACGACTCAAAGAGCATGCGAACAACCTGCTGAGCGGTCACTTTGCAGCTAGCCATGATCCTAACAACAAATGGATTGCCAACAACAACTAGCACTAAAATAAGTAATAAACAAAGTGTAGCTTTATCACAAAGAGTTATGTACTACAAAAAACTATACCACTCAGTTGCCTGAAATAGCTACTCACCAAGCAACTACTCTGCACAGACACAGCAATCACCAATGATATCCCACTAAAAAGAAAAAAGAAAAAAGCAAATTAGACATATGACAACACAAACATTACTGTGCTCAAATCTAAGGACAATGTCAAACATACAATACTGCATTTAGTACACCACCTACAAACATGTCATTCATGCATGTCAACAATACTCCTTTGCAGTAAATTGCTTTCACTTACCTAAAACATGCAGCTATGCAAACCACTAGACAACTACTGCCAAAACCGCTAAGATCCACAGAAAAGGAAGCAAAAGCGTTGAACTAGAAGAAAAAGAAGAAATAAATTGTTATAATCACAAATACAAATACTTTGCCAGTTGACAAACACCCCACCACCAAGAACTTAGAAGTTGTCCCTGGTACCTAAGTGGATCCTGCCCCCCCTCGGGGGTAGATGGGCGTAAAAAAATTAGCCGAAATGGGCAACACCTCTGTGGCCCCTTTTAGGGGGCGACCCTTCCCAAAGGGGGCACCCCCAGCACAAAACAAAAAAATCCCTGCCGTATTGGTGGTTTCTGCCCTCCTTGGGGGCAGATGGGCCTACAAAATTACACACACACCACACAATCCCTGGCGCCTAGTGTGCTTCCACCCCCCCGGGGCCAGATCGTCCAAAAAATGACTGGTCTGCCATCGGGGGGCCGAAACAGAAAAAAAAAAACTCCCCAGGGGAGAGACCCTTGCCCAAGGGGTTGCCCCCAAAATAAACAACAAAAACAAAATCCCTGGTGTCTAGTGGATTTTGCCCCCCCCCGCCCCCCCCCCCCAGCGGCAGATCAGCCCAAAAATTGGCAATCTGCCCCGTGGGACGCCCCTTGCCCAAAGGGTCGCCCCCCAAAAAAAACTTTACAATAAAAATAAATCCCTGGTGTCTAGTGGTTTTCAACACCCCTCGGGGGCAGATCCGCCAAAAAATCAGCGGATCTGCCCCCCGGGGGGGGGGGGCTAAATACAAAAAAAAATTCCCCGGGGGGGCCACCCTGGCCCAAGGGGTCGCCCCCAAAATATACACAAAATATAAAATCCCTGGTGTCTAGTGGTTTTCGTCCCCCCCCCGGGGGCAGACCCGCCGAAAATTCGGCGGATCTGCCCCAGGGGGGGGCGAAATACAAAAAAAAATTGCCCCCGGGGTGGGGCGACCCTTGCCCAAGGGGTCGCCCCCAAAATAATCAATATAATAAATTTTCCCTGGTGTCTAGTGGTTTTCGCCCCACCCTGGGGGCGAAATACAAAAAACAATTGCCCCCGGGGGGGGCGACCCTTGCCCAAGGGGTCGCCCCCAAAATAATGCCAAAATAACACTATCCCTGGTGTCTAGTGGTTTTTGCCCCCCCCCTGGGGGCAGATCCGCCGAAAAAAACGGCGGATCTGCCCCCAGGGGGGGGCGAAATACTAAAAATAATTGCCCCCGGGGGGGGGCGACCCTTGCCCAAGGGGTCGCCCCCAAAATATTGAACACAGTAAATCCCTGGTGGCTAGTGGAGATTCCTGCTGCGATCGTGGAGCAGGAATCTAATGAAAACAGGCACCGGGGGAAAGGAAAAACCCTTTCCTTTCCCCCCGTGTCTGTTTCCACCACCCCCTGACCCCCAAAAACGAAGAGGACTTACTTTTCCTGTCCTCCTCGGTAGACGCGCTGGAAGCAAATGGCTTCCAGCGAGCCCGGCAACACTAGATGACGTCAGCGCGCTGTGCGCGCGCTGACGTCATCGGATTGCCGTGGGGGGGGGGGCGGGGGTGGAAGGGGAAGGTCTTCCCCTTCCATCCCCGCCTGGGGGGGGAGGGGGGTGCACGGGGGCGCGCTAGCGCGCCCCCAAGTTCCCCTGTGCCTAGGACGAGATGATCTCGTCCAAGGCACAGGGGAACTGTAGCCTTGGACGAGATCATCTCGTCCAAGGCACCCAAGCGGTTAAGATAATTTTGCATCACCATGCGTGATATTCACAAAAAATCAAATTTTTTCATGAATATGGAAAATTTTGAAAGAAAAACCACAAACTCATTCATACACTGGTTTATTCACTCATACATGTACTCAGAGGCTCATGCATCCAGTCACACACCCAGTCAGACACTCATGCCCCCTCTCACATCCACTCAGACTCACACACCCACTTTCAGACCCACTCAAACACTCACACACCCACTCACAGATCCACTGACAGAGACAGGCACTATGGCCAACCTGAGCTGCCCACAGCCATAAAATATGTGTGGCTTGGGGTTAGGTGATTATAAGGGCTTTGCTGGAAGGCCTGACTGCAGGCCAGGTCTTGTGAATAACGTATAGTAATTAAAATTGCTTTACTTAAAAAAAATATAGAAATTCACGGAAAAAAACAAAGGTTACAGGGACGTTATAGTTAAGTTCTGAATTTACCCATATAAAACCCTCGAATTTCAGCAGTTATAGTTCTAGTTCTTTTAAGTAACTATAACTTGCACCCTAAGATAACTATAACTCGCGCCTTCACCATACACAGCTAATTACCCCACATATTATATCGTTGATAATATCTTGTATGGCATCTTTGATTTTATCACTGCAACATTTGCAATAAAATTATTGATAAAAAAAATGTGCATGGCAAGGACGCAAGTTATAATTACCTTTATTAAAACTTATGGAGTGGGTCCGTGTGGACTCCCCTCCAAGGCCATAAATGGCCCTGGAATCACCACCTCACTGGGGCCGGCCCTTGCAAAAGAAAGGAGGGGAACCACCTGCCACCCCTCCTGGAGCCTCTAATGGCCCTGGGTGTCCACCCTCAGGAGATAGCTGTCTGCATTTGCTTGGTTTTGCTTTACCCAAAGGTTAAAGGGATGTTATAGGTAGGAATTAGCATTTAATAAAGCTTAGAAATGCTCCAAAAAAAACAAAGGTTACCGGGACATTATAGTTAGGATCAGAATTTACACATCCAGTTTTTTCAAGTAACTATAACTTGTGCTCCAAGGTAACTATAACTCATGCCTTCTCCATGCACTGCTAATTACCTCACATATTACATCACCCTTGTAACCTTTGCTTTTTTTTATGTACATATTATATCATAGTATAATATATTTATGTGTGTGTGTGCGTGTGTGTGTGTGTGTATGTGTGTGTGTGTGTTTGTGTGTGTATATATATATATATATGCAAAACCTAAAATTGGGAACTTCCCAGAGTTCTCCTTTGTTTTTTGCATAATTTATGCTTCGCTCTGTCCCTGAAAGGGTTTTGGTTTGACTTATACTGGGTGCTCCCTTGTGTCTCGACAAAGCTATACCCCTCTGAAGAGCTCTAATGAGAGCGAAACACGTGTCAGGGGTTGCTTTACTCATTCCAGGTTGGCTTGGACGGTATTTGACCAGTCCAAAGCTGTAATACTGTGCCTGGAGTGGTAAATTGCTTTTGTCATTTTACAGCTCGGCAAGGATGACACTATGTCAATCCTATGCTTAAAGATTTTGCTGTACAAATGGCAAAAGACTTTGTCACTATCTAGCTCGGCGAGGATAGCACTGTGCTAATCCTATGCTTAAAGACTTTGCTAGATAAGCAGACATTTGAGGTGAGCAAATTTAGAGTGTCGCTGGTGTTGCAGAGTGCTCCTTACTAGAGCAGCTCTCCACCTAAAATTGGGAACTTCCCAGAGTTCTCCTTTGTTTTTTGCATAATTTATGCGTCGCTCTGTCCTTGAAAGGGTTTTGGTTTGATATATATATATATATATATATATATATATATATATATATATATATATATGTATATATATATATATATATATATATATATATATATATATATATATATATATATATATATACCCCTATATGCCAAACTTCTCCATCAGGAACTTGACTGACACTTGGACTGACAATATTATCACATACCGAAAAACCAACACGGGCACTCACCGGATCATTTTCTATAAATGTAATGATCAGCAGATATGTTTTGGCTACCACCTTTATCAGTGTTCAAGGGTAAAACATGTTTGATCTCTCTAAATTTTAAATCCTGTTATACACTCCATTGGACGATTCCCATAGGCATCAAAAGAAGACTGCATCCTCTAGATTCCAATACCATGTCTTTGTTGGACTGCCATGTTGCACAAACATTGTGTTTGCAGACCAGAATATTTCTTATTACAGATTGGCATATCTATTTCAAACCATCTAGCCTTTGTTAGGCATAAAATACACCAACTACCAGTAAGTCCATACAACAACCTCACAACATGGCAATCTGCAGTCCTCCGTAACCAATAAAAGTCTGAATTACCTGTCGCAAGATGCCCCCTGGAAGGTATATTTCATGATAAAATCCATTCACTGGGCATATCACTTTTTCCCACTTGCCCGTATCATCATATTACCTGCCAAGATGTAAAAATGATCTCTAGCCCCAGCCACAATTGTGTTAAGTGTCCGTAGGAGCCAGTCCAATTACTGTGTACCCTAAGATTAAATAATCTCTGACCCTTTATCCACTGGATACCATTCACATGCGGTGGTTAAGGCAACGTTCAAATTAAATTGACAAGCTTTTCCAGCAGGAACTTGCTGAACTCCTTGGGGGCGGATGCCTCTATACGTGAGGATGGGCTCACAATATTACCACAGATCAAAACGCCAACTCGGGCACTAATGGGATCAATTCCCATAAATCTAGTGGTCAGCAAAAGCATTTCAGCTACCGCCTTTATCAATGCTTATAGGTTAAACTTGTTTGACCTCTCTGAATTTTAAATCCTGTTACACACTCCCATTGGAGGATTCTCATAATATATATACATTATTATATATTATATATATATTACACATGTGAGCGCAATACACTTGATTGCATGTTCTAAGTGGCTCCTCTAGATTTATTAGTGCTCCCTAAAAATCCCTTATCAAGAGACTAAGGATAGAAACATATGAATTGAAAGGTCCCAATTTTGGTTGATCTACAAAAAGTAAACCAGGCTCATATAAGCCCCATTTTCCTTCAGATCCTGCCATTGCTTTCGCAATCTCTCAGGCTTGGGGGTCGCAAAGGCAGTGTCAGGGATCACAATGAGTAACCCAAGGCTAACAGAAGCAACCCCTCAATGATGCCCTTGCAAAAGTTAACAGCTTCTCAGGGAATTCCTCCAACAGCTATCTGGGTTTGTTGAACACATCTAGGCCACAGCCTGTTGCTTTGCCCTGCTGAGGATTTTTGACTTTCATTTTAGAGACCAAGGGCTTGATTTAGATGTTGGCGGAGGGAATACTTGGTCACAAACATAATGGATATATCACGTCCATTTGTGACAGAGTGGGATCGTAATACGGCAGACAGGATATCCGTCACATTTGTGACAGAGGCGGTCTTTTGACCGCCAGGGTAAATGTGGCAGTCTCACCACCAACAGGCTGGCGGTGAGGACCGCCACCTTTTGTGTGTGGGGGGGTTGGCCAGGGCCAACCCGCCACATCTTCACCCATACCACCATAGCGGTATGAACCGCCGGGTCGGAGATGTTAATCTTCGACCTGGCGGTCCACAGAGGACCCCCAGCGGTATTAGGAGCCGACCCACTGCCATGGTTTCCGAGGTGGTAGCACCGTCACAAAAACCATGGCGGTAGGGCTACCGGTGACAGGGAGTTCCTTCCCTGTCACCGGTAGATGGCTCCCCCCAAGCAAGCACTTGACCTCCCCACACCCCTTTACAGTCACAGTGCCCCCACACCTTCCCTATACGCATAGCGCATCCACCCACCCTCCCCACATACATGCACACAGACACCAACATGCACCACACATACACCCACTCACCTACACTTCCAGACACGCATCCACTCAAGCTCATCCATTCAAGCATTCACTCACACGCATCCATCCATGCTTTCACTGACACATATTCACACGCATTCAGGCACGCATACTCACAAACATCCAAACATGCATCCTCACATGCATACACACTGACATGCAGACACGCACTCTCTTCAACATTCATACACGCATTCACTCACACGCATACAACCATGCATACACCATAACACACACAGTCGCATTCACACACAACACCTACCATCCTCCTACCCTCTTCCCTGTCGGCCGCCCGACTTACCTTGTCCGACGAAGAGGTCGTCCTGCATGGAACAGGAAGTGGCACTGATACCCTTGGCAGCGCCCTGCCATCAGGAGACCCCAAGGCTGTATTAATGGTCTTAATACAGCTGGCGGTGTCCTTCTGGTGAAGCGGTGCAGGTGGTAGCAACACCAGTGCGCTACCGCCCACCAGCACGGCTACTGCCGGACATCCGTCCATAGTGTGGCGGAAATCTGGCAGTATCCATTATAGGGCACCCGTGGCTTTGGCGGTCTCACTCAGAGATCGCTAATGTCATAATGAGGGCCAGAGTATTCCCCTCCGCTAACTTCTAAATCATTCCCTAAGTCACATGGTAAATCTTCTCACTGGGAGAAGCCTGGTCTCTGTATACAACCCACAATCCATTGTGGTCAACCTGCTGCTATGCTTATTTAAAGCGTTAAAACATCATATTTCCCTTTCACCTTATTATATTTTTGCCATTGTGGTGTCATTTTGTTCATTAAAATATTCCCTATCATTATAAATTGAAATGCAGTGTTTTTGACTTTTGAACTGGTTTGGTATTTTTAAATGCTTTAACCGTTTTCCTAAGTTAAGTTTGTCTACTATTTTCCATCGCTACCAGGGGTTCAACTCATGTTGAAGATACTGAAACCTTTAACAAGAGTAGTGCCATTATTACTTGTGATGGACTACCATCCAACCCAGCTAATAATCCACTTTCTCACAGCTATGTATAAGTCACCAAATGTTAGAGAGAAAGCTAGAAACTATCTGAAAATATATTGATCCACAATGTTATGGCATCCAAGTTTAGCTTAAATTGTATAAAATCTCTATGATTTAAGTTCTATGCTTTATGGATTATAAGGAATGTATTGCTTTGACAACATTACATATAATTTATACCATATTTGAAGGAAATAATCTGATTTATCATTCCAAAGCTAATAACTTAATACATTTAATATTTCCTTTTGAATATGTTCCTATATTTGGGAATTATTATGGGAAAATCTCATGTAAACACTTGGTTTCAGGCAATTTTTATCAGCAACATCTTTGTAATGAAAATGAATTGGTCTCTCTCATTTAAACTGTAAAATGTGTATAAGAAATGGGTTGTTCTTTTCAGTTGCTCAATAACATATCACATCTTGCTGAAAATATACTAAAAACTACTGTTCCCTTCTTGGTGGGATGATGTTTGCTTTAATCATAGAGTTGCTGTAGCATTTTCTTTTTCCATCAAGGATAAAATCAATAACAGTCTTTAGCATTTTTAAAATTGTTCTTACTAGAGAATGTATGGCACATATTTCAAAAGGAGATTAGGCTCACAAGCCTCCATAAATATCTATTCATTTTAGGATATACTGTTTTTAATCTTTTTAACCTAATATTTATTGTATATTGTAGGACAACTGCCTTTTCTGTGGTCACTCCAGGTTTTTCACAGTTTGCTGGACCCTGTTTTGACTGGTTTTAGAACTCTGTGGCCTTTACTCAGGTAACCAGGAAAAAAGTTCCTGTGCCCTCCTTTACCATTGGTTACATTGACGTATTCCTCATTGGCACATTTAACTAGGCTGTAAGTCCCTAGCATCTGGTGTAAAATCCCTAGTATATAAGTGCACCAAGGGCCTTAATGTTAAATGCCACTGGTGGACTACATCACCTCTAGTGCCAATCACCACAGTGGCAGTGCAGACATCTTTACAGACCTACCCTGTGTAGCCTGAGTGCTGATGTGATAAAACCTGCAGTTTGACCTATTGAAATAATCATTTTTGACGGATAAAACTTTCCTTTTTAGACATTAGCTAATTACCCATATGAAAGCCTTGTAGCCCCCAAGGAAAGAGGCACGATATTTAAAACGAGGACAAGCAGAACATTAACATTATAATGACCCTACAGTAACAAGCCCCAAGAAGCTACGTTACCTGTGGGATGGCTAGCTGAGTGAAATTATAATAACAATACTGCTAACTAGGGAGAGGAACCAGCTAGAATAAATAAACCAATATATATATCCTGTTGCACCTTCTGGTTATGAGGAGGGTACATTTTTTGCAACTACTGTGCATAATGTTGATGAGAACTGTGAGTTCTTTGCATTTCAAATGAGAGTGGCAGTATGCATAAAAACCAGGGCTTTTGTGATAATTTTTATTAGCAGATCATAATTTTCAGACTTTATTCTGGAGTGCAAATGGTTTCAAGTAACTCTCTCATGACTGTCAACTGCCCTCCCTGTTAGGCTCTAGGAAATCAGACTTGACTTATTTACTTGTGCACAAAACGCTTACATGATACCAATGGAAGGTATGTCAATCAGTTTCTGTAAGTGACATGGTGAGGGTTGATAGCACACATCTGATTTCATAGTTCTTATGAAGCATTTCTGCAATCACCAAGCTTTGTGTGAGAGGAAGCTCTGTTTTCATTGTAAATCTTAGGAAAGAAGGAAATTACGCAGCCTGCTTCTGGTACGTCTGGCTGAGTGTGAATACTTACTCTTAAAAAGTGCCTGGGGCAGTTCAGGTATGCATTAACACAAGTAGAACAAGCACAACAAGGACAATTGATCTCATTACAAAAAAGCTTAGGCAAAATGAGTAAAAAGGTGAGCAGAGGCAGGGTCAGACTAGCCCATAGGGCAATCTAACAGTGCTCAAAGTGTTGTTCTAATAGGTCAGTGTGTAGGATACTTTTTACTATTTGAAAGCTTGTTTTATGTTCTGCTGTGGCAGGTTTTACTGTTGATTTCCCTAACATTAGAACATTGTCTGCACCAAGCTCATATCCATTCAGTCTTTCATACCTTACAAAACATTTCTATAGCCTGTTTTTACAAGTTCAAAACTCACTCCAATTGTAAACATGGGTCACTTTTTTAGGTATCTAATTCACTATTAGGGCCACTTTTCTTGTGGTACATAACATTTTTTTGTTGTCCCAGTTCGGCACTGGGCAGAGGTGGCACACAGACATAATAGTGGAAAAAGGGAGGGTTGGAGACAGCACTGAGAGGAAGGGATGAATGAAAGTGGTGTCATATGGAGCAAGTAGCTTTTGAAGCATGTACACACGTGGACAAAGAAGGAGGAAATAGAAGGATGGTCTGCTAGGATCACTGAGGAACCTGTGGAGCACATACACAGCAGAGGTAAAAGGGAAGGGTGATAGGGAGCGATGAGAGGAGAGGGAGGAGTGGCCAATAGCAACAAGCAGCCTGTGGAGTCAAGGCATGACAGGGGACATGGAGAGTGGAAGGCAGCAGTGGGTGGGGCAAAAGAAAGAGGGGAGAAAGGAAAGTCAGGGGAGGCCAGGAACCTTGTATGTTTATGCAAATGTGAGAGAGTGTGGCACAGCTGCAGAGACTTTTATTTGAGCATTTGTGACACTTCCATGTTCAGAGTATGCTTTTGTGTGGTGTAGGAAAGTCTTCCTTTTTGCCCTGGTCAGCCCCAAACTTTTTGGACAGATACTAGTGGTTACTGACTCGTGGCTGTGCCCTGGGTACTCTTTGCCAGTACCAGGGCCAGTGCTCTGTGTAAAGTGGATATGCAAATTAGGCTAATTATAATTGGCAATATTAACCTATCTATATGTTTTAGTATATGGTAGGGCATGTAGGTATAGGGACCTCAGCATAGGTAGTGCACCCATAGGTGCACTGCTGAGGTGCCCAGTGTCATTTTAAAGGCAGGCCTGCCTTGCTGGCTGCTTTTAAACTAAAGTTACATTCAAGTTCGACTTTGGAATTAAAAGTATTTCTAAAGTCTTAAACTACCTTATTTTTACATATAAGTCACCTCTAAGGTGTGCCCTATGTGCCCCTAGGGTTGGGTACCATGTAACTGTAAGCAGGGACCTTATAAAATAGCTTTATAAGCCCTGGTGAAGTAAAACAGAAAATGTGTTTTTCCCCTATTGTAGTGAATGGCCTCCATAGGCTACAATGGGGAGACTTTATTTTAAATTATAAAGTCCCCTTAAGTGTCAGCTTACTCAAGTTTGGTATCAAATTAATTGTTATTATAAATCCCACAACTTACAATTGCTGGATTTAATATAGCTTTTTCAGGAAAAGAGTTTTAAACTCTTTCTAAAAAGTTGCCAACTTCAGTCCTGTAGTGCCTTGCTCTGATTGGCCTGTCTCTGGCAGCCTTGCCAGGCTGCCCTGATGAGGTGTGAAGTAGCCTGGGCTGAACACAAAGACACGTGCCTGGGGAGGGGAACTTCCCTCAGCAGATGGAGAAGCAGGAAGGGGGAGGGCTGCCAAAGTGGTCTTCAAAAGCAGGGAAAGACATTTGGAGCAACCCAGCACTTCCATCACATCCTGCAAACCCTGACAATTAGGTGGAAGGGCCTTTATCAGGACTTAGATCATATGAGCACAGGGGTGGCAGCAGAGGAGTGAAAAGGTCTTTTTACCAGTGTCATTGGAGTGAGGTACTTGACTGAGGCCTATAGAGCCAATCAGGTAAAGTTCCACTGCTGTGTGCTTAACTCACCATTGGCCTACATAGCGCTATGCAGTGTGAATGTGGTTACATGCATGTACCGGGTGTATGTGTGCCTGTAAGTGGTACAATACATGGAAGACTCTGGGTTCCATGTTTGGAGACCCAGGGCTGAATAGAGGAGCATGAAGGGGAGGAGGGGATTGGAGGATTCTCCCCTCAGATAGATTTGTAGATTGCTGCATTATTGAGAGCTGGGTGGGACACACGCCGAAGAAAGGAAAAGCCAGACTCTTCAGTACGCTGGGCAAAGTGTCCTGTTTGATTCCGAGAGAGGTCACTGGAAAGGGGCCTGGGCACATCTTAGGAATAAAATGGAGCTGATAAGAGAATCATAAAGAGTAGAGCTGGGACCCATTGATAAACCTTTGGTGCACATAGCACTGTGGGTGACATCCAGGTGTGAAACTTTAGCCACTCCCATGGCCTGTGGTGTGGGACTTTAAAATTTATAGTCATTCCTACTATGACAGACTGCTTTCCGGAGGAAGAGCCTGAGTCTGACGGTCACTAGATCGAAAGACTCCCGGATAGCGGTCAGTCTGCCGTCAATGCGGCAGTCCGAGTGCCATATTTTAACCATGGTAGTCGGGCCGTGGTGAGACCAGGATCAGGGATCCTGGCAGTCTGGAAGTAGGTGGCGTTCCTAATCCACCAGGGCAGCAACCTTGTTCTCCACGGTAGCACCTCCATGAAAAGGCTGCCGTAGAATGGGTACATGGGGCCAAAGGGGGGCTCCTGCACTGCCCATGCACTGGGCTTTGCAGGGGCCCCCCTAGCCAGCACCATCACAATATTTTGCAGACAGTGAACATTGTGAGGGTGCTGGTGCACCCTCCATCCTACAGCATTGATGCCAGCTTGATTACGAGCAATAGACAATGCTGTAAGCTGTTTCCTGCAAAGCCAGCGGGTGGAACGTTAGGTTTCTCCACGCTCACCTAGTGGGAAACTCTTAATGGGCCCGGTAGCCACTGTGGCAGCAACCTTCCGGTTGGAGGTTCAGCAGACGGTCTAAACCATCCGTCGAACTTGTAATGAGGCCCTAAATCACATTATGTGTCTGGAAATGTCTATAAGAAGAAGAGGAAGAGGCCCCCCAAATGATCAACTGGGAAGCAGCCATTCGGGCTTTATGTCGAGCTGCAAATGCTCTTTAATTCTTCTACCTTTGACCAGGACTGAGGCCAATGTTCTGCCAGTCTCCAAGCTGAGTGTAGAGATTTCAATCCAATAACACCTTCCCTGTAGCACCACTGTAGCCTGTCTGCTTGCCAAGGCCGGTGTGCCCTGTGGGGAAGAGGAGAGTGCTTGGAGAGAGTGAGGTCTTGGTGATTGAATCCCTGTAGCGAGAGGTGAGGAGGCAGCTGCTGTCAATGGCCATCCCCAATGTGCAGACTGAAGTTGCCAAACTGGGATGCAAGGGGAGAGCCACCTTGAAGTTAGCGGTTCCTGCATCAATCATGCCATCTCCCATGTGCAGGTTAAATTCGGTGACCTGGGGCTGCCATAAAGAGTGCTTTACTGCCCTGCTCAATGAGTCATATCTCGTGTTCAGAGTACAGTTGGCAACACCATATGCCAGAGGGGGCTGTCATTAAGAATGCATTACTGCAGTGTTGATCAGACTATAGCCAATGCATGGAGTAAAGTCAGTGACCCCGTATGCCAGCAGGAGACAGTTGTGAAGAATGCCTTACTGTTGTGCTGATTGGGTTGTAGCTTTTTTGCAGAGAAAAGTCAGTGACCCCATTCGACAGAGGAGGGCACTGTAAAGTGTACATTACTTCTGTGCCAATAAGGCCGCAGCCTATGTGAGGAAAAAAGTTGGCATTCCCGTATACCTCAGTGAACTGCTGTGAAGAGTGCATTACTGTTGTGCTAATTGGGCTGTAGCTTGCATGAAGAGTAAGTTGGCAACCCTGGATGCCAAAGGGGATAGGGGGTAGCTGTAATGATCAAGGGCTGCTACATGTGTTCCCTGATGCCTAGAGTGAAGGTCACCATGGTGACCTGTGAGTGCCCGAGTCCCGAATGAAGCATCAGAACGTGAGTGATTATCCACCGAGATGTGAGAGAGGTCAAAGGAACTTAGTGCAACATCAGAGAGAGCACTGCGCATGACCACCGATGGAAGCCGACGCAGGTCTCTGTGATGTCTAAGTGTGGAATGCTCTGGGGAACACCGGTAGAGCAACCCAGTCAGAAATGGGTAAGACTATTCACAGGGCAGAGGGGCACTTTTTCTGCCTTGTAGTGCCTTGGGCACTGCAAAACATATGACATTATAAAAGTTGAAGTGCGACTGCTAAGACTCTGACTTCTAGTGTGGGTTAACCTGAATGTCACCTTTTGTGAATGGGGACTGACCACTACCAATAACGTAGAGGAGAGAGGAGGGTTGTTACAGGGGCTGAACAGAGGCTCACATCTCAAATTATGTTTTATAGCAGCAATTGTCCAGTCAAGTAGTTGATTTGTTAAAAAGGAACATTTATATACAAACACAAATTAAAATACAGCATACACATATAATACATACAGTCCTCCTGAGGTCAGTACTCTTGTGTTACAAAAGCAGGTCCCTGAGTCCCACTTCCATGAAAAGGCCTGCTTAAATTGCACCTTTTGACTTGTGGCAATGTCTATACTCGATACAGCAGGACTGAGTTTGTTATGTTGGCAAACTAAAGATCATGGCTGTAGGCCTGTTCTGTTTATTATGACATGTTAAAAGTTCACTAGTTGATGTATTTGTTGTGAAACTAGATAGCCATTTAATTGTGGTTTCTGTGTGTGCCTTTAGACAGGTACATTTTTTTACATGAAATCTCACATAATCGTAGGCGGGAATGGTTTCGGTGTTGGCTATCTAGTGTGACAGGCCATGGATATTGAAGGTTTGTTCTGTGACTGTAGGAATCCTTTGTTTGGCTGTTTTAGGAGAAATAGTATTTTACTTAGCCAACTGTAATTGTGTATATCTTTCTATTTTTATGAGCATGTGTCTGATGGTTGCCTTGTGGAAAATCTTACAATTAAAACTGCAGGCCCGAGTGGTTACGGTAACAAGCTGTATGCGTGTTTGGTGCACTGGGAAACATTATGTTTAATGGCACAGGTCTTCTCTGCTTATTATAAAACATTATGACAAAGACAGTTGGTGTAGCTTATCAGTTGTGAAAGCCAAATGTGATAGACAGTAAGCTTGTGTTAGTTGGTTGTTATCACATTGCCTTACAACCTACAGGCAGGTATTTTTGTACATGTAATCAAGCAGAGTATCATAGTAGGAAATGGTTTTGACAAACTCTTTTGATTTTCACTGTTGAGAGGGGTTGTATATTGCTTTGCAAGCCATATTTTCTTTTACATATTTGTAATTTTACAGCATGATCTTTGCCAGTTCACGTGCACTAGATAGGTTGGTGTTCAGTAAAGGGTTAAGTTAATGTTAAATTATAAAGGCTTGTTTTCATTCTGAAAAGTCATACCAGTTTTCAAAGGTTTGATTATGAAACATTTTGACAAGGCTAGTGGGCCTGACCTACTTTTTGTGAAAAAACATGAGTTAACACAAGATCCTGTTAAGGATGGATTTTTATTAAACTGTGCTAAAGCCTTTAGGGAGGGATTTGGTACATGGAATTTCACAGATTACCATTATACACAAGGGTTTAATGTTGGTGATCCACTAGAACACACTGTAGGGATAAAAGATATGCACTACATTTGTACTTTTACGACTGTATGCCAGATGCCTGTCTTGTGGAATACTTACGCTCAGTCAATTAGCTTCAGTTGGTTATGATAACAAACCAATGATAAAGGTTATATGCCTTATTTTATATTAGTTTGACTACTGTATTTTGTCCATTTTTGTAATATTATTATGGTATACCAGATGGTTGCTTTGTGGGAAGGTTTATGAACCAACAAAGTAGGTATGAGCTGGTTATGGTGACACACAAATGATATATGGGATAACATATAATTTCTGTATATTATAAGGATATTGCAAGGCAGTGAGGTGTTCCATGGCTTTATAGAGGACTGAGGCCAAAGGTTGAGTTCCTTTATAAGGTTACGGAGCTTCGAGGTGACTTTCAATACACTTATCAAGGGGTACTTTATCCATTATAATACATGGTCACACCATCACCTTTCCCATAATCCTTGATTCGTAGTTCTTTTCTATGAAAAGAAGACCATATTTGCAATCAGGACAAATAAAAGTAGAATCACAAGTGCAAAATAAACATGTCAAAAAGGTTGTTGGCTAGTTGTTGACTAAAGGTATTTCAAGCAGTTGAAAGAAGTCAGCTTTCTTTTTTAAAAAAAAGGTACAGCAGAAACATGCAGAAAGATTCTATCTTTTCTATAGGTTCCCAAGAAGTGCAAAAAATAAACATGTTGCCATGAATATATACGTTCTGCTTGGCACTGCTGTAGATTTTAAATTAAAAAAAATCAGAAGAAAGAAAAACAATGTTTCAATTTTATTTTGTTTGCCTTATTACCATGACCTGACCTGCCTTTCACCTGGCTGCTGGCAGGAGGTATTGTGATGCCAGAACTCTACTGTAATAGGTTATTACATTTGACTTCTGGCATCTTTTCTTTATAATCGGTGACTGAATGCATCAGAAGTTGACAATTTTAAAGAAATTAGAGATAGGCTTTTCCTCAGGGATTGCAGAGTTCCATGTATCATAATGGTTACAGCTTGATTGTTTATAATGCAGTTACAATAAAGACAGTAGGCCTGACATATTAACTGTGAAAAGCATATGTTAACGTCAATAGACATTTAACAGTAGACTGCTATTACTCTGTATTGAAGGCTACAGGCAGGGGTTGTGTTACTTGGAATCTCACATATTACCATAGTAGGAAAGGGTTTTGCTGTTGCTTACACCCTCTAACAGACTGTGAATATTGAAGATTTATACTCTCTGATTGCTTCTTAGGCCCTCTTAACAGAGACAGAATTTTGCATGCCTGATTGTTGCCTTGTGGAAAAGCTTGCACTTAATACAAGAGCTCTCTGGTGTTTATGGTGATGAGCTACATCTACACAGCTGCAAGCCTGTTTGCTTCACTAGGAAAGTATATTTCTGTTGCCATAGGTCTGCTCTGTTTATTAGGAAAGGTTATCATAAATGTATAAGGCCTACTATGTTGTTGTGAAAAGCACATGTTAAACTTAATAGACACTTTAGGGTGGATTGTTATTTCCCTGTTCAAAGCCTACAGGTTGTTTTTTGTCACTTTAAATATCACAGATATTAATAATAATAATAATAATAATAATAATAATAATAATAATAATAATAATAATAATAATAATTGTAAGGAATTGTTTTGGGGTTGGTTACTGTCTCTGACAAACCTTAGGAGGAGAATATTTGTACTGTAATCCTACATAGCTGTCTGCCAGGGTCTTGTAACAAAAAATCATTAAGTAACACATGCATCCATAAAAATAAATATGTATCTTGATAGATATATAGAGAGCCTTTGTGTCAGCACTGTTCTGTTATTGCTCTGTCTGAGTGTAATTTCGATTCTGGTTCCATCTGTGACAACAAACTGCATGAGATAATGTTACGTCCATATCAGTCTTTGGGTCCCTTATCTCTTGTCCTATGAATGACACCCTTTTCTGATCACAAGTGTATGTCCACTTAAAAATGAGTATGCTTCAGTGCCATGGGTAGTTGGCCAGTTCTTTAGTTCTGAATTGTTTACTTTTATAGTTCCTCTTTTGTTTCTTTGCTTCTCCTCTTTTTAATGTTACCTATACTTCTCTAGGCAGTACTGATAGGTTGCTTGCTTGATGCCTACTTCATCTGCAGTGAACTGCATCCTACATGGTCACTTCCACTAAACTGGGAGACCATTGTGGAATGCTATTGTCCATAGTTTGTCATTGTTTTACTATTCCCAGATAGGTGGACATGTGTGAACTTTAGAACAACAATAGCTTATTACAACACCTTTGCAAGATTGGCACTGGCTGCTATGTTTACTTTAATGATTGGAGGATATGCCCACCATGTTGAGGAAGAGACATGTTTTCTTTTTATCTATTTGTGTTCTTTCAATGTCTCTTTCTTATATTGTTGGGTTTGCATCTGTTTTATTGTGATTGTGAAATATAGTAATGTAAGAATGAATCAGTGGATGGATGAATAGATCTGTGAATACAAATTTAGTAACAGAGTACAAGGATGATGACTTTTCAAGTTCCTAAACCCATCAGTGGCACAAAAGGCACTTTTATTCATAAGCCAGACCTAATGGCAATGCCAGTGTTTGTGCTCAGTAGTGTGACTGATCCACCACTATTCAGTTTCTATCCAGTAGAGGAAAACTGTGATCAACAGAGGGAAATTGCAATTTGGTTTTGCTGAAGAGAACAAAAAAATGCAATTCTGCATAGATTATATCTTTTCATGTGCATCCTTACTTTGGGTTGCTATCTTTGAACATTCCAGAATTGCCTTTCTCAGGCTATTTTAACTGTAGCTGACAAATCATTCACTTAACACTTTAAAAGAAACACATTTTGTTGGAAATGCACTGTTATTTAAATCTAGCGTTCGGTGATACTTTCTGACAAGTAACGTTTCCCATTCATAAAGTAGTTATAAATGCCCAGATGATGGTGATAAATGGCAGTACATTTGGTATCTCTCAGTGAAGTGGGTGAAGGTAGTTGTTGCTGTTTGTAAAACCGCATGGGTAATGTTTTGAGCCTTGTATAGAGAAAATCCTTTTACCAATATTTAGTGTTATACAACATATATAGCACTTCCTTTCCAAATCAGATGATGTCATTGTGTGAAACATAATATCAAATCCATGATGTTGACCATTCAGGGGTGTAAAAGTCACAAGTCCTGAGAGAGCAAAGGGAGTAAGAGAGAGAGCAAGCCTGTGAAGGCTTGGAGATGCTTGTTGAGCAGAAAGATGAAAGTGAAAATGCCCATCATATTGTGCTCATGGTCTAAGTAAGTGTTTGGCTTTTCAAGAGATCGATCCCCTTAATTTCAAAATAAAAAAAGTTGAATACAAAATAATCACAAAAATGATAGCTTCTTCAAAAAAACAGTGCTGACTAATTAGTAGCCTCTCAAAGCAGATAAGGGTAAATATTCTGAAATAATTTTGGCAAAAAGAAGGCATTCTCTTAGAATGTAGCATATAATATACAAGCTGTACAAGAAACACACTCCAAAATGTAGCTACATACTGCTAAAGCACAACCAAAAGCATAGTGTTTGCAAAGAAGAAACAATTATCTGAGTTCTAGTCTTTTTATAGGACTTCAGGTCCACTGTAAGGTAAACAATAATGCTGTGTAGATCCTAATCAAATTCTTACTATGTAACACTCAGTCGAAGGTAGTGCTATTCACACGTTGGTATCTATTCACAATGGTGAACTACATATGTGAATTTACTAAACGTATTTATATCTTACAGTTTTGATAACATTTTGAGAGACTTTATTACTTTTGTTTTTTAACTTTTTACTAGTTTACAAATACTCCAATGTAAAATCTTTTCAGCATCTTTAATAGCAACTTTAAATAAGACCATAAATTTACTACTACTAGTGACTTCATATATATATAGAGAAGGTTCTGCACACCTAGTGACGACCTCCACAATTAAGGAGATTTCCCTCAGGTAAAGTATAGTAAAGTTGTAAAAGAAAAAGGAAAAAATATGTTATGTTAAATATTAATGCAAATTAATGTTACATATTTATTTTAAATGTAGCTAGATCTAAAAAAGATACAGAATTAATTAGCTGATTTTTAATTAAAAATAAAATTAATGTAAGTATATTAAATTTAAAAATATATATTTTTCTGAAGTTTAAATGAATATCCCACCTGAAGTTAGAAAACAGAATTTTATTATGTATTAAAATTATGAAACATGATGTATAGAATTTAAATTGAATTAATTCAATTTGTTAAGTGGCCGTGGGTGGTGCTGGACTCACTGTGGCTCTGAGCTGGATTATATTTATGAATATTTTGGGTGTTTGTTGGCTCTAGTAACTATAGAAGTGAATTTTTTTAATAGGAAGGGGCTTACAATTTTCTGGATGGGTGCACGCCCCGCTCAACCATGGGGGTTGAGGTTGTTTGGCTGTGATGTTCTGGGATCCGTCCTACTAGGAATCTGCAAAATAGGCCAAATACAAACCTTTCTGCACTTGGCTGACAGGCTAATGAGGGTGATCAGTCATAGGCTTCTCTGGGACTTAGTGTTGGAGTGCTGAAGCTCAGCTCTTAATAGTCAAACAACAGATAGACTAAGGTTTACATCCAGCCCAGTGTTTAGCTTTTCAAGAAAAAAAAACACTTTAATCACACAGTTGCACACAATACTGCACAAGTGCAATCTCTAAAGGTGCTCCATCCTCCCCGCCTTCATTATGATTTCTTCTTGGTTGGTCCCAATAGCTCTGGATCCCAATCTATGAAATCAGAAATCATGAGACTTGAACCCAGCTACAGTTGTATGTGTGCACAATTAAATGATTTTGGTCTTGCCACCTTGGGTAGGGTTGTCACTTTATGAGTCCTTGTTCATTGCCTTCTGCCAGGGTTAGGCCTCCTACGTACCTGGTGGGAGCAGTGGTCTGTCTGAAGGTCAGCTGCAGTGTCTCAGAAGTTGAGCATAGTCCAAGGCTAGCAGTTCGTCCACCCAGCCTCTGTCAAAGATGCTGCAGCTTGTACAGGTGCAGGTGTGGGCTCAGCCATGGTGATCGTCATCTGATGTGGTAATGTGGCCCTAGTCTGCCAAAAGTAGTTCAGCCTGAGGGTTGGGCAGACATAGCCTTGGAGGCTGTGGTGGCAGTTGAACTGAATATAGGTTCTGCCCTAGTTGGGCCTACAACAGTCATGCAGTTATAGCCCTCGTCCAGGTTTACAGCAATCACACAATTGCATCCTTCTTCCAAATCCATGGCAATCAAGCAGTTCATCATGCAGGGATATGGCAAAAAGGCAGTTGCAGCCCTGACCTGTGCCTATGGCAGTCATTCAATTTTAGCACTAGTCTGGGTTTATGCCAATCTCACAGTTGCAGCTATCATCTGGCCTATGGCAATCCTACATTTGCAGTCCAGACTATCAGCCGAAGCAAAGCAAAGCAACAGCTTCCACCAGAAATCACAATATGAGACTAGTGGGACCAATAGGCATAAGAGTCCTTCCTAGGTCACTATTGAGTAGTCCACTCTCACTAGATGTCAAGTGAACACCGGGATGTGCTTGGTCTTAGGTCTCTTTCTGAGCCAGGCAGATTATTTTCCTCTCTCCGCAGGCAAGCAAGCTTTTAGATGCTTCAGAGCTGATGTACAAGTTCTCCAGTAGAATGTTCTGACTTCACGTAATGGCTCCTGAGCTCTGGGAGACTGGCTTTCATCAGCTATTGTTGCTATTAGTCCTTCAAGCACTGAGCAGAGCACTCCAATTCTTAGTTATAAATGACTTGAAACTGGGAGAAAGTGAGGTGGTTTGAAAGGGTATGTTGATCCACTGTCTCAAACAATTGGTGGTCATTTTTCTTTCAAGTGTCAGCCTCAGGCTATTTCACAGACACAACCTTTGTGGGCATTAATGTTTCTTACCACAGGGAGCACTGAAGCTGCCTCCATTTTGGTGCACCCTCAGCAGAGACATAAAAAAATGTAAGGTTTCAGCACCTGGCTACCATCAGCCGAGCTGAGGGAAAAGCAGAGGTATAGAGAAGGGCAGGCCTCTCTTAGAAAGATCCTCACCTTTCAAAACAGTATGCAGTCCCACCTCACCTTGGCTATCCACCAAATGGAAATGCTCAGGAAGACTAATCATAAGCTCCTGGGTAGTCAATAAGGTCTTATATAATTTTTAAAGGTAGCCCTGGTTCTTGGCTCCCCAGCAAGTGCAGACCATGAGACTTGGACTCATCCCCTGTTGCACGGGTGGGAATTACAGGCTGGGACGGAGCGATATGTAGATGGGGCCTGGTCACTATTCTTTCACCTATGACATCAGTTATCAGCAACCCCAAATTCACACCAGCCCAACACAGACTGGCAGAAGGCTGGATGTAAGAGGATTAGACACCTGTTCCACTGAGTGGGTATTACATTTTGGGAGCAGGTCAAGAAAGATTATGAGTTGCCAGAACGGGAAAGCTTTCTATATCACCAGGTGCACCACTGGATCACACACCTCATTATCAGACCAGAAGCTAGCCGTCCATTACATATGTTTGATAAGTGGCTTGTTTCAAAATTTTGGGATAAACATACCCTTTCTTAAATATATCAAAACCTTATACAAGGGCAGACAACAAACATATAAGAAATCAGCTGGACACTTAAAATAGGAAATGGAACTGGGTAGAACACTTGACATAAAGGAATGGAATGCTGTTTTTAAACAAGATAAGGTTACAGCAGCCAGCTCAGAGATCAAAGATATGCTGTTAAAAGTGGCATCCTATTGGTGCTACAGTCCAGAGAGAGTATAAGCATGGAATACGCTAAATCTAATCCCAAAGACTGTTGGAAAGGATGTGACAGTACTGAATCATTATTACACCTGCTCTGAAACTGTCCAAAGCCCTGGGAGTATAGAGAGGAGGTACTGAATGATATCAATAAAATTGATGGCGGCCCAATCATGAGACTCTAAGCCTATATAATCCTAAAGGTTGTTGAGAAGCTTACATACCCCCAAGGTTCTTAGAGTAAAATTTATAACAATCCTTCTGTGTGCTTTCAAAAAGATGATCTCAGAGGCATAGGGTACTTTTGGGGTCCCCAAATACATACAGTGGCTGTATAAGATCTGGGAGCTCATAGGCATAGAAAAAATGCATATCATACTGGACCAAAAAAGGGAAACCATTCGAAAAATTCTGCAATCCATGCTTCAAACTATCCTCTAATGAGTTAAAGGAGCTAGCCTCCCCCAGATACCTTATTTAGTTACACTTGACAAACCTTGAAGGAGACAAATGCATAAATGCATGCATAAGAGTCTGAAGGTGGGAACGGAGAGTGTCATTCCACTGGTCTTCTGTTACCTTTTTCCATTTTCTTCGCTTGGATCTGGGGGGCACAGTGTCGGGGTATGTGGATCCCGAGATAGTGAAGAGTATGTTGTGGTGGTCGTACTAGGTGCTAGGTAAAAAAATATTATGCATTGTAATGTTATACAACCATTCTGAATTATTGATATGTAGGAAAATGTCTTGCATTGTACCTTACAAAGAAATGTCTTGACTTTTTTGTAAACTGTCTATGTTCTGTGTACATATGCCACCTGTTAAGTCTTCGCATCGGTTGTCTCTTTCAACTATTTTTACCAAACAAGGAATATAAGACACTGGTTTGAGCAAAATTAAAATAAACTTGAGTCACCTAATGATATCGGCATTTGGCATGAGCATTACTTTTTATTTCCTAAAAACATATTTTACTCCTAAATTCCAATGATAAGAAGTAAAATCAACCCTTATCAAAATGTCAACTTCAGGCTTGTTTATTAAACTTTGTGGTATACAATAGACTGAAAATCTGAAGTCTGGGTATGGTCCAACTATTTGTAGGTAATTCTATCTCTATGAGTTAATTTTTCCTTGTTACAGTTATTGATGAGATGAGATTAGACGAGATGATGAGATTAGTGCATCTTCCAAGACAGATACACTCTTGCAAATATTCCGACTAACTCATCAAAACAGAACTCATCAAACACTTATCTCCTAGCCCTCTCCCCTGAAATTTACCACATGCACAGAATAAATCCTGTTTTGCCACTATGCCAAAAGTAAAAATGTAAATAGACTAAATAAGCAGGAGCTCGTACAGGAGGGATGTAATGATTCTAACAAGGATAAATAGTCTTGGAGTAATGTAATTACCAGTAAACAATTAGAACATTATCTCTTCATACTCTTCATCATTCTAGATATCACATGATGAGGTCTGACAGACATAACCACTGAGATGACAGGCTCTCCTCAGTAAGTAGTTAGTGCACAGAAACCTGGCAGGAAGCCCATACATGAGTCAGTAGAGCTGCCTCAGAGTTACACCAAAACTCAACACAGCCATAGCTTATGCCTGTCTCTCCGGCAGGAAAAAAAAACTGCTCAAAGCATTTGAATGTAAAATCATATTCAATTTTTTAACACTATAACGAAAACAAATCTTACCGTCCGTTTTCCTTTACATCAGTGAAGTGACTAAAATAATCATGCACTAAAGATTAATTTTCATACCTGAGAAAATCCCAGTGAATATCCTTCAGATCATTTTAGGTCTACACATACTGCAAGCTTTAACTGTGTGTTGTGGAAGACCTAGTTCCCTGATACTTATTCAGTCTATATTCAATGGCATTCCTCCCTCTTTTTGTGTTTGGCCCACCCCTAGAAGTACGTTCTTTTTCTTTTTCTGGTTGATTGGCTTGTAACCCTCCACTGCTGATATATATAGGGAATTGCTTTCTTATTTTACTCAATAGGAGTGTATCATTTTACCAGCTGCCTTTTACGTAGAAAAATCTTCCAAGACAGCTGCCGTGCATGCACATGCATAGGTAGTGGCCACCTCGAAGACTTTTTTTTGTTTATTCTAAGGTGGTAGATAACCAGAACAGAGAAGTAAAAATAGAAGCATTGTTGAGAACTTTTGGCTTTGCCACTGCTTGTTTTGAATGTTAAAGAGAATTATTTTGTTCTTTATTTGACCATAAAATGCACTCCAGTAGGGGTTCAAAATGATGGGCGTATGGTCTATTCTGAATTGTTAATGCATTATTCTGCAGTCTGAAATATAAGCATTTGAAAATCCTATAACTCTAGTCTATAACTGTAATAGTTTCTTCAATCATTAACAAGTTTGTGGTTGTGACATTGGGTCTCTAAGTGAATGATATGTTGTGTCAATCGCTGAAGGAATAGATGGGTAAATGATTGCAGGGATGAGAATTCATAAGATAAAATGTGAATCTTGTTATTGTGATATCAAAGACTTACAGCTGCTTTTAGGTAGCTTGAGATCCCCCTTGTATGTTGGATCTGAATGCACCAGTTGTGAGAAGAAGATTGCTTTTTTGATGATGCCATGCAACTACAAGGACATGAAGGCCCATATTTATACCATTTTGATGGATCTTTAGTAAATGTACATGTTAAAAGAGAAGACCTGCACAACCAGGCAGTCCTTGCTGGTGTAAGTAAATGCAAATGGTAGTAACTACTCCCCTACCATTCTTCAAGGGTTTACATGCATTTTTCCTGGAAGTGTTGGAGTACAGAATACCTCCCTCAGGACCTCTGGAAAGGCAGACATTATTGAAATAAAGTACAATAAAGAACAATGAAAAATGATTTTACTTGACCTGTCTGCTACAGTAAGAGATGGTGTTGTACCGGACAGACAGAAGGAGAATTACTAAACAATTGCATGAATTCATCTGCTTTACACTGAACGTCCCACTCTTGTTGATGTATACACTGAACGGCCCTCTCTTGCACATGGATACACTAGAGTAGCTAGCATGTGGAAACCAAAACAAAGTGCAGGGAAATAGCAATGTTTGTATTTCAGGCACTTACAGCAACAGAATAGCTTCTTAAAATGGCAATTCTCTTTGCCAGAAAAAGCACTGAAGGACTACACTGTGACGTAGGGCAATTCAGGACCTTAAGAAGCAGATGTCTGTTTAGATTTCAGTGTGAGGCCCTTTCACTAGAAGATAGCTAACTCCTTCCTAAACATGTTATAGAACCTTTTCTGTGTATTGCCCCTCAGGCTCAAACACATACCTACACTATTAGGTTGCCAAAATATCAATGCCTTAGAAGGCAGAGCAAATGCAGCCTGGGTTTTTATTTGAAATTTTGTTTCAAATTATAGAATGACCCAAGACCCACCTTAGGATCTATTGTGTGGAAAGCCATAAGTGATCCAAGAAACATCATTGCACATGATTATTTTAACTTGGCCTTAACTACATTTAAGACGGAGGAGCTCTGGACTTTAACCGTCTCATAATATGCATTTAACAGAGATATACATTTATCTGGGAAAAAGATCACATCTCTACTGGACAAAGCTGCGCTATCTAATAGATCTCATGCATGGATGGTAATACGTTCATATGGCCCCCTCAAATGCCAATCATACTTAGGGGGTTTGCATGGTCTAAAGCCAAAGCTGTTGAGCCTTAGAATGGGTGATTTTCAAACATGTTAATTCCCCTGTTTGGAAAAGATTGACTGTTTAGTCTACACTGTAGGTCCAGAAAGTGAGCTGAAGTGTGGTTCTGAGGGTCCCTTTTTCATACGTGGTGCCTTCTTTGCAGTAGGAGAAGTTTGTAGACATTTACCCTTGAAGTGCTTGAAATTTCCTGCCTCCAAGCTGGCTGCAGGGACAATGCAGTGATGGCAGATCCTTTCTGTGAAGGCAGAGCACAGACTATTCAGTTGCCAGGGGGGCTGTGTCCAGCTCATCCCCCACCCTGCCAGCAGATGGCCTATTCAGGAACACCTAATACCTCCATTGTGTGACTGTCCAGGAGGAATCCACAAAGTACATTTGCCAAGTACACCTAGTCATGTGGCCTAGGACAGGATGGAAATGCCAAACAGCTAAGTGCAAGAAAATATCAACTTTCTAAAAGTGTCATTTTCAAAAATGGAATTTAAAATTTGAGTTTAGTAATGAAGAAGAATAGTAATTATAATTTTATAGATACCAAATACAAAACACTAATCAAAAGTTAGCACTTTTTAATTGTAATAAAATAATCCAATGTTATCCTATGGGAATGTTAGGATTCACAGTAGTGAAAAATGAATTTAGGAGTTTTTCACTAGTAGGACCTGCAAAACTGAATAGTACATGTCTAACCTTTTAATTATAATGTACCTTACACTATGGGATACCTACATACTCCCTTAGGGGTGATCTATAGGCAGCGTCGACTTTAACGCTGGTGGCACCCTGTGCAACAGTCTATTTTGGCACCCCTCTAGCCCCCCCTTCCTCAAAACCTCCTCTTCAGATTCCTGCACTAAAAGCTGAGAAAAGTGCCCCTCATCTCTCCATATACACATACATTTCATTTGTTTTAAAGTACTAGTAAAGGCCATCTTTACTAATCCACTCAGCTATCCACATAAAATACAGATCTGTTCTTTGCACAGGCATATTTAACCCTTTGTGTTACTTTATAGCAAGTCAAAACTGCTGCTGGCCAAAACTCAAATCTCTCTCTCTATCAGGAACTTTAATCACAAGAGTTATCTTGACATTTTCATTGTTGCCAGCCAGCTGGAGCTCATGCAACTCTGCTTCAGGTGCTTTTAAATTGTAAGTTATTGCTAAATACAGCAACCCTACCCCAGGTTAGCACTCCCCCTCTAGGTCAGCGCCCAGTGTGGCTGCACCGGTTATAAACGCCTAAGGCTGACCCTGTCTATATGCAATAAAAGGGAATTTAAGATTTGGAAAGGAGGTTATATTATCTAGCTAAATTGGCAGTTTAAAACAGCATTCAGGCTGAAATGGCAACCCTGGGACATGGTTTAAGTGGCTTCTTAAGTGGGTGGCTTCTTAAATGAGTGGCACAATAAGCGTTGCTGGCCCTCTAGTAACATTTAATTTACAGGCCTTTAGTATATGGTATAGTATCCCACTCTACCAGATTTGTGTATGTAAATTAAAAATGCCAATTAGGTGTAAACTAATATTGCAATTTTTAGGGGGTAGCTTCAAGCACTTTAGCACTGGTTAGCATAGGTAAAATGAACCGAGTCCTAAGGCCAACAAAAATGAATTTCAGCAAAAATGGAGGGAAAAGGGCAAAAAGTTTGTGGGAAGACCAGCCTAAGGCTGACATGTTTAGCAAATTTTATAAAATGTTATAAAATGAATAAATACTGAATTGCTTCCTTTCATTATATGTGTTCAAAGATACCAGGACGTTGGCTCCTTAAATGAGGAATGTAACAGAGGAATAATTTTACAAGTCACCGGCCGGATAAAGCCATTTGTCAATAAGCATTTATAAATCTATTTCACTTATAAACACAGATATAAAGATTTTTGCAAAAGTGATAGCAAATCAATTACAAATATATCTGGACACTTATGGTTTTCTCAAGGTTTTGGCCCTGGAAGATATGCCAGGGGCAACATGATGATGTTCATGCACCTATTATGGCATGTATGGAATGAATCAATGGAAAGAATCTCCATATCTCATGGCACAAAGAAAAAAAGCACATTTGACTGCGTGGAGTGGGGGTATCTGTTCAGGGTCTTAGAATGCTTTGGCATAGGCTTCACACTTATCTGACCCCTCAGATAAACTAAAGGCACTTTCTTTCAGAATACTTTGAGATCAGCAGATGATTAGGACACAGGTTACCACTCTCCCTACTATTATTTTTGCTAGCTCTGGAGCCACTGGCAGATACCCTAAGATCATGTAACATGGTACACATCGTACATACTTTTGACAGGGAATTCAAGATCATGCTGTATGCCGAAAACATACTATTAACTTTTAAAATGTACATTATTGCTAAACCCAGCAACCCTACCCCAGGTCAGCACTCCCATATTGTAAATCCCAAACTTCACATTAGTTTCCAGGTTTTATGGACACTGCATTAACTGAAGCAAAAGCAAGGCACTACTATTGTCAAGAAAAAACACCAAATCAGCTATAGCAGATTATCCATTCACATGCTTGCCACAAAAGCTCAAATATCTTGTCATCATGATTAATACAGACCTACATAACACAATAGAGTATAATTTTCACACTTTACTGGAAGAGACTAATAGAGACATGCATTGTGGTCAACACTTCAAATCTCTGTACTGGGGAGAGTGCTGATAGTGAAGATGGCACCGCCACCACATCTTTTGAGTATGCAATGCTGCTACAGAGCAAAACACCTGCTACAAGAAATATCTGTAACTATCTGAACATTTGTCCTGGCCAGACAGAGGCCACAATTGGAATTATCCAAGCTACATGCTGCCACTACATTGGGCAGTGTCAGACTTTGAGATTTCAATCTATATTTCATGGCCAATCAAATCTTACAGATGAAACACTTGGGCCCTGATAACAAGTTAAGCAGAGTTCCAAGCAGAGATTCTCTTACTCTTTTTGGCTAGGCTTTACTTGGAATTCCGCCCATAGCATTAAACCCATGAGAATGCAAACTACCTGTACAGACACTGAATTGTGGATTGGATTCCATATTCCAAGAGGCATGGGTAAAGGGGGGCAGGGAATCTAGATGGATAAGGTAAAGGATATGGATAGATCTGGCAGGAATAAGGTCAGCAGAGACTGGGGGGTTTGGCGTGGCCATTGAAGTCTCATGCAATTTTACTAGCTGCAATTACCAGCCAGTAACGTCATGCCAAGTGGTCCAGCACTAGGAAAACCAATGTGGGACCACCAGGCCAGGGCTGATGAGGCAGAGGATAATCTCAAGCAGTAATTATGATGCACTTGATTGATAATCATTAAATCAGTGGATGCCAACAAAATGACCCTCAACAACCAACTCATAATTAGAAGACCAAAATCTTATGATGAACTATGTACAAAATGTGCTCTTGATCCACCAGTGGTGCTGCTGTCATATACTCATAGGGCCGTGTCAATTATCAAGCATTTAAATACATGAGGATAACAAAAAGATGCACTTTCAGACCTATACAGTGCACTAACAGATGCAATTTATTCCAAACCAACTAAAAACACTGCCAGGCAACATAATTGCCCTGTGAACTGGATGATGAAACCTGGCCTAAACTTTTGCGTATTCATATCAAAAATATATATGAAACAAGACTAAAATGTTGCTACATTTTGTTAAAACTGCACAAATGTGTCGGATCCCTGTTCTATTAAAAGGTTGCTGGCCTTTTCCTAGATTTTTCCTAATGCAGAACACTGGAAAATGTCAGGTAACAATATGTGTGACTTAAAACGTGTCCTTCGGCCATGTCCATGAATCAACATTGTACTGGACTACAATATAATTATTCACATATATGTCCCAACCTACTGCCTTGCCGAAACCTTTGCATGGGACATCTGACATCCTAGGGATGTCTCCCTTTTGGTATAGGTGGATCATCACTTCTTTGGCAGTGGCAAAGCTATGCATCCTGAGAAATTGGAGATTCTCTCAAATACCAATTAACAATGAATGGAAGTCCAAAAAGATCAAAATAATGATATGAACACAACTGCTTTAAAGACTACAAGATTAACACACTATTTTCCAAAGTCTCTGTGCCAGATTTCATGAAACTGCAACACTAACCATACAATAATAATAGACAAAATATGTATCCTTTTCAGTGTTCCATAATTGATATGAACCTTTTCCCAATGACTATATAATATATAGGACTGTGTTTGTTATTACAGCATGGACAATATGTGGAACTGTTCAGCTAACCCATACAGATCAGATAAATGCTGAGGTTAAACTGTAATTACGTCGCTAACCAGGATGGAAGATGTAATAACTTGTATGCAGAATCTTCGAGCTGGTATAGTAACAGAATACCGTGGCCTAAATATTAAACAACAAAAATATTGTCCTAAATGTTATTTAAAAATACATCACCCTTTGGAGTTAATAATAAAAAACGTACAAGTGATATATTCCTAAATGTTATTTAGCCCGCAATATTTATGTCAGATGATATTTTTATTATCACTATTCTGACATCCAACACATAAGCTTAAACCATTAATATTCTGACATGCTACACATAAGCTTAAACTCCATGTTGTCTTTCTTAACATTTTAAGACCGATCCCCCTTTTGTATGTCTTACAAGAGCAAAAATGCAAACTGAACCCCACCAGTGCTAAATAGGAAATTCTTTTTGTAAATAAAAGTCTGCATAGAGGCAATCAAGAAGGACTGGATGGACTTCGTATCAACCTCGATCAGCATCCAGCTGTTAGGCTTTCAGGGAAAATAGAGCTCATTAATAATGTGTAGCCTCGGGTGCTACTTCCTTCTTTGTACGATTCTACTGTTGTACTATTCCTGAAACCAAACAACTTTGGCCTTTTGGACAAAGTTGTTTACCAAATTGCTCTTGAGAATCACAATTCACTTATTTTCCAAAGCACTTTAAACACCGTCCAGTCACTGGGATAACCCACAGGTGCCAGTATAAAGGGCAGGATTGACGATTGGTTAGACCAAACCAAATGCCCCATTTCATTGCAAGTTATATTGCTCCCGTCCTCTTTAATTTCCAGTGTAACACTAACATTCAGACATGGAAAGTCAAAGGTACCACTGGAATCAAGAGTTTTAAATGTGCAAAGAACTTGATATAATTAAATAAGGCACACAAGACGTCTAATGGCCCCTCTGAGGACTTGAGTGTAAACTATGGTATGGCTGGGAAGCCCTACCATGCAGTACACTGGCAAATGCCATCTGGGGTCCAGTCAGGTATGTTAGCTTAACCTTAAGCCCAACCCTGGGTAGCTGTGGCTGTTTGCAGCAAGGCTTACCAAAGAAACAATTTGTAAAACATTTAACAGCACCAAACAACAGAATAAGAAGGTCACACAACATGAAAGAAAACAGACACCGATTTATGAAAATAGAGCAGATTTTTATAAACTTTTAGGGATCTTAATCATGAGAATCGACTGGAGGGTTCAATGGGATACAGATTTTAGAAAGAATGAATACTTTTATGTCAATCACGAACAAGCATTAACCAACCAAAAGTTTAGAAACTTTTGAAAAGTATGGAAAAGTTATTACAACAACTCCGGCCAGAAAGGATACTTTGGAGAGTTACCTGGCCACCAGCATGCTTTTGAGCAAGATCCGAACTTTATAGGCAGACCGCCTATTTGAAGTGGGGTCTCTAGTTGGCATTGGCTTACACCCTGTCCAAGTAGGAACCCTCACTTTACTCAGGGTAAGGGAGTCACACAGCTAGGATAACCCCTGTCCACCCCCTGTTTGAATAAAATTGCAGTGCCAGACCCTGATGACCTATTGATTATTTTCTTGCGTGTTCGAAACAAATTCCTAAAACGGGGTGGGGGGAGTTGTTTCTAAAACACAGAAGAGCAAAAAGCCATAATCTTGAGGCACAGGTAGGGTTCTCAACCACATGTACACATATGCTCCTCCACCCTTGATTTTTTCTGGCTTTTTCACTTTACTATTTATCTATATTTGTATATCATTCCACCTTCAACTAGTTAGTTACAAGAAAGGTTTATTTTATATGGGCGCCAGTTGTATTAGTTCCACTTTGCATAATTTAGCTGGAGTACATGTTTACACTTAATTGAATTTTCATGTCAAGACACTGTTTATTTTATTCTTTAAGATGCTTTAAATGAGTTATTTGTTTAGTTGTTCCACTCCCTTCACATTTATCTATCAGACATCAAGCATTTCATATCTGTCAATAAGTGATTTTAACTTCTTAACATGATCCAATTTGTGTACCAGATAACTGCATTTCAACATCCGCACTCATGTACCAATATGTAATTAGGTATTTTGCATTATTACTGATTACTGCTGAATTGTTTTTAATGCATCTCCAAATGGAATACACATAAGCTAATATATTGTGCTTTGTGTGTTAGACATCACTTGACTGATAATTTGACTTGAGGGTAATCAGTGGGGATGGGCGTTTTCACGCTGAGATGCTGAATTCAGCCCCAGGAGGATGGGGAAGTTCAGCAGCTGCTGCTGCAAATCTCAAGGGGAGGACTGGCAGGGAGGGGGGGGACAATAAATATTTTAAACAAAAGAAAAATCTACATATATATCTATATACATAGCATGAGAACATCGCTAAGATTGGTCTGAGTGGCATGGTCTGCTGCTCAGGCAGTGCATGGGAGTCTATGCAGTTTCTCCAAACTGGCTGTGCGACACAGCCGGTTGGAGAAACCTAAGTGCTCATGTCAGTTTGGCCAGCCTAAGACTGCTGGCCAAACTGACCTGCACACTCAGTGCAATCACTCCATTCCTCCTCTCCCCATCCCTCTGCCCCCTCCCATGGCCTAGCCCCGCCCCACCCCTCCCTTCACACATTGGCTCAGCAGCTGAACAATAAAATTAAATATTGTTGTAATTTTCAGATGCTGGCTCTTAGCCAGGGGGGCGGGCTCCTTGCAAACATAGCTTTTTGCTCAGTCCTGCTTCAACACACTTGTGCCACATTATACAACATAAATGCAAACAATTGCATTCTCAGTGCAGGCAGACTGCTTGCCTTAGTTACTTTACTAAACTCTCACACAGCATTGCAAGGGAAGTTGCTGCACTGTGTTGTGTCAAAGAGAGAGGGTAGAAATCACTTCTGTTTTTTCCTTGCGCTGGTGCACTTGTGACTGCCTCTCATCACACAGGCACCCATGTGCAGCGGTGCCTGCTTTGTGGTCAAGATAGGTCTTTCTGCAGAAAAACTGTACTAAGAGTTATATGTGCTGCAGCATGTACGACTCAACCATGACACAAAAACGTAGTGAATCTGGCCCGAAATATGTCATCTAGATTTAATGGTGCTGTCCATGGCACTATTTCGGTGTTTTGCCATAGCAACATAAACATTTGTGAGCAGGGCTACGGTTAATAACAGAATTCATGGTCCAAAATGGACTGTGAAAATGATTTGCATTAATAGCTGATAGATTGCCATAAAACACCAGCGCATCCTTCCTCTGTAAAACAATATATAGCATTGTTATTTGAAACAGATCATCCGATGTGCCATTTAAAAGAATGCTGCATGTAAGTAGCCGCAGGGAACGCCTCAAGTTATACTTTGAAAATAACCATATGTATTATCAAATAAGACACACAGGGCATATTTTATACAAACAGGCTTTGATAGTTAGGATAGATAAAAAGAAAGTAAATTATCCTTCCTATGAAACTACTGTTGTATTTGTAACAACAGTAAAGAATAACCTTATGACTGCGAGGTGGGCCTTTGCAGAGGAGCAGCTACATCCCAAGCTTTTCAAAATATGATGTAAAAATACTCTTAAGTGAAAGTGTCAATTAACTCCCTGATGTCCTAGGGTAGTGCTATTGATCCTGAGCAACTGGGTGAAGTACCCTATCTGTACTTCACTCTCAGAAGTAGCTGTGGAGCAGCAGTCAAAGGCTCCCTTGAGGGGAGGGGTGGTGTAGGAAGTTGTCCTGATGTGTGGTGGGTACCTAAGGTACTTACACCTTATACCAGGTCCAGGTATACCCTATTAGTGTAGTGTAGGTAGTGTCTAGAAGCCAGGCTCTCTAGAGGTAGCTGTGGATGAGCAGCCAAGGCTTATCTAGGGAACCTGCAAAGCTCATGGAGTGCCACTGTAGTCACACAGCACTTACACACATTAAAGAACACACTCAGTGTTACAAAAATAAAGGTTTTTTTATGGTAACAGGACACCAAAAATACTATAGAGGCAATACTCCCTTAGGAGGTAAGTACTACACAATATATATTCACTAGTTGTCAAAAATAGGGATAAGAATAGTAAGAAAACAGTGCAAAACAGTGTAAAACACAATAGAGAAAAACGAGAAAGGGAGCACCCTGCCTCACACTCCAGCATCCAGTCAGCCTCAGTGCATCTTGGTAAATGCAGTACAAGTTTGTTTTTTATCCATAAGGTAAACTAAAGTTTTCCACCTTAGTAGGTGCAGCAAATGCTGTAAATCTCTGGACACGTGTTTCTGGGTAAACCCTTCATCAGCAGAGAGCAGCTTTGTCTGTGGGGTTGCTGGAAATGCTGCCAAAAGTCCTCCCCGGTTTGTGTACCACCCACTTGCACACAGGTGCTTCAACCAGAACTCATCAGCTCGTTGGCTCAAGGGAGCCTTCTTAAACAGAAAAAACAAAAAGGGAGCACCCTGTCTCACACTCCAGCATGCAGTCAGCCCCAGTTCATCATGGTAAATGCAGTGCAAGTTCGTTTTTTATCCATAAAGTAAACTAAAGTTATTCACCTTAGTAGGTGCAGCAAGTGCTGTAAAACACAATAGAGAATAGTGGCCTCTAAAAAAATGGAATGCAAGAGTTGGACCCCCACCTTGGTAAGTGGAGTGTGTAGAGGGGTGCTGGGGGTACCAGAAAAGTAGAAAGGTAAGTACCACAACACCCCCAGCAAACAGGGAAACAGGAGAAAATCACTAGAATTTCACTAAAACACCCACTTAGAAGAAAAGAAGAAAATTGCAAAATCCAGAGGCGACTGCAAGAAACCAATAGTGGATCCCTGAAGAGGAAGACTTGTGGAAAGAGGGGATGAAGTCCAGAAGACACAGGAGGGTCCAGTGGGGGCAGGAGTCCCTACTGATCAAGCTGAGGATACAGGTGTTGGTTCACGGTGAGGAAGAAGAGTCAGCACTGCATCTCTAGAGTCGACGTTGAGTTCCTGGAGGATGCAAGTGATGTCCCATGCCAGAAGGAAAATTGCAGTCGGTTTGCGTGTTCGGATTCCATCAACAAGCCCTGGCACAGGCAATACCTGTGGTTTGCGGAAAGTGGTGCTGCCGGGGACCAGCAAGGCCCAGGAAGACTCAACCCAGGAGGTGAATCAGAGGGGTCCCTCAGTGTCGTAGAGAGCCCACAGAAGCACTGGGAGCGTGTACAGGAGTCCCACAGGATGGGGACACATAACTTGCAAATGGAGCCCTTCCAGCACTACAAAAAGGAGTCCCACGCCGCAGGAGAGCCACTCAGGGAGCTGTGTATCACAAGAAGGAGTACTGGGGGCTGGAGCTATATGAAAGAAATGCCAACAAGCCTTGGCAGCTGCAAAAGACAGAGTGCAAGGGGGTACTGTTCTGCATGGGAAGGCAAGGGCTTACCTCCACTCAAGTTGGACAGCTGGTAGAGAGGACTGTCTGGACCACTTCTGACCACCACCTGTGATGCAGGAGAGGGGATCCACACAGCCAGTTGTTGTTGCTGTTGGTGCCTGCAGGTGCAGGGGAGAGGCTCCTTCACTTCAATGGAGATTCCTTCTTCTTTCTTGTGCAGACTGAAGATGGGCTGTCCTCAGAGGATGCACAACTGAGGGAAATGTTGCAGAAGCTGGAAGGAGCTGTGGAAACAATGTTGCAGACAAAGTCTTTGTTGCAGATTGTTGGGTCCCGGAGAGTCCAGATGCAGAAGTCGTAGTAAGGAATGCAGAGGAATCCTGCTGGATTATTGCAAGCCAAATGTGAGGAACCACCAAAAAGAGAGACACTAAATAGCCCTGAAAGGGGGATTGGTCACCTAGCTGGGTTACCTCCTATCAGGATGGAGCTCCGATGTCACCTACCCGACCTGGCAACTCAGATGCTCCCAGATTTCCCTGCCAACCTTGGATCCAAGATTGCAAAACCCAGGGACCCTCACAAGCAGCTCTGGGCACCACCCCTGGGGTAGTGATGGACAGGGGAGTGGTCACTTCCCTTTCCATTGTCCACTTTCGTGCCAGAGCAGGGACTAGAGGTCCCTGAACCAGTGTAGACTGTTTTATGCACGAAGGGCACCAAATGTGCCCTTCAAAGCATACCAGTGGCCTGGGGAGGCTACCCCTCCCAAGTCCAATAACACCTATTTCCAAAGGAAATCCATTGTTCTGCTTTCCTGGGTTTGAGCTGCTCAAGCATCAGGACGGCAGAAACCTGTCTGTGAGGTGGCAGCAGCTTGGGCTGCCTGGAAAACCTCAGAAGGCTGTAGGAGCAAAGCTGGGGATCCTCTAAGGAGCCCCCATAGTGCATGGAATTATACACCCAATACTTGCAAACATATTGAGGTATGATTCCAATATGTTTAATACCAAACATGCCTAGGTTTGGAGTTACCATTATGTAGCTGGACATAGATAGTGGCCTATGTCCAGTACACGTGTAAAATGGTGTCCCCGCACTCAAAAAGTCCAGGAAAATGAATCTGGAGCTTGTGGGGGCACTTCTGCTACTGCATGGGTGCTCTCACACACAGGTATCTGCACCCGGCCTTCTGGGCTGAGAGAGCCTACCATAGGGGTGACTTATATACCTGGTGCATTGACCTATAGTGAAAACGGGTACATGCACCCGGTTCACACGGACTGCAATGGCAGGCCTGCAGTACCATTTTCATGGGCTCCCTATGGGTGGCAGAATAACTGCTGCAGCCCATAGGGATCCCCTGGGACCTCAATGCCCTGGGTACCCTATACTAGGGGCTTACATGGGGCCACCAGTATGCCAATTGTGGGATGAAAAATGTTCCTGCAACCAAGTTTAAAGGAGAGAGCATAATCACTGGGGTCCTGGTTAGCAGGATCCCAGTGAACATAGTCAAACACACTGACAAATAGGCCAAATGTGGGGGTAACCAAGCTAGAAATAGGCTACTTTCCTACAGTTGGGGGGGGTTGATAGAAGTGTAAACATTTTAGTGGACATGAGTCATGACTCAAAGTGCACTCAGCAATGTCAATCAATGTTCCGTCAAATACTTGTTTATATGTTAAAAAGAATTATTTTATTTCCACCTCTACACATTCAGAGTAGAATTACGACATTCATAAGAAATAACACAATCTCCTTGAGGTCAGGGCTTTAGTGTATACCTGGCAAATCCCTCTCCCACCCTCTTTGGGGTTATTCTCCACTTACTGGTGGCCATATCCAATGAATGCTTACTAGTAGGCTTTACTCAAGAGTACCCTCTGACTCTTAGGAAACTGTCAAAAGTGTCTTTGGTGCCGCATCAACTTTTATCAGTGAGTCTCCCAGGGTCCAGCAGGCCTGTATAAAGTCTTTCTCACTTCATCAGCAAAGAAGCGTTCAGTGTTTCAGCGGATGCACAGACCGCAGGCACTTGCAATGCTTGAGTCCTGCTCAGTCGAGGTGGTCAGCACGCAGGATGTGTGGTAGCACCTGTCAGGCACAGGCTCTCCCTAAACTGCGAGTCCAGCTCCAACACTAATTGGAGGTGTTCCTGGCTTCCCTTAGCATGGTAAGTTCATAGCTTCCCCACACAGTGGGGGGGGGGGTTGATCTTTGTCTCCTGACCACATCCCAGCGATGGAGCAATACCCTTACTACTTCCTCCGGAGTCCATGGGACAGATTAGGTGCAGGTCTCAGTGCTCATTTCCGACCCACAGGTCGCAGGTTCAGTTTTCTGGGTGACTGCCTGAACTTCACAATACCTGGTATTGGCAGCCCCCTGGCATATAGGTCTGACACAGTACCTGCTGGCAAGACATCAGTCTCTGCTACGCTGCTACCTATACCACTGTAGCGCCCCCTGGGAAACAGGGACACAGCTAAGGCCTGCACAGGTCTTGGCTCTTTGTCAGTCACAATTACTTTCACAGTGGCCTGCCCTGGCATACAGAGTCACTGCAACAAGACGGTATGAGTTTCACACTCCCAGAATGGCACTCGATTCACGGCTAGTTTCATGGAAGCCCCCTCCTGGCATATGGGATTTGCCAATCCGAACCTGCACTAGGATAACGACTTGTTCCATACTCAGCCATCTCCTCGTACTCTCTGTAGGGCTCCATATGGGACCTCACTCCCTTGAACACTCTCCTCTTCCTCACAGGGCACACTAGTCTTGGCAACCAGGCAGGCACTGCTGCTCCAGGCGCTACACCAGGTGTTCTTGGTTTCCCTGGATGATGTCCCCTTGCCCAGCAGAGAGCGTACCAGGCTTTGGCCCCTAGTCCAGGGCATAGGCAGACATCTTACTGAACTTCCCCTCCTCACACAGCCCGTCTGGCTGCTTGGAAAATGATAAATTGCTGAGGTCTCAACCCTGTCTTCTTTTAGTCCATTTCCAGACATCAAAACTGATTTAGGGTCTGGGTCTTTGAAGCTTTATTTTGGGGTTATGCTTCATTTGGAGTACACCCTTTACTCTTCTCTTCTTCCTCTTAAAAAGCTGCCTGTCACAGCGGGAGAGACTCAGAAGCTGATAGTTATACAACATAGGTAATGTGCTTGCCCAGAGTTCCCACCTAGATGTCAGCCACACTGATATATGCATCAAAAGGTTAATCAGGGCTGCCAGCCCTACTCTTCCCTGATCGGTCTCATCTCCTTCCTGAGATGTTTCCAGGCCCCTTCTTAGGGATTTCTCACAGAATCAAAGAGCACCCTCTAACGTGTACAGGGGAATCTCTGTCTCCCCTTTCTCCAATGTGTCCCACCCAGCCCTCAGGAATGCAGCAATACACAAATCTGTCTGAGGGGAATCCACTTCTCTTCATGTCTTTACCAGGCAGGCTTGGGGTTCCTAAGTGAAACCCAGGATCCTACATGTAATGTACCATTGCAGGCATATTTGCCCTCAATGTATTGGCACAGCACACACACTATTGAGTACCACTTCCTCCATGCATTGTACCCTCACAGACATACTTAAATTCAGCACACACATTTGCTCTGTGCACTGCTCAGTACTATAGCCTTTCTGTGTTGTGCCATGGTGTGCTACTTGCAAACACTGACACTGCCATGCACGCACTGCACAACACTTAACCTTTCATGTATTGCACTTTTCACAAGCACACATGTAACCAGCAATTGCGTCCGCTGGGCACACACTGCACAGCACTACATCTTTTTTGTAATGTATCCCTCGCCATGCATGTACTGCACAGCACTGCTCTATCCCTGTAATATACCCTTCTCAAGCAAACATACAACCAGCGCAGAGTCACCACTCCTGCTTTGTGTAGCACTTTACATCTAACTGATTTAGGTCAGTGGTGAGTTAGGCACACAGTAGCTGACCTTTTAAAAAGGTGAGTGAGCTTGTAGGCTTCACTCCAGTGACAAAGGTTAAAAGGGACCTGTTCACCACTACTCATCACAGAGTACGCTGCCACCACAGCCCCCATGCTGCTCAGCTCCTGTTGAAGGCAGTAAATAGCCTTCCACCATTATGAGGGTAGCGCTTTGGGCTCCCCTTCTCGTTCAACAGGAACATAATCTGTGAGACAGGCTTTTGCCATGGCACACGTACACACAAGATATGCGGTTGCCTGTGACAGCAAAAATCAGCATTATGAATCCAAACAGTAGTACCATGGGACACTCAGGGCAGAGGTACGTGTCCATTTCCATACAGAGGACTTCTCCATCCCAAAACACATATATTCTGTTAAATTTACTCCTGTGGATTGTTAATTTCACAATTCGCAGGAGTGAATTTGGTGGACGTGTGCATTTGCACAAAAACTATGTTTTAAATTATTTATATCTCTAGGGGTGGCTTTTTAGAAACGACCCTTCTTCTAGACCCCTTTGAAATACAGAGAACTCTCTTCTGTTAAGCATTCTGAAATCACTCATACTCTTGTCTTTTGAGGATGAAGTTTACCCTTAATTTCAATGAAAGGAAACAAACTGCAAAATACTAGTGAATACTCACACATGCAGACCTTTGCGGGTGTGCACTGATTATTATTGTTATCTCTGACACACACTCTTTCTCACCAAATTTAGCACTGGACGTGTATTAGAGGACTGTCTTATTTCGTTCCACCGTCTCTGCCAATGTCTGCAGATGTTTTTTTTTTGTGAATTAAGATATCTGCATTTTCTCTACAGATGATTCTTGGTGCACCTACTTTATTCTTCTCTGAGCAAAATAAGTTTGTACATTATGGCCACCTTCCCTATTAAAGAGCCTCTTTGGTGGGGTGTTTTCACAAAAAAAAAGCCCCGAGAGACGAGGTGTATACACTTTAAAATAAATTGCAGCTCTGGGTCATGAGGACCCATTCAGCATGTTCTTGCATTTCTGAAACAAATCCCCAAAGTGTTAGGGGCACTGGTTATGAAATACCCAAAGCAAAAAGCAATAGCTAGATGCACACGTAGATTTCTCCTTACGCTTTGGCCACATTGCTCATTTTAACAGCCTGGTTGTGCCATGCCTCGCAAAGGGCACGTGTCAAGCATGGCGACCTAAATAAGGTGAGCCTTTTGTCATGTTAAAGCTAGTATCTCCATTTTTGGTTAGCTGCAGGCTATAAGTTTCAGGTAGCAAAACCAGATGGCGATCCACAGTCAGAAACCTGGTCGTTTCCACACTTATAAATGAGGCAAAGAATCAGTGGGATTGTGGGACAAGGCATCTACCTATTTTGGGCTGGCAGTGTCCTTACCAACCACATCTGCTCGACGTTTGATTTTTTTTTTACAGCTTTTTCATATTTGCTTAATCTATCGCTGCATATCATTCTGCTTTCAACAAGTTAGTTATAGGAATGGTTTATAGGGGTGATGGTTGTTTTGGTTCTACTTTATTTTAGCTAGATTACATTCTTATTTCTATTGAATTTTCACACCATCATTGTTTATGTAATTTGTTTTAAGTGGCTTGAAATTAATTTTTTTAGATATTCTACTCCATACACATTTACTTTCCCAACATCAGCCATTTCGTTCCTGCCAAGTATGTTTATCTTCTTAACATGATCAAATTTGTCTACCAAATAACTGAATTTCACGATCAGCACTCAGGTACCAATATGTAATTAGATATTCTACATTCTGACTGATTAGAACTGGATTGTTTTTAATGTGAGCTATTGTATTACGCTTACTGTGTTGTACATCACTTGACTGATAATTTGACAAGAGAGTAATCAGTGGTGGCTGGGTTTCAGCACTGAGATCCTGTAGGCTTCAGGAGAGCAGGAAGTATGGCATTACTGTAAAGAGCAAAGGCATGCAACATATCCGATGCTGCTGCCCTGCTCTGACCTACCCGCGCCCCTTTAACATCGTAATTGTGAAAGCTGAATTAATTACTAGGTCAAAAGTTAGCCAGGTTGGGGTGCACCCAGTAACTCTGTATTAGCCAATGAGGCTACCAACTTTACCCAGAGCAAAACGTCAATTTGAAAGTATTGCTAGTAAGACATATGCCTTACTTATCAATATATATTTCCCTCCCTTAGGACTTTCTAGGCCTTCCTTAGGGGAGACTTACATATAATGTTAGGGGTAGGAGTGGTTTTGCCATTAGTTGCAACACTGTCCTTCCAGGCTTTAGTGGCGGGTTGTGAGCCATTTTGTACCTTTTCATATGAAGGATGGAAAAAACAGTACTGCAGCCCTTAGGGGACACTCTGTTTTACATGTCCTGGGTACCATACACCTGGAACTTATAAGTAAGCCAGGCCTTTCCAATTAGGTGTATCCATTTCAACATGTAATTTGTATAGGGTTAAAACACTGTCACTGAGGTCTGGTTAGTAGGCCTTAGTGCACTCTCAGAGTCAAACAAGTGCAGCAGCTAATAGTCCAATGGAGGCAAAAAGTGGGGGGGGGGAACCTGTAAAAAGTCTGTTCTCTTTCAGCCCCTGACTAAAGTTTGCATTTTAAAGATGTGACTTGCTCAGTTATTATCACCTTGGTGTTTGGAATTATACCAGGATGCACCCACTCATCCATACCATGAAAGTAATCTGTTCTATAGGTTCTTGATATAACATAATTGTATTAGTATCTAGGTACTTGCAGCTGAACTGGTGGTTTATCAACAGGTAACAATGCATTTTCTAAATATTCTTTCATTTTAGAACTCAAATAGCAAGGATTTTTTTGAAATGATGAAGCCAAATGCTATAGGGTTTGTTGCTGTTTATTATATATATCCCAATCCTACAGAAGTGGGGAAAACTGGACTGTCAGTAGAAGAGACGAACAACTATTAGCCAAGTAAGCTCCGCCAACAATTTCTCTGAAACCCACCACCTCCAGAGTTCCACATCTCTCCAGAATCCATGATTTAAGGAGTCAGTGTTCTGAGTGTCTTTGAGCATTACATGCAAAAGAGAGGATGATCGGTGTGAATTCTATTTTTTCACTGGTATTGGATTACAGAATTATAAATCCAATACCAATGAAAAAAATAGAATACTTCATATACTCACACCTTTCTCCTTAAAAAATGAACACTATTTATCACATTCAGAACTGTGCCGTAAAGACCTAAAGACGTCACAACATGATTGTGGTTGTGATATTTAAGACAGAACAGTGTCAATACATCCCAAGTAAGTTAATGTTATGCAACGTACTACATCTCACTCCATTCACTCTTCGACTCTCCTTTGCTTTATGGCCCTGGTCACACAAATCATGACATTCACAAATAACAGACCTGTAAGTTTCCATGGGCCATTTACCACCTTCAATTGAATCACTCTGCATCTCCACATACAAAAACACATTTTTCTTGTAATTTGCTTCTTGTAGTGTTGAACCATTAAGTCCTCTAAATACATTAACACATCAAATATTACACACCTTCCCTCCCCTTACTCTTATGGCCAGTTTGAACACTTGCATTACCTCCAGAGGATTGGTCCATCCATATGCTCCTTTCCCACATCCGGGTTATCTGGCAATTTCACATGCACTTATTTCCAAACCTCAATTTTCAGTTTGGACATTTTCCACAATTTTTGATTCATCGCATCATATGACCCTTCAAAATATTTTTATTATTAGTCACTCTCTTGTGCAGCGCCTCAGACCACTTTGCACTTATTTCACCCTGTGCATAACCTAGAACTACAACTCTTAAAACTTGAAAATCAAATTGAGAACACCCAGTTGATTGACCCATAATTCTTTACAACTGTACATATATTTCAAAGCTCTTTTCCAACTCACACCACCTCCATGCACCATTTGATTGGCATGCATTATGACCTTAGTAAATCTTTCAACCTTACAATTAGACTCAGTGTGAAAAATCGCAATCCGTCTGTCAGTTGCACCCAATCAATTCAGGTATTTTTCAATAAATTTACTGATTAAATGGGACCCATAATCAATAGCATTGCTTTCATGTAGATTCTCTAGCAAAAGCAACATCATGAAAGTCCACAATTGCCTGTGAACATTACCGTCTCAAACATCCTCAGCTATGGCCACTGAGAATGATAATTAATGTTTTTGAAAGAAGAACCAATCTATAGTAATTGTATTGCTGTTACATTCGTTTATTATGAAGCATTTCTGCTTTTATTAATGTGGTGACACCTTGCCAAATGCAGTAGGCCCGCCATTTGATAATTACACCAAGTTTTCTCCTAGATTAGGGGGTTATTCTAGTTATAGGGGTCAGGGCTCACAAGAGCTGTAAACTATGAGGGGGTCACCACAGGTATCTCCACCTGCACATTATGTTTATATATGTAAATGTATTCGTAGTATTGAGCAATGTGTGCATAATAAAATAATGTTGTTAGTAAAAGCACTGACTGGACACGCTTTATTGCGTATTGTTTGTTGAGGTCTGAGGTACTAACCCACACCAACTCCCCTACGTAGGCCTTGGCTAGCTCTGGATTGCATCCTTCCCAAATAAAAACTCACTTCATTACAATGATAAAGTACACACTTATCATGTGGACTAGAGAGATACTATCACTGAATCTGTCACTGTGTATTATGATCCTATAATGTCATTCAAGGGTAATGGTAACTCAAGTTGTTTGGCTTTGTGGTTTATTATTGTATCATTAGAATCGCTCTATGTCATCATATAACCACTATGTATGGTTCGGTTTCTCTGTGCAAATTTAATATTCATGATGAGTCACATATATTATCGTCCGATAAAACCATTTAGAACTTACATTCATGATCGTTTTATAAAGAAAAAAATACTTGTGGGATTTCAGTGAAAACGTACAAAAAAGGGATCCTGTGGTAAATAAATCTCACAATGCAGCATTTGTCCTCTATTATAGTCAAGCCAAACAAATTCAGACTTGCAGAATAGGAAACTGTCAGAACAACTAATCGCGCCACCAGACCTTTGAATATTCGTCCGCATGAAGGGCACGTTTACATTTTGGGGGGCGGACCATCCCACTGCTCAGATTGTAGAACCTCCGCTATAAAGGGAGCAGCCAGGCAGCAAGTGAAGTGTTCTCTGCTGCTTTGGTGGGACATTTTCTCTGCTCTAAGAAACAAGGTGGAAGCTCTTCGAATAAAATTGCAGTGCCAGGCCGTGAGAGCCCATTGATCATTTTCTTGCATGTTGAAACACATTCCTAAAACGGGGTCGGGGGCAGTTGCTTCTAAAACACAAAAAAGCAAAAAGTCATACTCTTGAGGCACACATAGGGTTCTCAACCAGTCAACCACATGTGCACATATGCTCCACCCTTGATCTTCTTCCAGCTTTTTCACTTTATTTGCATATCATTCCGCTTTCAACAAGTTAGTTACAAGAATGGTTTATTTTATACGGGCACCAGTTGAATTAGTTCCACGTTGTATGTTTTAGCTAGAGTACATTTTTAATTTTAATTTAATTTTCATGTCAAGAAGCTGCTCATTTAATTCGTTAAGATACTTGAAATGAGTTATTTTTTCAGTTGTTTCATTCCCTTTACATTTACCTCTCAGACATCAAGCATTTCATGCCGGCAATGAGTCAGCTTAACTTCCTAACATGATCAACTGTATGTACCAGATAGCTGCATTTCAATATCAACACTGATGCACTCATGTACCAATATGCAGCTAGGTATTCTACATTCTAACGGATTACTGCTGGATTGTTTATAATGCAACTCCAAAAGGAATACACATAAGTTAATATATTGCACTTAGTGCGTTAGACATCACTTGACTGATAATTTGACATGAGAGTATGGAATTATCCATGCTGAGATGCTGATCGTGTCCGTCCCAGGAGGATGGGGAAGATGGAAGTACTTTAAAGAGCAGAGGCATGCAACATAGCTGATGCCTCAGTCTTGCTTCAACCGACTTGTGCCACATTATACAACATAAATGCAAGCAGTTGCATTCTCAGTGCAGGCGGACCGCTTGTCTTAATTAATGAAACCCTAGGATAGGGATACCAGAGTTGACTAAACTTTCAGTCAGCGTTGCGAAGGAGGCTGCTGCACTGTGTTTCATCAAAGAGAGAGGCATAAATCACTTCTGCTTTCTCCTTGCGCTGGCGCACTTGCGGCTGCCTCGCGTCATGCGCGCACCCATGAACAGAGGTGCCGGAGTTGTGGTCAGGATAGGTTTTTGATGCAGGCATGAGTGCATTTCTGCACAAAAACTGTCCTTTGAGTTATACACCTCTTTGTATGTGTGCTGACGAATGTACGATTCAACCATAACACAAAAACGTAGCAAATCTGGCCGAAACATGTCATCTAGAGTTATTGGTGTCGTTGTGGCACTATTTCGGTGTTTTGCCATAGCAACATAAATATTTGTTATCAGGGCTTTGGTTAATAACAGATTTCATCATCTAAAATGGACTGTGAAAAATACTTGCATTAGCACCTCATAGCTTGCCATAAAACACCAGCACATCTCTCCTCTGTAAAGCAATATGTAGCATAGTTATTCCAAACAGATCATCCGATGTGCCATTAAAAAGAATGCAAATCATTACATACAACAATGCCCTAACGGGGAGAGACCGACAAATTATTTATACATCATAAAACAACATAGGTGAGAGCAAACAAGCTATTTATTCATATAAATATATATATTCATTTACTTACATAAGCATAATTATCAATTTAATATATTCATCCTAAACGGACAGCCCATGTGATAAAATAACACACCCAGGGACAGATAGTGTGAGAAAAAGTGCTTGTGATAGATAGAAAGGAAAATAATACATATTCCAATGAATCAAAAACCTATACAAAAAACATAAAAAAACTGTTGGTTGGTTCTTTTTTGTTTGCTGCATTAACTCCATTCCAGATCCTCAGAGAGTCTAAATCAATGCCTTCAATCCTCCAAAGATCTTATGCAGAAACCAATCCAGACTATGATATATCCGTCGACGTTTCGACCCCTCTATATCTTGGGCCAAATCCTAGCCCCACAGTGGGTCTTCTTCAGGACTAATACGATGGGAGTCCCTAAAACACCACAACAACTCAATAAAAAGTAAAAGAAGTGGAGAAATCAGAGGATATATTTATGGTAAGTTTTGATTAATTTTGTTAGACAACATAGGTGTTTAGGATATAAGTGATGGTTTTTGATTGAGTCGTTGTGGTGTTTTAGGGACTACCATCATATTAGTCCTGAAGAAGACCTACTGTGTAGCCTATAACATACATTTAAATAATCCTCTTACACCTTACCATAAACCGGAATTACCTCATTGTGAAGAAAATCATAGCCTCGTGGTTCCCAACCTGTGGTCCAGGGGCCCCTGGGGGTCCGCAAAGCCTCCTCAGAGGGGACCGTAACTGCTTAGAAAAATAATATTAACAGCTTAGGTCTCCAGCTTTAAGTAATGAATCAGTGGGGAGGGGGGGCAGATTCCAATAATGATTCAGTGGGGGTCCCCGTATTCCAGTAATGATAAAGTGGAGGTCCACAGAAGTCAAAAGGTTGGAAACCACTGGGCTAGACTGTTTTGGATGTTGAGTGTTCTATGCTTATCCTATGAATCGAGGTAAATAAGCAGCGCTGTATGGTTATGAATAGATGGAAACAGTGATTTATTGGCTGAAACAAATCACTGATTCTGTTTTACAAGATGGTTTATAGAAAGTCAGAAACTTACTCGTCATGGATTTTAACTCATGAATTGCGCAGAATTCAAACTTTTCTGAGCATTCACAAAAATTACCAAGAGAGCACACACAAATGTTTTCAAATTTTAAGATGCTGCCTTGTCCACACTCCTTTCAGAGGGCCATGGGGCACTCAGGGGCTGCTGTCCCCAACTCTAGTTTGTGAGTCTGTTTACTCCTGATGTCCTGAGGCGCTACCTGCTATGGATCCTGAGAATCTAGGTCAAGTACCCTACCTGCTCCTGGCTCTCAGTAGCAACTGCGGACCAGCAGTCAAAGGCTCCCTCGAGGGATGGGGTAGGGAGTTTGATTGAAGTGTATATATTTTAGTGGACATGGCTCATAACTCAAAGTGCACTCTACAATGTCAATTAATCAATGTTCAGTCAAATACTTCTCTATCTATTAAAAATACTTTTTTTATTTCTACCTCTACACATTCAAAGTTGAATTATTACATTCATAAGGAATAACACAATCCCCTTGAGGTCAGGGCTTTAGTGTTTACCTGGCAAGTCCCTCTCCCACCCTCATCCTTATAATGTGGTTAGGGTTTTCACTTACTGGTGGCCAGATCCTACAACTTCTCGCTAGTAGGCCTTACCCAAGAGTACACTCTGACCAGAAGTGCTTATTGGCGCAGCAGCAACTTTAGCAGTGTGTCTCTCAGGGCCTGGCAGGCCTTTACCAAGTCTTCCTCACTCCATCAGCAAGGAAGCGCTCACGGGAGAGGAAGCCACTCCCCTCCAGATCCTATTTGGCACCTGGACAGGCAGGAAAATGAGCTTATCATGTAGGCGTGCCACCTCCAGGCTAGTATTACCCCTAAGGTGGGCTACTGTGAGGTGGACATGATTTTTCATAGATAACCATCTTTGAGATGGTATGCCTAAGAATTCTGGGACATGATTATGCCCATTTCCCACTGGAAGTGGTCATATATGGGGAGTAGCGACCCCCAAGGGTCTGAAGCCCATTGGTTGCTAACCTAAACGCCCTAAAACCCTGAAATTCTGTATTTAGGGGAGCCCTTGGCACAAGAGAAGCACCAGAGAAGAACCAGAGAAGCAGATCCTAATGACCTAAGTAGACCAAGGACACCAAAGAGCCGTGACTGCAGAAGACGAAAACAAATGCCATCCACACTGGCCTGTCTGCATCCCTCATTCGGCACCAAAGTTGACTCATCCTGCAGCTCTGACTCCAGATACCTGGGAGGACTGCCTGCCTTCAATAAAGACTCAAAACCTCCTGTGAACAGCAGACCTGTTCTCTAGTAAACTCTAAAAGAAGGGACTCTGGAACTGCCAAAACCTGATACCTGAAGTGACCACTGCATCCACCGTCACTAACCTGTGCTGAAGTGGGCCACTGGTGCCAAGAAGATTCTCCAGAGTATGAGTCTCTCATGGTTTCCCCGACAATGCCTGCAGCCTCTGCACACAGTCCCCCTGAACTGCTACTGCTCTGATAAAGATAACCTAAGGACACCTCTGCACCCATCACCCCTAAGCTGTGGAGAAGAGGGCAACGGTGCCTACCTGTGCATGAGCATCATTAAGCCTGAGGCCCGCTGTTACGTCACCCCAACTGACCTCCTTGCCAGAGCCTGCAGCCTTTTTCTGCAGTGACCCATCTCCGTAGGAACGCATTGGGTACCCAACACTGTTTTGCCCTCTGCACCCAGCCACCCCCCATGATGCTGAGGGTGTACTGTGAGTGCTGCCTTGTACCTTGCCCACTACTCACCCTAGACCCTGGAGATTGGTCCTGTGTGTCAGTGTGCCTTACCTATTTGCAGAACTTGTTTTTCCTCCCATAGGATAACATTGTAAAACTCAGAAATTGCACTGTGTACACTTTTTAAAGTGAAATGAGTTCCTATTTAGAAATATACTTACCTGAATGCTTTTTCTCTGATGCCTAAACATATATAAAGATACTTGCTATTTTTAGAAATTGGTGTGGATCTCCTTCTTGAGTTGTGTGTTTCATTTGTTGACTAGTGTGTGTATTTGTAGATGTCTTGTACTCCTCTGTGTTAAACCTAAGGCTGCTCGACTACACTGTCCCTAAAAAGAGCACTTTGGGATTGCATTGCATAGCAAGCCTTGTTCACTCACTGGGGAACCCCTGGACCCTTTACATGGTTTCCACATACCACATAAAGGGACAGCTTCCTAGATTGGTGGTGCACCAGTTGGGATTGACATCCAGTGTATCACTTGGTTTATAAGTGATTCCACACAGAGGAATCCAAAATTGTCTCTAGTTAAGTATTTTTTCAAATATTCAACTTTTTTTCTAAATTGTTTTAAATAGATGTAGGTCCTTGGTTAAGTCCCTTTTGCAGAACTCTTTAGAACTTAAAATAGCAAAGTAAGTTAGGTCCTTTAGAAAAGTACTTTGCAAGTCCTTTAAAAAAGTTTCCAACTACTTTAAACACCATCTTTGAGCAAGGGCTTTCCCCGGATCCCTAGCAGCACCTTAAGGTACCCCAACTTAAGGAGCTCTGTAAAGCACGGAAATTTGCCACAGGGCCTAAACCCACAAAAGGCTATTTGCAGCAGTTGCTAGCAGAGATTGATTTGGTCTTGCCAAGTAGAAATCCCCCCATTGGGGAAGAGGAAGAAAATACAGAGGTGAAGGAAGTCAAATATGACTCCAGCTCTGCCCCTCAACAATAGCTCCACTGAGAACACTTGTAGAAGTGTCTCAGCAGATTTAGAAACTGGAGATGCAGATCTTCAGAAGGTAGCAGAGAGCATGGCTTTAGAGGCTAAACTCTTAGCTAAGGAAGAAAAGAGCTGAGATGGGCCTGAGACCCACCTCTGGAGGCAGCAAAATCATAACTAGGGAGGAAACTTGTGACCCTAAAATCCCCAAAGGGATTGTTCCAAAATAATCAGAAAGTGATGCTACCACCAAGTGGTTCACAGCCATAGAGAGACAGTAGAGCCAAGAAGGTCAGCCAGAAGTATTGGAGCTCTCTCCTTTGGGAACTGTTCTCTGGTAAATGTAGGGATAGACTCCTACATTGAATGAGGCAGATGCTGAGTCCTATGACCTCATGAAGTATACACTGATTGAGGGCTTTGGACTCACCACTGAGGAGTACAGGATTATGTTTAGGGAGACTAAAAAAAAAAACAGTGTCAGACTTGGGCAGATTTTGTAGAGTTTTCAGTGGAAACACTAGCTGGCTGGCTAAAAGGTTAACATGTGCATGACTATGAAGGGATTTATAATTTAATTATGAAAGAACATCTATTAAGTAATAATGATCAAGAGAAGTTAGATCAGTACCTGGTAGACCAGGTCCACTTTCTCCTCAGAAGTTGGGGAAGAAGGCAGACCACTCGGTCAAAAGAAGGGTAACTGAAACTACCACTGGGGGGTTGACCATAAGAAAGAGGCCAAAAAGCCCTCTCAGTGGAAAGATGGTGACCAAGCAAAGGATAAAAACAAAGAGTCTCCTAAAGACCCCCAAAAATCTTCTCAGGAGGGTGAGCCCCGAGACGTTTCCAGTCTAGTTGTGGGTACAAAGGTTAAAACCGGGATCCCAAAAAGGCTTGGTGTCTTGACTGCATGGTTTTTGGACACTGAACTAGAGACCCTACCTGTCCCCAAAAAAAGAATGCCTCTAGTGTACCTGCAGTAAATATAGTGGTACATCTCTAGATGGGATTCCAGTTGGGTCCTGACCATGTCAGTGAATCTACTGAGGCAACTCTAATTTCAGAGAGTGGAGTGGATGTAGCTGCCTGCTGTCTGGCCCAGAAATCTGAAGAGATACAGACAACAGCCACATATCAATGGGATCAGAGTTGAAGCCTGGAGAGACACTGGTGCCAGTGTCAGCATGGTGACTAAGTAACTGGTATCCTCTGACCAATACTTGACTGGTGAGACAAATACAGTCCTTATTGCTGATAATCAGACTGAGGGGCACCCCATGGCAATTGAATCGTTAGAATGGGCAGGGGTTACTGGCTAAAAGAAGGTGGTGGTGTCTCCTGCTATCCCTGTACCATTTCTACTAGGCAATGATCTGCAGCCTTCAGAATGAGCTGAGGTCGAAAGAAAGACCCATGCAGCTATGCTGGGTATACCTGAAGGGGTGCGTGTAGAAACAACAGCATAATGTAAAGCCCAGTATGAAAAAGTAGAGCTGGAGTCTGGAATAAGGGCCTAGCCTACCAAGAGAAAGGGCAAGAAGTCTTAGAAATCAGCTTCTAAACAGATGCCAGACCAGGCCCCCTCTCCTCAGGGACAAGACCTATCAGCCCCAGAGGGAACTGAGCCACAGGAACGTACACAGAAGAGCTCTTGGGCCCAGGGGAAACATCAATCAATCAATCAAGGTATTTATACAGCGCGCTACTCACCCGTGAGGGTCTCAAGGCGCTAGGGGAGGGTCACTGCTGCTCGAAAAGCCAGGTCTTGAGATGCCTCCGGAAGGCGAGGTGGTCCCTGGTGGTCCTGAGGTGGGCGGGGAGGGAATTCCACGTCTTGGCCACCAGGTAGGAGAAGGATTTCCCCCCTATGTTGGTTCGGTGGATGCGAGGGACGGCGGCGAGAGCGAGGCTGGTGGAGCGAAGTTGACGGGTGGGCGTGTAGAAGGTGAGGCGACGGTTGAGGTATTCGGGTCCCTTGTTGTGGAGGGCTTTGTGTGCGTGGGTGAGGAGCCTGAAGGTGATCCTTTTGTTGATGGGTAGCCAGTGCAGGTGTCTCAGGTGGGCGGAGATGTGGCTATGGCGGGGTACATCGAGGATGAGGCGTGCCGTGGCGTTTTGTATGCGCTGAAGACGTTTCTGAAGTTTTGCTGTGGTTCCTGCGTATAGGGTGTTTCTGTAGTCCAGGCGGCTTGTGACGAGGGCATGGGTCACAGTTCTTCTGGTGTCGGCGGGGATCCAGCGGAAGATCTTTCGGAGCATGCGAAGTGTGAGGAAGCAAGATGACGAGACGGCGTTGACTTGCTTGGTCATGGTGAGAAGGGGGTCCAGGATGAATCCGAGGTTGCGTGCGTGGTCTGAGGGGGTCGGTGCGGTGCCCAGGGCCGTGGGCCACCAGGAATCGTCCCAGGCGGTCGGGGAGTTTCCGAGGATGAGGACTTCCTTCTTGTCTGAGTTCAGCTTCAGGCGGCTGAGTTTCATCCATTCTGCGACGTCTTTCATTCCATCCTGCAGGTTGGTTTTAGCGGTGTCTGGGTCTTTGGTGAGGGAGAGTATCAGCTGGGTGTCGTCGGCGTAGGAGATGATGTTGATGTTGTGTTTGCGTGCGATGTCGGCGAGGGGGCTCATGTAGACATTGAAGAGAGTAGGGCTGAGCGAGGAGCCTTGTGGGACGCCGCAGATGATCTCAGTGGGTTCCGAGCGGAAAGGGGGGAGGTAGACTCTTTGAGAACGGTCCGAGAGGAAAGAGATGATCCAGTCCAGGGCCTGTGCTAGGATACCGGTGGAGCGGAGGTGGGTTATTAGGGTGCGGTGGCAGACGGTGTCGACAGCAGCCGAGAGGTCGAGGAGGATGAGGGCGGTTGTTTCTCCGTTGTCCAGTAGGGTTCGGATGTCGTCGGTGACTGCGATGAGGGCGGTTTCCGTGCTGTGGATGGCCCGAAATCTGGACTGGGAGGGGTGGAGCAGGTTGTTGTCTTCGAGGAAGTTGGTCAGTTGCTTGTTGACGGTCTTCTCGATGACTTTGGCCGGGAAGGGGAGGAGCGAGATGGGGCGGAAGTTCTTCAAGTCGTTGGGGTCCGCCGTAGGTTTCTTCAGGAGAGCGTTGACTTCTGCGTGTTTCCAGCTCTCGGGGAAGGTGGCAGATGCAAACAAGCTGTTGATGATGGTCTGGAGATAGGGGGTGATGCTGGCGTCGGCTTTGTTGAAGATGTAATGTGGGCAGGGGTCCGAGGGGGCACCGGAGTGGATGGTGTTCATGGTAGTTTTGGTCTCTTCAGCGCTGATGGGTGTCCAGGCGTTGAGGGTGACGGCTGGGGCTGTGAATTCCGTGGTGGTCGGCAGGATCTGTGGACCGAAGCTGTCGTGTAGGTCAGTGATCTTTCGATGGAAGAAGGTAGCGAGGGAGTTGCAGAGTTCTTGTGAGGGCGTGATGGAGTTGGAGCGGGCGTTGGGATTGGAGAGCTCTTTGATGATGTTGAAGAGTTCTTTGCTGTTGGGGGTGTTCTTGTCCAGTCTTTCTTTGAAGGATGCTCTTTTGGTGGCGCGGATCAGTTGGTGGTGGTGTTCACGGGTGGCGTTTTTGACGGCTGACATATTTTCTGCGGTGTGTTCTTTGCGCCAGGTTTTTTCGAGGGTCCGGCAGGTTCTCTTGGAGTCTTTGAGGGCGTCTGTGAACTATTGGGGTTTTCTGGCGTAGGTCTGACTTGGGAGGCGAGGTTGTCAGAGCAGTTGGTGATCCATTGTGTGAGGCTGAGGGCTGCGTTGTTGGCGTCAGAGGTGATGGCAGGTTGGTTGTGGTTGAGAGTGTAGAGTAGCTGTTCTGTGGAGATTTTGTTCCAAGGTCTGCAGGTGATAGGTTGTGTGCGCAGGTGGTGAGTCTTGCGTCTGAAGGTGAAGTGGACACATCTGTGGTCGGTCCAGTGTATCTCAGTAGAGTGGCTGAAGGATATGTGGTTGCTGGCGGAGAAGATGGGGTTGAGCGTGTGTCCAGCGATGTGGGTGGGCGTGTTCACCAGTTGCTTGAGACCGAGGTTGGCGAGGTTGTCGAGCAGGGTGGTGGTGTTGGTGTTGTTGTTCTGCTCCAGGTGGAAGTTCAAGTCTCCGAGGAGGATGTAGTCTGCGAGGCTAGGGCGTGCGGGGAGATGAATTCTGTGATGGATTCGCTGAATAGGGCGCGTTGTCCAGGGGGCCTGTAGACAAGAGTTCCTCTGAGGTTGGTCCTGGGGTCGGTGTGGATCTGGAAGTGCATGTGTTCGGCTGCGAGGAGGGTGTCTTTGGTGGAGGTAGTGATGTTGATGGAGCTCTTGTATATGATGGCGATTCCTCCTCCGACTTGGTTGGTGCGGTCTTTCCTGGTGATCTTGTAGCCGTCGGGGATGGCTAGGGCGATGTCGGGAGCCAATGAAGCGTTCATCCAGGTCTCAGTGATGAAGGCGATGTCTGGTGCGGTAGAGTCCAGGAGGTCCCATAGTTCAATGGCGTGCTTGTGGACGGAGCGTGCGTTGATGAGGATGCACTTGAGGTGGTTGTTGTAGCGTGGGCTGGTAGACGGATTGCAGTTGCGGTGGAAGGTATGCTTGCAGGTTTGACAGGCGAAGGGTCCATGTGTTCGTTTCGGGCTGGCTTGGTAGTAGGTGGTAGTGCGTCCCGGGTTGAGTGCGCGGAGGGAGGCGGCATCGTAGCTGTGGTGGGGGTTTTGGGAGTGCTGGTGGCCAGGGGTTCTGGCGCTGGGCACGGTCCGGCGCGGACGGGCGCAGACGAAGGCGCACCAGCGGTGCGGCCGCACAGCGGCCGCCATAAGCGGGAGGGGGGGGGAGAGGTCAGCTGGGAGGGGGAGGGAGGGCGACGAATGGGAGCGGGGGGGCCTGGGCTGCACGGGTGGCAGCGGCGGGAAAGCAGAGAGCGGGAGGCGGGAAAAAGAGAGAAAAAACATCTATGTAAGATCTATGCCAGAGGCAGAGGACCTGTCCCACCCTTGAAGGGCTAAGGCAGCAATCCCCTGATTGTGAAAAGGGAGATGTCAGTGGCTCCCTCAGGACCTATTCGGAGGAGGGACTCCTTTACGCTGAGTCCAGAGACCCCAAACCTGGTACCACTAGTAGAGCGATAGTGCCTCAGAAGGTCAGAGAATATATCCTCACATTGGCCATTCTCCCTAGCTGGGCATCTTAGCCAGGATAAAACTTGGAATAGGTTAGTGAATCACTCATACTAGCCATGTAAGTCCCTGAAGCTGAAGGAGTTTTGTAACTCCTGTGCCACCTGTCAAGCCAGTGGCAAGACAGTTGGCCACCCAAAGGCCCCCTTAATTCTACTTCCAGTAGTTGGGGTTCCATTTGAGAGGGTAGGGATTAACATTGTCGGTCCCCTAGACCCTCCAACAGCATCAATAGCCAGGACCCTCATTGGTATCTTTACCAGAGTTGGCTTTCCAAAGGAGGTATCAAACAGAGGTACAAACTTCATGTCTAGCTACATGAAACATGTGTGGACTGAATGTGGTGTGACCTATAAGTTCACTACCCCATATCACCCACAACCTATGGCCTTGTTGAAAGATTCAACAAGACATTGAAAGGTATGATTGTTGTACTCCCTGAAAACCTCAGAAGGAGATGGGATATCTTACTTCTATGCCTGACTTTTGCTTACAGGGAAGTGCCACATAAGGGAGTAGGTTTTTTCCCCTTTGAACTTGTGTTTTCGCATCCTGTGAAGGGACTACCTTGTCTTGTGAAGAAGGGATGGGAGATACCCTCAGAGAACCTAAACAGGATATTGTGGATTATGCATTTGGCCTTCACTCTCAAATGGCTGAGTACATGGGAAAAGCATCTAAAATCATTTAGGCCAGTCAAGAGCCCCAGAAACACCGGTATGACCAAAAGGCTGCACTGGTGGCGTTCCAACCAGGGCAGAAGGTGTGGATTTTGCAGTCTGTGTCTCCCAGGGCCCTTCAAGACAAATGGAGTGGACCCTATCCTATCCTATCTTAGAATGAAAAGGGGAAGTCACCTACCTGGTGGATTTTGGCTCTTGCAGGAACTCAAAAGGGTTAGCCATGTCAATCACCTTAAACCCTATCATGTCAGAGCTGAGATGACCATGCTCATGGTCAATAAAAAGGGACAGGAAGCATTGAGTGAACCTCTCCCTGTTCTCCTCTCCAGCAACCCCAAGATGTGTGTCATTTGAAAAAGTAGTCTTTTCAGGAACCCTCACTGCCCAACAGCAGACCGACTGCAAGCAAGTCCTGTGTCAGTATGCTGAACTCTTCTCTTTGACCCCAGGTCAGACCACCTGGTGTACACATGATGTGGACACTGGGGACATCTTAACTGTCAAAAATAAAATCTACAGTGAATCTGATCATGTGAAAGAGAGCATCAAAGCTGAAGTACTCAAGATGCTGGAATTGGGTGTCATTGAGCACCCTAAGAGCCCCAGGTCTAACCCAGTTGTCTTAGTCCCCAAGACTCTTTCCCAGGGTGGAAAGAGAGAAATTTGGTTTTGTGTGGACTACAAGGGCCTCAATGCTGTGACCAAAACAGATGCTCACCCAGTTCCTAGGGATGATGAACTAATTGACAGATATGGGGCAGCCAAATATATCAGTACTTTTAATCTCATATGTCTGACCACTGGAGCAAAAAAGAAATCAGCATTCTCCACTTCTGCTGGGCATTATCAGATTACTTTATGAATTTTGGACTAAAGAATGCCTCTGCTACCTTCTAAAGGTTGGTGAATAAAGTCTGGCTATGTTAGAAGACCTTGATGATATTGCTGTCTTTAGTTCTACCTGGCAGGATCACCTGATCCGCCTTGGCAAGGTCCCTGAAGCTCTGAAAGGTTCTGGCCTCCCTATCAAGGCAAGCAAGTGCCACGCAAGGCAGAGTCAGGTTGTATACTTGGGTCACCTTGTAGATGGAAGCCAAGTTTAACCACTGAAACCCAAGATCCAGATCATTCTGGACTGTAGCTCCAACCACCCAGACCCAAGTCAGAGCAATCCTTGGCTTGACTGGGTTCTACAGGAGGTCTGTGAAGGGATATGGCACCATTCTGGGAGCATTTGGACATGTTCTTTGAGGCGGTGGTTTCCAGACATTTCCAGACATAGGCGGTCATTCTGACCCTGGCGGTCAAAGACCGCCAGGGCGGAGGACCGCAGGAGCACCGCCGACAGGCCGGCGGTGCTCCAATGGGGATTCCGACCGCGGCGGTAAAGCCGCGGTCGGACCGGCACCACTGGCGGGCTCCCGCCAGTGTACCGCCGCCCCATTGAATCCTCCACGGCGGCGCAGCTTGCTGCACCGCCGCGGGGATTCTGACCCCCCCTACCGCCATCCAGATCCCGGCGGTCCGACCGCCGGGATCCGGATGGCGGTAGGGGGGGTCGCGGGGCCCCTGGGGGCCCCTGCAGTGCCCATGCCACTGGCATGGGCATTGCAGGGGCCCCCGTAAGAGGGCCCCTACATGTATTTCACTGTCTGCTGTGCAGACAGTGAAATACGCGACGGGTGCAACTGCACCCGTCGCACAGCTTCCACTCCGCCGGCTCGATTCCGAGCCGGCTTCATCGTGGAAGCCTCTTTCCCGCTGGGCTGGCGGGCGGTCTGAAGGCGACCGCCCACCAGCCCAGCGGGAAAGTCAGAATTACCGCCGCGGTCTTTCGACCGCGGAACGGTAACCTGACGGCGGGACTTTGGCGGGCGGCCTCCGCCGCCCGCCAAGGTCAGAATGAGGGCCATAGTGTAAGAGAGTTGTAGATTGGCCTACTGAGGAGCCTGAGTGAGTAGCAATTGCCAATGCCCCCTTCTCCCTTGTTTAAGATAAAAATGATGCTTTGAATGCATATTTGAAAGCAAAGACACGGCAGAAGAAAGTATATTGGCTAAAGATTCTGAGGATGATGCAAGTTTACAGGGAGCATAGTGGGATTGAAGACCTGATTACTAAGAGTTTGAGTGGATTCCTTTCAATCTTTGTTCTTGGTTTGCATCCAGAAATTATGGCTCAGGTACAACTGAATCTGATGTGTTGGCAAACCAGGTCTCTCAGTAAGATCCATCAGTAAGCCAAATACTGCAGTGATACACAGCATGCAAAGCACAGATATATAATAGCACAAACAATCATATAGGGTGCTTCTGTTATAGTGGATTCAGGTTTCAAATCAGCACTTGGTGCAAATGCAAGAATCCAAGGAGTCGCTATTCGGTATGTGCAAGGAGGGAATGTAGACCCACAGGAGACAGACATAGGAAGTGTTGGTGGTGCAAATATTAGTGCTATGAAGAATGTTGCCCCTTCCATATCAGCAATAAGGTCAGTCACCGGAAGAGAGAATGCACATTGAATCCTGACAGAGTGCAGTTTGATGATGAAATACAGAATGTCTTGCCACAAGATGTGGCGATGTCTGTAGAAGCCCCTATACTGAAGGCCCCTATGCAAAACATTCAAAATCAGAGGCACGTGAGGTTGTGTGCCTCAAGCCTCTATGGTACAACTACAAATTTAAAATGGAGGGTTAAACTTCCAGCCTCATCCCAGAGTTCAGCAGAGTCCATTCATGACTGACAATAGTGCCTCCCAGGTCCCCCTGAAGTACAAGAGTCCCATTTCACTCCATCAGTCACAATGATGGTGCCTGAGGAGGGAAGAATTGCATGCTTGTTACACTTCTAGAAGTAAAGCAGAGTGGCACAAATGTAGAAGGTGAGGTGAGTAGCCATCCCATACCATTCTTGATCAATCCTGTAGCTACTTTCTCAACTGTTAGGGCAGTTGAGATCCCAAACCTACCCCTCAAGGGAAAAAAGATCCAATTGCATGTGTTACTAGTAAGCAGTGTACAAAATAGTTCTCATCCACAGATCCTGTGAAAATAGGTTTGATCAAAGACAATTACCAATTTATGATATGCTATTTAAGTCCTGTGAACCTACTGGGAAGGGGCTTACAATGTAGATTATATTGTGTGATCTACTGCATACCTTAAGGTATAGAGATCGAGACTCAGGCAGCTGATGCAGAATTTAAAATAAAGTCCCAAGAGTCAGTAGTCCAGCTGTACCCTGTCTTCATAAAGGAGGATTTGTCCCTTTATTTAAAAGAGATAGTGAAGGAGGAAATATGGGATTTCATAGGAAAAAAATTGACCAAATTGAAAATACAAAACCTCTGAAAATCTCATTAGGACAAGAGAAGTCTTTCCACAGGCGCCTCAACACAAGCTTTCCCCAGAAGCAGTTGCTGCTATAACGCCTATCATTGAAGACATGTTAAAACAGAGCATTCAATACAGGTTGTTAGAAGTTCATATAACTCTCCGATAATGCCACACCAGAAACTAAACAAAACATTGAAGATTGTGCAGGACATCCAGAAGATAAATACAATGTTGTTCCATTTTGTGCAGTGGTACCAAATCCTGCTGACATCCTTTTCGAAGTTCCTTCTGTTGCTGAGTGGTTTGCGTTCATTGATTTGTGTCAAGCAGTCTCATCCATTTTGCTGAGAATGGCCACAAGGCTTCCCCTGAGGAATTGCAGTTCTGCCAGAAGGAAATTTGTTATCTATAGCACCAATCTGGTGAAAGAGCTAGGAGAGCATACCACAGTCCTAGACATGAAGCACCTTTTCATACACAGATTCGTGACAATATTTTGGGAATGGTGGATTTCCAGCATTTTGCTAGTGGCAGAGCTCCTTCAGAGACTCAAGAACAAGCATATCAGTGACCCAGTACTATTTAATGATCGAAGCCATCATAGAGCCCAGAAACTTACTTTGCAGTAAACTGCTCTAGGAATGGCAAACAACAATAAAGAATGTACTTTGTACTGTCCAAGTGTGTGCTGTCTGTGTTGGCACAGACGTAAGGGGAAACAAAATGGGCAGTGGCATATTTCTAGACTAATTTCGATAATATGACTGTCACACTTTCTGGTTGCCTAAAATCAGTCACTATTGTCAGTTTAAAGATACAACTGAGTGAGAGTAGTTTGATGGGTGCCCCACTTATTGTAATGATACAGCATTCAATTGAGATCCTCCAGAGAGGTTTCTTTACATTCTCTGGATCCAATGTTATGAAACAGCATGTATGTCATGAATTTATGGAATGCACTCCAGTTGCCTAGGGAAAAGCAATCATGAAATGTGTTGCCCACAAGAATGGTGATGAATTGTCACAACAGGTGAGATTGTCAGCTATTAGGATGAACCATGAAATGATGAAAAGTAAGGTTTCCTGTATATGGTATTAATCCATGGTGTAGAGCTTTAGTGAGCTTCAGAATGAGGTGCCTGAGATTGAGAAACAAATTGGAAAGATCATGTTGTGTCAAAGCCTCCAATGAGATCTGGGTGACTAATGATGTGAAAATGGTTCTGCCCTATTCCATGATGTAATCTATGACATTTTCATGGCCCATTTCATGTTGACCAAGATGTACTGATGCAGTGTCAAAAGTAAATGCAGGGAGAAAGACTTTTGTGACTATGAGTCACATAGGAAAGTCAGATGTACCATTCAACTGCCTTCAAATTGATTTTCTGAAAATGCCCAGCTGTAACTAGATGCGGTATATCTTGATGCTGTGTGCAGCCATGACAATCGACCAGAAGTTCCACCTCGGTTAGAGGTCGTAAGGATTAGTAGAGAGGGTCAACAGGATGATTGAAGCTAAGTTTTCAAACAAATGTGTCTCCACAAAGGCCAGACATACTTCCATTGGTGCTTCTGAGCATCAGAGTATCCCCAGCAAAAGAAAAGGACTCTCCCTCACGCACTTGTGAATTTTTACAAGTGACATAGCTCTTGGCTGTAGCGAAGCACTGGCTCACGTGGTGTGTTCTGTCTCTCACCAGGTGGAACTTGGCGACTCCAGTAGTGAGACCATAACCTTGCGAGGATTTGAACCACAGTGATTGGTTTCTCATTAAGAAGCAAGATTCCTGTCAGGAAGCCCACTTGAGAGGACCTTATAAAGTAATCCTTGTAGCTAACACTTCCATGAAATGCACAGGCCTACTGTACTGGATACATGCCTCACATCCAAAGACAGTGAGTTGAGCAGAAAAGAAGCGGGGGCAACATTCACTCATTCTCTAATTCCAGTTTGATTCAATATTTCTGAGGCATCAGAGGAAGAAGAAGAAGTCCTATCTGAGAGCCTGTAGCACCATTTGCCTGAAAAACAGTCAGAGTAATTTTAAGAGAAGCACCAGAGCCTCTAGTTCAGGGAGAATTCAGACACCAGGATTGCATTGGTTGTGCTCATGGCTTGTTCTGGAGAATAAAGAGCCATCTAGCAAGAACATATGCACGCCTAGTTTAACACAATGTAGGGAATGCAGCAGGGGTACATCTAGATTCCAAAATTGCAACAAAAGTGTCAAAAGTTGCCAAAGAATGGAAATGTGAAAAGGAGAGTGCTGACAAGCTCAAGAAGACTAGAGACTGTGAGACATGAAAAAGAGCTATATGAACATGAAGATGTACAACAGGTTGTGTTTATTGGCAGTGACAGTAAGCAACCAGATTTCAAGAGTCGAAGAAGGTTCAGAAAGCCCAAAAGAAACTACTCAGGTGCTGAATGGACAAACTTTGTAAGAAGCGATACTGACTTGAATGGTGGACTTTGAATAGCCCTTGTGAAATGTGAAACTATAGACGTGGTAAAAGAATGTATGCCAAACAATTTTGAAAGAAGAAATTATTTTTGCATTTGGACCTTAAGCCATCAGTTGGAGGACTCTAGAGACTAGAGGTTTCCAGCTGAAGAAGACAATGGCCACTTAGAACCTAGATAAAGGACTGTGGCATAAACTGTGAACTAAGCTGACTATGACAAATGACTGAACTGATATTGAATATTGACAAAGATCAACATAAAAGCTTTTCAATTTTCTGTACCTTGAGCTGTAAAGAGATTAACATGGGCATAAGTGTTTTCTGAAAATTTGTTCCTGGAAGTTTGGCGATTGCTTTAGTAACCTCTGTAGCTGGCTTGCTTTTACACCCATATCTTTAGTTATAATAATGTTTGTTATCAAATGCAAGCAAACTAATTAAAGCTAATGAAAGCAGAACATTGTTATGTGTGCTCTTTCATACCTGCCTCTGCCACTCAGGAAATGACCTATTTTCATCTTACATTATCTTATTCATTCTCCTGTACTTTTTTTTTTTTACTTTGTTGTGTCACCAGGATTCTATCAAACTGTTTTATTCTGATTATGAATTAGGTTTAGAGAAAGTACCAATCACTATTTTTTCGACGTTGTACATCTAAACTTCAACCCCTTATTCTCTATTCTCGAAAACTTATGGAAGGCTGAGTAAAAGAAAAAACATAATGAAATATGTTCCGCCTTATTTTCAAAATAGTATGACCAACACAAGTGTACATGAACTGTCATGTAAAATTAGCCATGCTGAAAGGATTTTTATAGATGAGCCTAATGAAAAGATAAGTAAGGAGGGGTAAGTTCAAATGATGGGACATACATAAGTCAAAGCGGCACAAAGAGAAAGATAATTGGAAAGAAATACTTCCAAGGTTATACTTGGATTTGACAACGAGAGAAAAACTATGGGACTCATGTATTTGGAAATGGCCCAGCGGAGTGCCACAAGCAGTATTACTGCACCAAGCTGTGTAATTTCCAAAACACAGGGATGCGCCGAATTTACAAGAATATGGTGCCTCCCTGTATTTTCTCCTATGCTGACGCTAAATCAGCTGGCTAGCACCAACGCAGCCACCCTTATGCCATGGTGCAAGGATGACTGCGTTGGGGGGGTGATTGTTTATGTACATGAAGGGCCACCTTCCTGCACATAAATAATCTTTTTGGTGATTTGCTCCTTCTATGTGTGCTGCAGAGTGCAGCACACAGAGAAAGAGCAAAAAATCTGAAGAAATAAAAGTATTTCTCCTCGTTGCGGCACTCTAACGCCACTCCTGGGGTGATGTTAGTTTTTGGCGCTGCCTCAGGTTTCCGATTTCTAGTAAATCTGGAGCAGCATTAAAAAGCAATTGGTGTTGCTTGGGTATGCCCACAACAACACCAATTGCACGCCCCTTAGCCACAAAAAAATGTGTGATGCGGCCCATATTTACAAATCGATGTTAAGCCACCAAAAGTGGCTTAACGCCGGCTTGTAAATATGGAGCAGGGCACAGTGCCACCGAAGCGTTGCTAAAAGTGACTCTTTGGTGGCTGAGGCCCCATGTGTCATCCGTGAAAAGAAAGGAAACAAGACTGAAGAAATGGTGAGTTGGAGCAACTGTGACAACAGTTAGTTAGTGAAGGATTCAGCATTACCAGTGATAGAGCGTTCCAACCTAATAATTTACCTGTATCTGGACGCTCTTGGGTCGATGAATCTTTTGACCAAGTGGGGCACTCTTCACCCGAGAGTAATCAATCAAATCAACAATCAATAATCAATAACGAACATAAGCAATACCCTGATCAACATAACACTTCACAATTAATCCAGAAAACATTTCGACGAACCATGACCTTTCGGTCATGAATAACCACACCAGTTTATTCAAAGTTAATGCATTTATTTCCCTATATTAACAAAGCTAGCATGATATAAATGTGTCTCAACACCAAATGATATATGTAAATGAACATTAATAGCTGTCCATAACGGCGAAACAGATGCAATCTATGCAGCATTTGAATAACAATGCCTTCGATAATAGCAACGCAAACCACTAAAACTATAATCTGTAATGGGCTAATTGCATACATTTAGTCAGCATAACAAGGTCTCAAATTGCATCGTGCATCAAATGAATCCTCATCTAACCTCAGATTAGCATCGGCATGTGGGTCTTCATGTAAAACAATTTAGCAACATTAATTTGGAAAACTCCTAACTAGGGCTCTTATCAAAAATCAGCAGTTGGTTACCTAAAAAGAAAACACAATGCAATTGTACATTTTCCTTTCATATTTACCAAATTCAATCAGCATTCAAGGAAGTCTTCGTCTCACAGGTACCGGTTTCGATCAGCATGGGACGGGGGCAAAGGGGAAGGGTGGACGGGGCAATTGCCTCACAGCGGCAAGATAAAACTACTACTTCATGCAAAGGGGCAAATCAAAGTTAAAGTCTCTAGGGCGAGAATTACTTAAAGTCTCTAGAAGATAGCAAATTGACGATATCTGCAAGATGGGCCATAATGGCTGCAATGTCCTGCAAAATGGCGGGTATAGGGGCGATGTCTCTCAATAATGGCTGGTAAAGTTCGTAATGGGCAAAATGGCGGGCAATGGCTACTTTCTTCTTGTGCACCTGGTTTAAATAGACAACAGTTCAAATCCTGTAGGGTCTTCCATTGGAGGGTTCATAGGTTGGCTTCAAATTGTCCAATCAAAAACAACAGTTCTCAAGCTTTTACCTAAGCATACATTATCCTTGGAGTCGGGAACGTAAGTTGCAACATATTTTACCAATTAACTCACTTTCAGAGCGTCCATTGTCTGCACCTGCAGATTGACCTTGGAGCAAAGAAGAAGATGCCAGGCTGGCACGAAACCTTAAGATAAGCATGTGAACCGATCTCACTGGAAAAGTACAGCTTCAAGCAAGAATACACGTTTATTAGCACATTGGAAAAATACGAGCATCTAAACCGTGAGACAAGGCAACTAGGCCAAAGCCTCCACTAAAGTTATGCTAAGCTAGAACATTTCAAACAAGCAAATCATAGCACACGTTTACGATTATGTCGGATTAGTGCAATTCTAATACATCACGTTATATAAAGCACGCTTATAAATGTTGGCAAACTACTCTGAGGGCACATTTGTCCCCGTACAATCTTTATTAGTTCGGTTAAAGTCACACATGATTATTTCAGCACTACGTTTATACGCTAATAAATGTAAAACCTTCATTTCTGCGTCATCAATCCCTCCTCTGATGACTACTTGTCATCACACAAAACTATTCCCACAAATTTTATTCCATTAAAATTCTGTCAGTTCTCTTTGCCTTTTAGTTCCCCTTGAACTTGCTTTGTATTCTTCAGCCATTCTTTTCATCATTTTCTCTTCCTTCCTTCTTTTAATTCTTGCCATGATCATTAATATTCCTCTTTTTATTCCCCAAATTCCAAAAATGCAAATCAGTACTATTAATATTCCCTGTATTATTTTTAGCAATATTCCATTCCAAATGCCACCAAGCCAATTTCCCACTGAAGCAAGTCCCTTTCCAACCTTCTCCCAAACTCCTGGTTCTTTCAATTCCTTCAAGTCTGCACTCTCTTTTGTTAAATTAGCAAGCATTGTTTTAATCTTTGCACTGTTGTCTGGAATATACGTACAACAGTGGCGCGCACCAAGCATTTTGCAAACGCCGCCATCCTTTGCTAAAAGAATGTCTAGGGCAAGCCTGTTTTGAAGAGTCATAGCTCTTTCCGCTGCAAGTTCAGCATCCATCAGGATTATAGCACCTGAAAACTTTGTCAACATGTTATCCACTATAGTAGACAACTTTCTTATTTTGATGGAATTCAACACAACTCCTAATGAAGGAATAATGGCTCCAAATATATCTCCTACCACAGCAGCTGCGGTCTCTCTTTTCTGGATACAATGGGATCCAGATGTCTTTGGAATCATCGATAGGTCATCCAGTTGATAAACCTTTGGGAACACTATACCCAAATAACATCTCCCCCACCATCCCTTTGGAAGACGATAATAGGCATTATGCCCACAAATGTAATATACACCAGGTATGACAGGATCAAGTCCGTTCAGCATGAATGTCCATTTGGCCTTAAAGATAAACGTATGTTTACATTCACTCGCTCCTACGAAAATGTTATCATAATAAGATTCACCTCGATATATACAAAATTTCCCTACATGCCAAGCATCTAAAGCTATTCTCCCTTGTGTCTTTATTGCAGCAAAAGCATAATTATCTACTGAAGTCCTCTTATGTAGCTCCTTTTCTAATTTTGCATTCATTTGTGCCCTTCTATCATCTGTGCGATCCAAAAAGCTTATTTCTACTGCAGATAGCGAGCAGGTAAGATTTTCCCTATGAGCGTGAGCTGTTTCAAAAGGTTGCATTGGCTCGAAAAATTCCCTCATTATTTTAGCATCCCAATCTTTAGCAATCTGGCTTAGCTGCGTGATTATAGGAACATATGCAAAGGTAACATCATAATTTGAATAAAAATACTGTATGTTGGTTTGACCATAAAATCTAGAAGTTACTATACTACATGTAATCCGATATGTAAGAGGCATGTGATGATAAGTCACCCCTTCCATTACCGATGTCGGTATCTGTGTACACACATAACAATCTTTCGCATCCATAGTCTCAACATATTCTGTTAGCAAGCGATAGAAAACATTATACGAAAGTTCTTTCTTATCATGCAAGTGTCTCTCATCTAATTCTAGTCTTTTCAATGCAGTTAGTTGAGTGACAGTAACAGGAGCATAAGTAGAAGCATCAATTTTCTCATTCTCACCCTTAGCATGCATTGCAAGCACTATTGCCATTATTATTAGTACACATGCAGTTACCAAGCCTATACACGCATATTTACAATATTTCATTCTACTGTTTTGTGTCATGATCTGTATAGAATCAGAGAGCTAGAAGCACCTGTAAAAAGAAACGATTTAGCAATTTGTTACAAAGCTTAACGAGCGCAATGTTCACACAGTTTTTTTCAGAAGCCCAGTCACTTATCGGTTAGCAGCATTTGTCTCAATTCGGCAATAACTCAATTCGGCAATAACTCAGTCTCTCTTTTTTTTTTTTTTTTTCAGTTAGCAACGTTGTCTCAAATCGGGTTTAAGAGTCAATCAGGTTATCAAAGTCTTATCAAGTTAGCAAAAGTCTCATCCGGTTTAGCAATGTCTCAGCTGGTTGTATCACGTTAGATTATAGCAAGCAATGTAATTTATCAGCCTTTCAATCAATAGTGTCCATAAAACTTTTCTTTTCTATTGGTATCTCTTCTTCTTCGTTCTCGAGGCTAAGAGATACAAATTCGTCAGTCCAATCGTCATTGACCACATATGCCCATTCTGGACCGGAATATCTCCTGTTTGGTATCCTTTTCCTTTTCAATTTTGCCTCTCTCTTTGATTCTGCCTCACTGGTACTTTCCTCTTTGGTCAAGTCTTTTTCGTCACTTGATATTGGTACCACGACAGACACTTCCTTTCTTTTCTCTTTCACTCTTGGCCCTTCGTCATTCAACTTTTCTCCAGTTCTTAGTTTTACTGGTGATATACTTTGTCTTTTCTTTGCACCGTATCCACTTGATGGACCTGCGATCTCTTCTGAAGGAGTTTGAACAGTTTCGTTCTGTTCTGCCTTGTCCCCTCCTTCTGGGGAGTCAAGCAGGTTTTCCTTTTCTTTTACTGTGCCGTCTGCTTCTGGGAAAGCCCTCCTCTGATCAGGCTCTCCTGCTTTTTCACCTCTTTCGAGCCCTTTGTCACCGTTACTTTCCTCAGGCTCTTTGTCACTTTCAGCTGCTTCAGGCTCTTTGTTACCTTCAGCTGCTTCGTCGCTGTCTGAGGTTTCTCCCTGGTCTTCCCCAAGTGAGTCAGTTGTTTCGTCCTCAGAGAATATTTCTCTCTCCTCTATTTCTGCCTGTTCGCTTCTAGTTCCGTTCTGCTCTGTCTCAGCGCTCGGCACGTTTTTATCAGGTACTGGCAGTTTCAGCGCTTCAACTTCCTCATCTGTGGGACACAACACTTTCTTTGTGTGACTGGCGTGAATCCAGTTGGGAACTCCCGCACACTTTACAGCGGTAGTTGTCGTCAGGATCACTTGGAAAGGGCCTTTCCAACGGGGTTCCAGACACGACTTCCTCACGTGCTTCTTTACCACGACCCAGTCACCTGCTTTCAGTGTGTGTCCTGGACCTTGGATCGGTGGCAAGGTGGTTGCTTTCACCTGGTGAGAGAAAGAGCGAACCACGTCAGCCAGACCTTTGCAGTAGTCTAACACCATATCATCTGTAATATTCAAAAGCGCGTTTGCGGGAACTGCAGGAAGTCTCATGGCCCTGCCCATGAGAATTTCGTGCGGAGACAGTCCAGTCTTTCTGTCAGGGGTGTTTCTCATTGACATTAACACCAAGGGCAATGCGTCAGGCCATTTCAAATTTGTCGATGCACATATTTTCGCCATTCTTGATTTCAGTGTACCATTCATTTGTTCCACCAGTCCTGAGGCTTCTGGGCGATAGCTACAATGCAGTTTTTGCTCAATGTTCAGCGCTGCGCAAAGTAACTTTATCACCTCGTTATTGAAGTGACTTCCCCTATCTGATTCTAAAGAGATCGGGAATCCGAAACGTGGTATCAACTCCCTCAACAATAGTTTTGCAACTGTAAGGCTGTCATTTCTACGTGTAGGGTATGCTTCAATCCAGTGACTAAAAATGCACACAATCACCAACACATACTTCAGACCTCCATGCACAGGCATCTCAATAAAGTCCATCTGCATTCTGCTGAACGGGCCACTCGCCCTGCCAATGTGGCTCGCGTTCACAACTGTTCCCTTTCCTGGGTTCATCTGCTGGCAAATGACACAACGATGGCAAACTGCTTCTGCAGCTTGACGAAATCTGGGGTTAAACCAATCAGTTTTGAACAATCTTATCATGGCAACTCTCCCTAGGTGAGCCTGCCCATGATAGAACCGCGCTAGCTGCGATAAGAGACAATTTGGTAAAACATATTTTCCCTCAATTGAAACCCATAACTCATCTGGTCTCTTGGTGCATTGTGACTTAATCCAGGAAACTCTTTCATCCTCCCTGACGCTATTCTGTAATGCTTTTAGTTCATCCATTGTATCTACGACCTTAAAGGCAAATGCTTCAGCTGGTTCAAGCTCTGGCTCACTTATCGAATTCCATTCATCCCTGAGCAATATACAGTTCAAGGCACAAAATCTTGCGACTTGATCCGCATATGCATTTCCCAAGGAAACATAGTCCTGTCCTTTTGTATGAGCACTACACTTTACCACTGCAATTTCGGCTGGCATTTGAATGGCGTGTAACAATTCCCTTATTCTCTCCCCGTTTTTCACTGGGGACGCTGAAGAGGTCAGGAAACCTCTCTGTGACCATAGTTGCCCAAAGTCGTGCACAATTCCAAACCCGTACTGACTATCAGTGTAAATGGTAACCTTCATCAATGTGGACTGTTGGCATGCTCTGGTAAGGGCTACAAGCTCTGCTACTTGTGCAGAATAGACTCCTTGAAGCCAGGACGCTTCCAAGACACCTGTTACAGTACATACAGCATATCCTGCTTTCAATATTCCCAATGCATCTCTTAGACATGAACCATCAACAAAAACAATTTGGTCATTTTCATCAAGCTTAGTATCCTTAATATCAGGTCGGGGTTTTGTGCAAAATTCAGTCACCTGAAGGCAGTCATGCTCGACGTCTTCAGCGTTCTCAATTTCAGCATTTTCTCCGGGAAGCAAGGTTGCTGGATTCAATGTAGTGCACCTTTTCAGCTGCACATTCGGTGAGCCCAGAATTATTGTTTCATACCTTGTGAGTCTTGCTCCAGTCATGTGTTGCGTTCGGGAGCGGGTCAAAAGTATCTCAACTGAGTGAGGGACCATGACTGTTAATGGATGTCCCATCACTATTCCTTCACTCTGAGTGAGGCTGATACCAACTGCTGCTACGGCGCGCAAACACCCTGGAAGTGCTGCTGCGACCGTATCCAAAGTAGATGAAAAATACGCTACTGGTCTGTTTACGCCACCATGGGCTTGGGTCAAGACAGACAAAGAACATGCATCACATCCATGACAAAACAATGTGAAAGGTTTTGTGTAATCAGGCATACCTAAAGCTGGAGCCCTGCACATGCATTCTTTCAATTCAATAAAGGCATCCATCTCATCTCCTTTCAGCTCAATTTCATCCAAGGCATCCTTCTGGGTCAGTTTCAGTAAAGGCTTTGCTAGAGTCGAGAAGTTGGGAATCCACTGGCGACAGTAGCTCACCATCCCCAAAAACTTCCTCACCTCCCTCCTTGTCTTTGGTGGACTCATTTGAAGTACACTTGTTATTCTTTCCTTCATTATTCTCCGTGACCCTTTCTCTATTTGATGACCCAAGTATTTTACTTTCTTCTGACAGAACTGCAACTTTGAAGGAGACACCCTGTGTCCATTCCTTCCCAAATGGTTCAGTAGGGCAATGGTGTCGGCTGTGCAGCCACTTTCTGTCTTAGACGCAATCAGTAAGTCATCAATGTACTGTACTAGGGTTGACTCGAATGGCAATTCTAGCGCTTCCAAGTCTTTCTTTAGAATCTGATTGAAAGTTGACGGTGACTCAGAAAACCCTTGAGGAATTCGACACCAACTGTAAACTCTGTCTAAGAATTTGAAACAAAAGAGAAATTGGCTGTCCTCGTGAAGAGGCACCGAAAAGAATGCCTGTGACAAGTCGATGACTGAAAACCACTCGGCATCGCAAGGGATTTGAAACATTATCACAGCTGGATTCGGTACTACAGGGCAGCATTTAACTATGATGTCATTTATTTTCCTCAAGTCCTGCACTAATCGGACCTTTCCACTCGGCTTTATTAGTCCCATGATTGGTGAATTACATGGACTGCTTAACACTTCTTTTAGCACTCCCTGTTTTACAAACTCGTCAATGAGTTGGGCGACTTTCATGAGGGTGTCTTGTGCCATGTGGTATTGTGGGGTCTGGGGAAAGGTTACATTGGGTTTTACTGTCACTTTCACTGGTTCCACTCCTTTCACCAATCCCACTTCCTTTCCTGTCATATCCCACACTTCTTTTCCGACTGTTTCCCGTAACTCCGCTGGAATATCTTCTTCAGTTATCATCGGAAAAAGTGTAATCAGAGGATATTCCTCATCGACAGTTTCCATCTCATCCCCTTCTACACTTTCCTCTTCTTCCCCATCACTGTTTGTCTGAATTCTAATTCCATCGTCTGAACACATAATCGAACATCCCAATTTGCACAATAGGTCTCTCCCTAACAGTGCTATCGGGCTTGAGTCACATACCACAAAATTATGTAACCCTTGATAGTTACCAATACTGACTGATACTGGATCTGTGATTGGGTTCGTCAGGTGCCTGTTTGCTACTCCCACTACTTGAACTGTTCTCCCTGATAGTGGCAAATTTGGTACTTCAATGCTCCTAACAGTTGAACGTGTGGCTCCTGTGTCAACCAAGAATGAAACACTGTTGGACCTGGCTTTTTGACAGGGACATCCCCAAACTTTTTGCCTCCTTCCTCCTATTTTTTCCGACCTGTTGTTGTTGGCTTTTGACCTCTGAGCACTTTACCACTGCTAACCAGTGCTAAAGTGCATATGCTCTCTGTGTAAATTGTACTATTGATTGGGTTATCCATGATTGACTATTTAATTTACCTGTAAGTCCCTAGTAGAGTGCACTACATGTGCCTAGGGCATGTAGATTAAATGCTACTAGTGGGCCTGCAGCACTGGTTGTGCCACCCACCTCAGTAGCCCCTTAACCTTGTCTCAGGCCTGCCAGTGCAAGGCCTGTGTGTGCAGTTTCACTGCCACTTCGACTTGGCATTTAAAAGTACTTGCCAAGCCTAGAACTCCTCTTTTTCTACATATAAGTCATCCCTAATGTGTGCCCTAGGTAACCCCTAGAACAGGGTGCTGTGTAGGTAAAAGGCAGGACATGTACCTGTGTAGTTATATGTCCTGGTAGGGTAAAACTCCTAAATTCGTTTTTACACTACTGTGAGGCCTGCTCCCTTCATAGGCTAACATTGGGGCTGCCCTCATACACTGTTGAAGTGGCAGCTACTGATCTGAAAGGAGCAGGAAGGTCATATTTAGTATGGCCAGAATGGTAATATAAAATCCTGCTGACTGGTGAAGTCGGATTTAATATTACTATTCTAGAAATGCCACTTTTAGAAAGTGAGCATTTCTTTGCACTAAAAACTTGTTGTGCCCTTCAATCCACGTCTGGCTAGGTTTAGTTGACAGCTCCTTGTGCATTCACTCAGACACACCCCAAACACAGGGTACTCAGCCTCACTTGCATACATCTGCATTTTGAATGGGTCTTCCTGGGCTGGGAGGGTGGAGGGCCTGCCCTCACACAAAGGACTGCCACACCCCCTACTGGGACTCTGGCAGACAGGATTGAGCTGAAAGGGAACTTGTTGCATTTCTTAGAGACTCTTTGAAATCACCCCCACTTCAAAGGCACAACTTAGTATAAAACAGGGCCTCTGCCCTACCTCATCAGACACTTGCTGGAGAAGAAACCTGAACCAGAAACTACATCCTGCCAAGAAGAACTGCCTGGCTGCTCAAAGGACTCACCTGTCTGCTTTCTACAAAGGACTGCTGTCTTGCTGTTGCCCTGCTGCCTTGCTGAACTCTTGTCTGGCTGTGAAAGTGCTCTCCAAGGGCTTGGATAGAGCTTGCCTCCTGTTCCTTGAAGTCTCAGGACCAAAAAGACTTCTTCCTTTCACTTGGACGCTCCGTGCGCCGAAAATTTCGACGCACAGCTTGTTTCGCGGCGAGAAAAACGCCGCACACCGACGCTGATCGACGCGACGCCCTCGGGACGATCGAGACTTCGACGCACAACCTCGCAAGGACAAAGCCGCCCGACTTTCCAGGAGAAATCGACGCGACGCCTACCGTGAGTGCGAAACTTTGACGCACGGCCTCGCAAGGACAACGCCGCCCGACTTCCAAGGTGAAATCGACGCGACGCCTGCCGTGAGACCAAAATTTCGACGCACGGCCTCGCAAGGACAACGCCGCCCGACTTCCAAGGAGAAATCGACGCGACGCCTACCGTGAGATCGAAACTTCGACGCGCAGCCCCGCAGAACGACGCGCAGCCGGAAAATAAGCAGGAGAATCCACGCACAGACCCGGGACATCTGGTAATCCCCGCGATCCACAAAAAGAGACTGTCTGTCTGCGCGCCGGAAAACGACGCCCGACTTCCCCGCGTGGAAAAGAACGACGCAAGTCTGTGTGTGCTGAGAAGAAATCGACGCACACACCCCTTTTTCCACGCATCTCTTCTCCTGTGGCCCTCTGAGGAGATTTCCCACCAGAAACCAGGTACTCTGTGCTTGAAAGACACTTTATTGCTTTTTAAAGACTCAAAGACACTTAGGCCCTCATTCTGACCCTGGCGGTCGGTGATAAAGCGGCGGCCAAGCCGCCAACAGGCCGGCGGTCTAAAATATGCAATTCTGACCCTGGCGGGAACCGCCAACACAGCCCGCCAACTTAACACTCCGACCGCCACAGCGGTACAAACAAACAGCGCGGCGGTTCCCGCCAACAGCCCGGCGGCAGACAAAGTACCGCCCACCCTATTACGACCCACCAATCTGCCACCTTTTCCGGGGCGGGAGCACCGCCGATAAGAACACGGCGGAAACAGACTACGAACGGGAAAACGCTCACCTCTACGCACTCCACGCGAGATTCCGGCAGTATGGAGCCAGAGTTACAGGTCATCCCCGCACTCCTATTCCTCCTCATATACCAGGAGCACGCCCGGCGGCGCGGAAGACATCGGTGAGTACTGCACCTACGACACAGGGGAGGGAAAAGATTACCGGCACACACCCACCCACCCACACCCACTACAACACACACATCAATGCATTCCCACAGATCACTGTCACAACCCACAAACCACCCCCCTCCGAAATAATGCAAAGACCAAAAGAAGAGATCATAAACGGCCAGATATATTGAAATATGTACGCCATTAATCCCAAAAAATAAATAAACTATGTACAAAATATATACAGCTACTAAATGTAGTCCAACCACTGTCCGTGGATCACAGGGGTCCTGTGCAAAGGGGCAAGGCCCAGTCCCACGACAAGAACTCCACGGAGAGAACACTGCAGGGGCATCAGAAAGAAAATAGGACAGGCACCTCAGGGGGAAGGGAAGGGGGGGCACCTCAGCCACTTGAGTACACGACGCAAGATCCACGAGGGGACTCCATGACCACTGGGCCATCCTGGGGAGAGCAAAGCCACAGTCCATACAGTCCATACAGTGGGTGGCCTGCCCACTGGGCCATCCTGGGGAGAGCAAAGCCACAGTCCAAACAGTCCATACAGTGGGTGGCCTGCCCACTGGGCCATCCTGGGGAGAGCAAAGCCACAGTCCAAACAATCCATACAGTGGGTGGCCTGCCCACTGGGCCATCCTGGGGAGAGCAAAGCCACAGTCCATACAGTCCATACAGTGGGTGGCCTGCCCACTGGGCCATCCTGGGGAGAGCAAAGCCACAGTCCATACAGTCCATACAGTGGGTGGCCTGCCCACTGGGCCATCCTGGGGAGAGCAAAGCCACAGTCCATACAGTCCATACAGTGGGTGGCCTGCCCACTGGGCCATCCTGGGGAGAGCAAAGCCACAGTCCATACAGTCCATACAGTGGGTGGCCTGCCCACTGGGCCATCCTGGGGAGAGCAAAGCCACAGTCCAAACAGTCCATACAGTGGGTGGCCTGCCCACTGGGCCATCCTGGGGAGAGCAAAGCCACAGTCCATACAGTCCATACAGTGGGTGGCCTGCCCACTGGGCCATCCTGGGGAGAGCAAAGCCACAGTCCATACAGTCCATAACAGACCCCACTGCCACTGGAGGAGGCAAGTTGGCCAGAGGACATCCTGCAGCCCTGCCCGAGATAGATCCTGCCCTGCCACGTCTGCCAAAGGGCCAGCGGTTCTTGCCCTGAAGGTCCCAGTTCAGCGGTTCTTGAGACGGCGGGGCCCAGTTCAGCGGTTCTTGCCTTGAAGGGCCCAGTTCAGCGGTTCTTGCCTTGAAGGGCCCAGTTCAGCGGTTCTTGAGACGGCGGGGCCCAGTTCAGCGGTTCTTGAGACGGCGGGGCCCAGTTCAGCGGTTCTTGCCTTGAAGGGCCCAGTTCAGCGGTTCTTGAGACGGCGGGGCCCAGTTCAGCGGTTCTTGCCTTGAAGGGCCCAGATCAGCGGTTCTTGAGACGGCGGGGCCCAGTTCAGCGGTTCTTGCCTTGAAGGGCCCAGTTCAGCGGTTCTTGCCTTGAAGGGCCCAGTTCAGCGGTTCTTGAGACGGCGGGGCCCAGTTCAGCGGTTCTTGAGACGGCGGGGCCCAGTTCAGCGGTTCTTGCCTTGAAGGGCCCAGTTCAGCGGTTCTTGCCTTGAAGGGCCCAGTTCAGCGGTTCTTGCCTTGAAGGGCCCAGTTCAGCGGTTCTTGAGACGGCGGACGGTCTATGGCCAACTGCTAAATGCCTGGTGGTGCCCTCCTGGGCAGCGGGGATGGTGCTCCTTCACTGCCCACCTGGGCTGTGGGTGGTGGGGCCCTCCTGGCCAGCTGGGCTGGGTCCTCCCTGGGCAGCGGCTATGGGGCTGGTGGGCTCTCCCGGGGCAGCTGTGCCGGTTCCTCCCGGGGCAGCGGCTATGGGGGTTGTGGGCTCCTCCTGGGCAGCAGGCCTGCTGCCTGACCTCTCCAACTTGCTGCCCTTTCCCTCCTTAGTCGTCGGCCTGTGGCCCTTTCCTCCCTTTGGAGCTGTGGCTGGTGACTGTCTCTGGGTGGTGTCCGGGGGGGATGTAGAAGGCGGGCTCCTGCGGCGCCCCTTCCGCCTTCTGCTCCTCTTCCCAGGGGGTGGGCTGGCTGTCCCCTTGCTGCTGGGCGAAGATCCAGACATGCGGGCTGGCGGGCTCCAATACCCCTGCACCCTTGTCAAGGGGGCTGCAGGGCTGGTGGTGGCTGAGGTGCTCTTCTTACCCCGACGAGAAGGAGGGGGGGGCTCAGGGTCAGGAAAGAAGTTAGTAGTGGCGAGGAAGAGCTTCTTGGGACAATGGAGAGTGGTAGGTACAGTGGGAATGGGAGTGGAGGGAGAGGATGTGGTTGTAGGTGAGTCACGTTTGCTGTCTTTGGGTGCAGGTGCAGGAGGGATAGGCTGTCGTGAGGTGGATGGCTGTTGGGTGGGTGGGTGGCTGCGTTTGTGTGGTGTGGAAGAGGGGGTGACAGACACAGTGGGAGAGGACACAGGGGACGTGTAAATGGCAGTGGGGGTGGTGACTGCACGTGTGCGGACTGGAGTGGAGGGTGTGCTGGTGATGGAAACACTGGCTGATGGTGAGGTGAATGGAGGTGTGAGTGTAGACGTCACAGGGAGGGAGGAGGGAGACGAGGAGGTGGGGGTCACAGAGGTGGTAGTGACTGTTGGCATGTCTGCATCGGAATGTTGCGTGTGTGAATGTCTGCGTGATCTGTGGTGCTTATGTTTGGATGAGCTTCTCTTGGGTGTTGAGGTGTGTGCAGGCTGGTCTGATGGTGTGGGTGGGACAGGCAGAGGAACAGGAGACTGGGAGGAGGGAGTTAGTAGAGGCAGGCAGGAGACAGGGACAATGGCTGCCGTCAGTGCTGAGGCCAGAGCCTGGAACGATCGCTGATGGGCAGCCTGACCCGAATGAATGCCCTCCAGGTACGCATTGCTGCGATGAACCTCCCTCTCCACCCCCTGGATGGCATTCAAAAGGATAGTCTGCCCAACAATGAGCGTTCGGAGGAGGTCAATGACCTCCTCACTGAGGGCAGCGGGGGTAACAGGGGCAGGGCCTGAGGTGCCTGGGGCGAAGGAGATGCCCGGCTTCCTGGCAGAGCGGGCACGGGGCGAACGCGGAGGGGCTGCTGGGAGGGCGGAGATGGTGCGCTGGGTGGCGGCTGTACCTGTAATGGCGGGGGGCACGGATGGTGCCACCCCCGCAAGGGAGCCCCCTTCCGAGGACGTGTCCGTGTCGCTGCAGGCTCCAGTCGTCCCCGTCGTGGAGCTCCCCTCGCCCTCCGTCTCACTGGTCCAGTCTGACTCTGTGGCATGGCCCTCCTGGGCCATGTGAGATGCAGCTCCCTCCTGCCCCGATGCCACTTCTCTTCCGCCTGATGATGCTGATGCACACAAGCACAGAAAGACAAACAAAAAGGGGGGGGGAGAGAGAAATAAAGGGATATTGAGTACATGGATCTCCGGTACAGTTAGCGGACATGACAGTCACAGATGCCCCCTGCACTAAGTTGCGCACTTGGGGTCCGCTACGCATTCCGTGGAACATGCCCTACACGCCTAGAGTTGACAACTGCACCCATGGATGACACGGCCCAGGGATGGCTGTACTGACAAACTACTGAGGGGGGTGGCTGGGGACACAGGGGCTTACGGGGGTGCCCAGCCTACAGATATCGCCCTGGCCTAGGGGGACCCACAGCCCTCCTCCCCCACCCAGACACCTCCACTGCGCGACAACAGAGTAGATAATGCTTGGACTCACCCCCTTGTGTCTGCTGTGCTGCCCTCACGCGCCCATCCAAATCAGGGTAGGCCACCGCCAGGATCCGGAACATCAGGGGGCTCAGTTGACGGCAGGCACCCCGCCTACGTTGGGAGGCCATCCCCAGCAGAGACTCGGCGGTCTTCTTGGTCCCGCGGCGGATGTCCTCCCACCTCTTGCGGCAGTGGGTGCCCCGTCGATGGTGGACCCCCAGGGCCCGGACTTCCTTGGCGATGGCACGCCAAATCCCGATCTTCTCATGGGCGCGGACCTATGTGACACGTACAGGGAGGGAGAAATACCACGTTCAAGTTACTCAGCATTTTCCTTTCCAGTGGCCCAACGCCCCCCATCCCCGCCAGGCCCCCCGCCAGGCCCCCCGCCATGCCCAACATGCCCCCCATCCCCGCCAGACCCCCCGCCAGGCCCAACGCCCCCCATCCCCGCCAGGCCCCCCGCCAGGCCCCCCGCCATGCCCAACATGCCCCCCATCCCCGCCAGACCCCCCGCCAGGCCCAACATGCCCCCCATCCCCGCCAGGCCCCCCGCCAGGCCCCCCGCCAGCCCCAACATGCCCCCCATCCCCGCCAGGCCCCCCGCCAGGCCCAACATGCCCCCCATCCCCGCCAGGCCCCCCGCCAGGCCCCCCGCCAGCCCCAACATGCCCCCCATCCCCGCCAGGCCCCCCGCCAGGCCCCCCGCCAGCCCCAACATGCCCCCCATCCCCGCCAGGCCCCCAAGCCAGCCAGTGGCCCCAAATCCAGATTGAATTAAACTCACTTGTTGGTCTGGAGGACCGTAGAGTAGCGCATACTGGGGGATGACCCCATCCACAAGTTTCTCCAACTCCTCTCCAGTGAAGGCAGGGGCCCTTTCCCCAGTCGCAGCAGCCATTGTCCCTTCCAGACCGAGGTCACAGCAACACTTGCAGTATAGGTCCTCTCCTGTGAAAGTTCAAGTCGCAAGTGGATAAGTAGATAGAAAATGGCGGTCACGTCCGCGGCGGTGCGTACCGCGGCGGTGCGTACCGCGGCGGTGCGTCCCGCCACCGCCGGCGCCCTTCGCCATTGGCTCCTGAAACCCATAGGCTTCAATGTTAACCAATGCGGCTTCGCGCCGCGGTCTTCGCCCGCCGCCCGCCGCGGTGTGCCACGCCAGCGCATTGACCTCACATCCCATTGTCACACTTCACAGGTCAGGCAGCCGCCATTTCCAGGGCCCACATGGCTCAATTTCAACTGCGTCACACAGGCCTAGGCCTTGCATAGCCACTCAGACACGCCATTCACTGCATAGAGAATCGTATACTGTGCTAGCTGTGAGTACGTACCTGTGGGTTGCCTGACTGTGTGCTCCATGTTGTCCTTCCTAGGCACCGTCCGCTGGGTTGGGCGAGGAGACGGATGAATCCTCCCGTGTACCGACCGCTGGTGGACCTGTCGACAATGGAAGAACGCCACATTATCCTGACCTACCGTCTTAACCGTGCCACTATCCATGAACTGTGTGCCCGGCTGGAGCCCGACCTGATGTCCCCCATCCGCCAACCCACAGGGATTCCCCCTCTGGTGCAGGTCATGTCAGTACTCCATTTCTTGGCAAGTGGGTCATTTCAGACAACCGTGGGAATTGCTTCCGGGATGTCTCAGCCCATGTTTTCAAAGGTGTTATCCAGAGTGTTGTCTGCCCTGATGAAATCCGTGAGGAACTACATCATTTTCCCTGAGGTGGGCGAATTGGCTACAGTGAAGGGTGATTTCTACGCCCTTGGACATATTCCCAACGTAATTGGTGCCATTGATGGGACCCATGTGGCTTTGGTTCCCCCAAGAGACAGGGAGCAGGTGTACAGGAACAGAAAAAGTTACCATTCAATGAACATCCAGGTGGTGTGTTTGGCTGACCAGTACATCTCGCATGTAAATGCCAAATTCCCAGGGTCAGTTCATGACGCCTACATCCTGAGGAATAGCAGCATCCCTTACGTGATGGAACAGCTACAGAGACACCGTGTATGGCTAGTGGGGGACTCTGGGTACCCCAACCTGTCGTGGCTACTGACCCCAGTGAGGAATCCCCGGACCAGGGCAGAGGAACGGTACAATGAGGCCCATGGGCGTACTAGGAGGGTGATCGAACGCACCTTTGGCCTCCTAAAGGCCAGGTTTCGCTGCCTGCATATGACCGGTGGATCCCTAATGTACTCACCTAAGAAGGTGTGTCACATCATCGTGGCCTGCTGCATGCTTCACAACCTGGCTTTGCGCCGCCAGGTGCCTTTCCTGCAGGAGGATGGTCGAGACGGTGGTGTTGTGGCAGCGGTGGAACCTGAGGAGAGTGACGAGGAGGAAGACGACGGGGCTGAAACAGACAACAGGGACAGAATCATTGAACAGTACTTCCAATAGGACACAGGTAACATTTCAAAGATAATTTAGTAAATGTTAACTACTCTGCAGCATCTCTGCTGCCTGTCTATTTGCCCCAGTGTATGATGACTGAGTTTTGGCTTTTCCCTCCCTATTTCAGATCTGGGGTCCCCACTACGAGTCCTGTGCTTCGTTTCCCCATGGACTACAGCTTTGTGGCAGCTGTTTGTTGACTTCACCATGTACAAGGACATATTTGCACTGTCATGTCAATTACAATCTATTGAAATCACAGCCAGACTCCTGATATTTTGGTGCAAAATAGGTGTTTATTGAAGTGCTCAAAATGGGATGGGTGGTTTCAAGTGGGTGGGGGCTATGGTGAAGGAATGTCCATGGCAGAGTCCAGAGTAACAGTCACACAGGTGCATTGTCCAGAGGCCTGTGGAGAGGTGGAGCATGGGCAGTTCGAGGATGGACAGGGTGACAATGTGGGACAGTGGGATGACATCAGGTGGTATCCATTGCTGGCGGGGGTCTTGACATCCTACTCTGTCTTGCGAGATCTGAGGGCCCTCTTGCGGGGTGGTTCTTCTCCTGCAGGAGGTGGGGGTCTGGTGGGCTGCTGCTGTGCGGGGGCCTCCTGTCCACTAGCGCCGGCGGAGGTGGATGGCTGTTCTTGGTCCAGGCTAGTGGCAGGGGCCCTTGGGTGTTGTTCAGTGTCCGCCCTGCTGTTTACGAGGTCCTGCAGCAGCCCTACCATGGTAACCAGGGTGGTGTTGATGGCTCGGATGTCCTCCCTGTACCCCCGATAGTGTTCCTCCTGCAGCACCTGGATCTCCTGGAACCGGGCCAGTACCGTCGCCATCGTCTCCTGGGAGCGGTTGTATGCTCCCATGATGGTGGTGAGGACCTCGTGGAGAGTGGGTTCCCTGGGCCTCTCCTCCCCCCCCTGTCGCACAGCTGCCCGCCGAGTTGCCCTGTTTCCCTGGGCCTCTGCCCCCTGGCCGGTGTGCCCACTACCACTGCCCCCAGGTCCCTGTTGTTGTTGGGGTGGTGGGTTATCCTGGGTGCCCTGTAGTGGTAGACACACCGCAGATTGACACGCCCTGGAGACAGAGGCATGGGCCCGCTGGGTGGGAGCTGTGCTGGTGTTCCCAGAGGGGTTAGGGTCTATAGTGGCCTGTGCCTGTGTGAGGGGAACCGACTGTCCAGAGGTCCCCGATGGTCCGGGCTGGTCATCGGTGTCCAGATCGACAGAGCTGCTGTCATCGCTGACGGCCTCTTGGGTGGGGGGTGTGGATAATTCTGGCCCCTCCGCCGCGGTGTGTTGACGGTCGGGTCCTGCAGGGGTATAGAGGTATGGTTATAGTTTCAATGTGTAGCATATGGGTGTATCTGTGGGTTCCCGTGTCCCCAAGTGCTGGCATTCGTGTGTGGGGGCTTTGGTGAGGGTGGCTTGTGGGGGGGATGTGTATATGCATTGGGCATGCTTTGGTGATGGGTGTCCATGCTTAGTGGACGCATGCAGGCCTAGGTTTTGGGATGTGTGGGTTGTGATGGTGAGACATTGGCGGGGAATAGGTGTGCTGGGGGTGGGGGTGAGGATGGTGGTGGGGGTGAGGATGGTGGTGGGGGTGAGGGTGGGGGTGAGGATGGGGGTGGGGGTGAGGGTGGGGTTCGAGGATGGGGGTGAGGGTTGGGGTCTGATTTGGCATGCAGGTGGGGGGGAAGCAGTATTGAAGCTTCAACTTACCAGTATCCATTCCTCCGCCGACTCCTGCGAGGCCGTCAGGATGCAGGATGTTCAAGACTTCCTCCTCCCATGATGTGAATTGTGGGGGTTGAGGTGGGGGTCCTCCGCCAGTCTTCTGCACGGCGATGTTGTGCCTGGATACCATGGAACGCACCTTCCCCCGTAGGTCGTTCCATCGCTTCCTGATGTCTTCCCGATTTCTGGGGTGCTGTCCCACTGCGTTCACCCTGTCGACAATCCTCTGCCATAGCTCCGTCCTCCGGGCAATGCTGGTGTATTGTATCTGTGTGCCGAACAGCTGGGGCTCTACACGAACGATTTCCTCCACCATAACCCTGAGTTCTTCGTCTGTGAAGCGGGGTTGTCTTTGGGGTGCCATGGGGTGGTGTGTATGATGTGTGGGGTGGAGTATGTGTATTTAAGTGAGTTGAGTGTGGTGGTGTGTGTTGTTTTGTGTGTGGATAGTGTGTGGGTGATGGTGTTGAGTGGCTGTGGCTGTTATGTTTTGGATGCTGGTGTCTCGCTCTTGCCTTCTTTACGAATTTTTAAGCGTAGGGGTTTGTGGGTGATGTGGGTGGGTGTTTTATATTGTATTGTGTGTGTGGGAGTGGTGTGTGTATGTGTATCAGGTGTGTGGGATTCAAATCGTCCAATGTGGGTGAGTTTTGTTCGTTTGTGTGTATTCTGACCGCGCCGGTGTGTCCCGCCAATGGAATACCGCGTTTGAAAGACCGCCGCGTGGATTCGTGGGTCGTAATGGCATGGGCGTATTTCTGTTGGCGTGGCGGTGGAGGTTTGGTCACCTCCACCTTTCCGCCGACCGCTGGTCTGGCGGTCTGTTGTGGCGGTCGGATTTTCGGAGGTTTGCCTTCTGCGGGTCAGAATGACCGTGACGGGTTTCCGCGACCGCGGCGGGATTATGGAGGATTTCTGACCGGCGGTAGGCGCCTTTTACAGCCGAGGTCAGATTGATCACCGTAGTATCACTTTTCAGTGATATCTTTACAAATTCGTATTGCAACTTTGATCGTTTTGACCTACAATTACCCAGATAAATATTATATATTTTTCTAAATACTGTGTGGCGTATTTTTGTAGTGTTATGCTATGGTGTTGTATGATTTATTGCACAAATGCTTTACACATTGCCTTCTAAGTTAAGCCTGACTGCTCGTGCCAAGCTACCGGAGGGTGAGCACAGGCTGATTTTGGATTGTGTGTGACTTACCCTGACTAGAGTGAGGGTTCTTGCTTGGACAGAGGGCAACCTAACTGCCAACCAAAAACCCCATTTCTAACATTGGTGATCAGCGGTGAGGATAGGACTTGTGTTTGTGCAGTGACATACAGTAGCTAAGTATTTCACTACCTACCCACAGTTGAAGGTCAACTTGATTTTTCATCTTTTTTGGCTCTTGGTTCTCTGATGTCCTCCTGGATATACTATTGATATTTTGGACTTTGGATTTTGGTTTTTGCTGACAAGATCTTATCAAAATGGGATTGTGTACCGACTCATTCTTTGTTCGTACTGACCACCTCACTAAGGCTGACCTAAGGAAGCTTTGCAGACAATGGGGCCTTCCTGTAGCAAGGAGATCTACTAAAGCGGAGATGCTCCATCACTACATAGTCTGGGGGGAGGAAAGATGGGCAGAGAGAGAGGCAGCAAGAAACCAAATGACTAAGTACCCCTCAGATGAGGAGGAAGACTACTCAGATGAGGAGGAAGGCTACTCAGAGTTGGACAGTGACCCAGAAATAGATGAATGGCTCCGATGTCAAAGGCGACAGGAGCAACAATTAGAGGAGTATCTTGCAGAGGTTGAGGCAAAAAGACTTTTAGCCCTGGAAGAAGAAAAGATTGCAGCTCAAGAGCTGAGGTGTAAAGAGCTGAAACTGGAGGCCGGAAGGGCTGAGTCCAGTTCAGATGGTGGCAGCAAAAATCTTGCATCTAGTACTGCTGAAGAAGGGCACAAGCCCAGAGATGTGGTGCCCAACTTGAAGAAGGGAGTTGACACACCCCAGGCAGTTCAAGGGTATGAGGTAGTTCCCGTTATGCACAGGGTCCCTGAGAAGGATTGGGGAACTGGCACAGGGAGTCATATTCCTACTGGGGGGAGGGACACTTTACTGACTCTAGCAGAGAGTGACAGAGAAAAGGGTTCCCCCCTGGTGGACGTCCTGGATATAGAGTGTAGAGACATCCCAGAAGAGTTTGGGTTGAGTGTCAGGGACAGACAGATACTGTCTCACCAGTCTCAGGAGGGTGAAGTAGAGTGCTTTTCCAAGGTTGAGTTACTGGGTGGTTGGGTGAAGGGTACTGTGGTTAATACATGTGAAGGGCAGAGTGATGTAATTGCTGGAGAGCATATGTCTGGTCCTTATTTTCCAGAGCTACGCCAACACCAGGTGGAGTGTGAGTTCTCTGACCCCAGGGAACTTACAGTGGAGGCAGACTTTTGGGTGAGTACCAGAGAGTCTGAAGAGGCATTTGGGGGTGCTCCTGAAGGGAGTGGTCTAGGTGGTTCCCGACCAAGTGAGGTGGGAGAGGATTGTAGTGTCCCAGGTAGGTCTCAGAGCCTAACCTGTACCGTAGGGCCACCTTTTGAGGGAAGCCCCGCAGTGTCAGAAGAACTTGGGGGGATGACTGTAGACAGCATCCCAACAGTTCTGGTGTCTGGCAGTACCACTCCTAGTGAGGGGGTGCAGAAGTCCAGACATAGGGTTGAGAGGGGGTGGCAGACCCCAGTGGAGGATCTTGAAAGTCAGGGGTCAGCTCTGAGAGCAGAGCCCCCCAGGAATGACCCAGGTGAGACCGTTTCTGGTTTGGGGGAAACCCAGACTCTGCCGGATGGGCAGAGGTCGGGAGACCTGCGCCAACCAGACTCTTGTGTGGCCCTTGGGGACGGCGTGTCCCTTGTGGGGGGTGAGAGTGCCCCCCAGAAAGTCCTGGAATGCCAGGCAATGGCTCAACTTCAGGGTGGTGACTCTGGGTTGGCTTACCCGGTGAAGAGGTCAAACTCTGACCGGGTGGGAGGTAGGTGTGCCTCCCAAGAAGTCCTGCTGTGCCAGGCGATTGTCCAACCTCAGGGTGTTGACTCTGGGTTGGATGGTCAGGTTCAGAGGTCAAACTCTGACCTGGTGGGGGGTAGGTGTGCCCCCCAGAAAGTCCTGGTATACCAGGCAATGGTTCAACCTCAGGGTGGTGACCCTGGGTTGGAGAACCAGGCTCAGAGGTTAAACTCTGACCTGGTGGGAGGTAGGTGTGCCTCCCTGAAAGTCCTGGCCTGCCAGGCAATGGTTCAACCTCAGGGTGGTGACTCTAGGTTGGCTAACCAGGTTCAGGGGTTAAACTCTGACCTGGTGGGGGGTAGGTGTGCCCCCCAGAAAGTCCTGGCGTGCCAGGCAATTGTTCAACCTCAGAGTGCTGACTCTGGGTTGGATAACCGGGTTCAGAGGTTAAACTCTGACCTGGTGGGGGGTAGGTGTGCCCCCCAGAAAGTCCTGGCGTGCCAGGCAATTGTTCAACCTCAGGGTGGTGACTCTGGGTTGGATACCCAGGTTCAGAGGTTAAACTCTGACCTGGTGGGAGGTAGGTGTGCCTCCCAAGAAGCCCTGCTGTGCCAGGCAATTGTCCAACCTCAGGGTGTTGACTCTGGGTTGGATGACCAGGTTCAGAGGTTAAACTCTGACCTGGTGGGGGGTAGGTGTGCCCCCCAGAAAGTCCTGGCGTGCCAGGCAATTGCCCAACCTCAGGGTGGTGACCCTGGGTTGGGGAACCAGGCTCAGAGGTTAAACTCTGACCTGGTGGGAGGTAGGTGTACCTCCCAGAAAGTCCTGGTGCGCCAGGCAATTGTTCAACTTCAGGGTGGTGACTCTGAGTTGAATGGCCCAGTTCAGAGGTTAAACTCTGACCTGGTGGAGGGTCAGTGTGCCCTCCAGGAAGTCCTGGCGTGCCAGGCAATTGTTCAACTTCAGGGTGGTGACTCTGAGTTGAATGGTCAGGTGCTGAGGTTAAACTCTGACCTGGTGGGGGGTAGGTGTGCCTCCCAGAAAGTCCTGGTTTGCCAGGCAGTGATCCAGTCTGAGGGTACAGATCCTGGGCTGGAAGATCAGGTTCAGGGTGTCCCCCCGGACCTGGAGAGAGGGGCTACTGATAACAGTGCCCCTACCCTATTGTCTTCTGAGGAGGCCACTCCTAGTTGGAGGGTGCTGGACCCCAGAAGGGAGGGCAGGGGGAGGGAAGCCTCACCCCGGGCCCTAGTCCAACCTGAAGGTACAGACCCCAGGTTGGAGGGCCAGTTGCAGGTTAACAGCCCTGCACTGGTGGAGGAATGGTACAGGGCGACTTCTATAAGCACCCTGACCATGGTGGACTCTGGGGGTACCGCTCCAGGAGGGAGGGTACAGAGCCCCAGAGGGGAGGACCAGGTTCAGGCTGTCATCCCTGACCTGGTGGAAGGGAGAGTGGTTAAAGGGTGCCCAGCACCGGGGGCTACCGCCCCCCACTCTCCACAGCCACAGTGGTGGGAGAGCTTTGAGAGGCCTGGGGCCTGGCTCTCATCCCTGACAACTGTCAGTAACCACAGTGGCTTGCTGTCCGGGTGGACAGAGTTATCCCTGGGGAGGGGACAAGTGTCACACCCCGGGGATAGAATGGGCAACACCACTGTGTTGGTCCTGGTGGTACTATCCTGCTCCTGGGATACATCTGTGAGCAATGTAAGGTTAGGTGCTGCACAGATGGGATCCGCAGGAAAGGAGAAAGGTTCCCCATGGATGGGCTTAGTGGGCCCTGAGAGTATGGACAGAGGGATCCAATTGGAGTCAGGAAGGCGAAGAACTGGAGCATGCCCCTGCTGTTGTGGGCCTGGGTCCTTGTTCTGTCGCCTCAAACAGGGAAGTACATCAGGATAGTGATTGTTCTCCCCTGGCTTTAGGCTGGTAGGGGGTCATGTTGGACCTGGCTTTTTGACAGGGACATCCCCAAACTTTTTGCCTCCTTCCTCCTATTTTTTCCGACCTGTTGTTGTTGGCTTTTGACCTCTGAGCACTTTACCACTGCTAACCAGTGCTAAAGTGCATATGCTCTCTGTGTAAATTGTACTATTGATTGGGTTATCCATGATTGACTATTTAATTTACCTGTAAGTCCCTAGTAGAGTGCACTACATGTGCCTAGGGCATGTAGATTAAATGCTACTAGTGGGCCTGCAGCACTGGTTGTGCCACCCACCTCAGTAGCCCCTTAACCTTGTCTCAGGCCTGCCAGTGCAAGGCCTGTGTGTGCAGTTTCACTGCCACTTCAACTTGGCATTTAAAAGTACTTGCCAAGCCTAGAACTCCCCTTTTTCTACATATAAGTCATCCCTAATGTGTGCCCTAGGTAACCCCTAGAACAGGGTGCTGTGTAGGTAAAAGGCAGGACATGTACCTGTGTAGTTATATGTCCTGGTAGGGTAAAACTCCTAAATTCGTTTTTACACTACTGTGAGGCCTGCTCCCTTCATAGGCTAACATTGGGGCTGCCCTCATACACTGTTGAAGTGGCAGCTACTGATCTGAAAGGAGCAGGAAGGTCATATTTAGTATGGCCAGAATGGTAATATAAAATCCTGCTGACTGGTGAAGTCGGATTTAATATTACTATTCTAGAAATGCCACTTTTAGAAAGTGAGCATTTCTTTGCACTAAAAACTTGTTGTGCCCTTCAATCCACGTCTGGCTAGGTTTAGTTGACAGCTCCTTGTGCATTCACTCAGACACACCCCAAACACAGGGTACTCAGCCTCACTTGCATACATCTGCATTTTGAATGGGTCTTCCTGGGCTGGGAGGGTGGAGGGCCTGCCCTCACACAAAGGACTGCCACACCCCCTACTGGGACTCTGGCAGACAGGATTGAGCTGAAAGGGAACTTGTTGCATTTCTTAGAGACTCTTTGAAATCACCCCCACTTCAAAGGCACAACTTAGTATAAAACAGGGCCTCTGCCCTACCTCATCAGACACTTGCTGGAGAAGAAACCTGAACCAGAAACTACATCCTGCCAAGAAGAACTGCCTGGCTGCTCAAAGGACTCACCTGTCTGCTTTCTACAAAGGACTGCTGTCTTGCTGTTGCCCTGCTGCCTTGCTGAACTCTTGTCTGGCTGTGAAAGTGCTCTCCAAGGGCTTGGATAGAGCTTGCCTCCTGTTCCTTGAAGTCTCAGGACCAAAAAGACTTCTTCCTTTCACTTGGACGCTCCGTGCGCCGAAAATTTCGACGCACAGCTTGTTTCGCGGCGAGAAAAACGCCGCACACCGACGCTGATCGACGCGACGCCCTCGGGACGATCGAGACTTCGACGCACAACCTCGCAAGGACAAAGCCGCCCGACTTTCCAGGAGAAATCGACGCGACGCCTACCGTGAGTGCGAAACTTTGACGCACGGCCTCGCAAGGACAACGCCGCCCGACTTCCAAGGTGAAATCGACGCGACGCCTGCCGTGAGACCAAAATTTCGACGCACGGCCTCGCAAGGACAACGCCGCCCGACTTCCAAGGAGAAATCGACGCGACGCCTACCGTGAGATCGAAACTTCGACGCGCAGCCCCGCAGAACGACGCGCAGCCGGAAAATAAGCAGGAGAATCCACGCACAGACCCGGGACATCTGGTAATCCCCGCGATCCACAAAAAGAGACTGTCTGCGCGCCGGAAAACGACGCCCGACTTCCCCGCGTGGAAAAGAACGACGCAAGTCTGTGTGTGCTGAGAAGAAATCGACGCACACACCCCTTTTTCCACGCATCTCTTCTCCTGTGGCCCTCTGAGGAGATTTCCCACCAGAAACCAGGTACTCTGTGCTTGAAAGACACTTTATTGCTTTTTAAAGACTCAAAGACACTTAGTATCACTTTTCAGTGATATCTTTACAAATTCGTATTGCAACTTTGATCGTTTTGACCTACAATTACCCAGATAAATATTATATATTTTTCTAAATACTGTGTGGCGTATTTTTGTAGTGTTATGCTATGGTGTTGTATGATTTATTGCACAAATGCTTTACACATTGCCTTCTAAGTTAAGCCTGACTGCTCGTGCCAAGCTACCGGAGGGTGAGCACAGGCTGATTTTGGATTGTGTGTGACTTACCCTGACTAGAGTGAGGGTTCTTGCTTGGACAGAGGGCAACCTAACTGCCAACCAAAAACCCCATTTCTAACAAACACGATGACCCATGACTCTTCCCTCTACATATGGACCCTTTTGATCAACTTCCAAGGATGCTGCAAGCACACAATCTCCCTCCTCTCCTGAACTTTCACTCTCCCATGCATCGTTTATTCCATTCTCGCTGTGTAATGGGAACTGTTGTACTGTGCCATTTGTGTTCATTACCTGACCCAAGACCTGTGGAGGAACCATCACTTGCTGCTGACTCACTGGTGCCAAAGGTATTTGCATTTGCTGATTAGGTACCATGGGAAACTGCTGTTGCATTGGCTGCATTTGCGTCATCTGCATACGAGGCATCTGCATCTGCTGCGGCTGCATAGGTTGTAATCCCTGCAGCTGATTTATGGTCTGAAAATTTGGGTTTGGACCTCTAATTTTCGGTCCTCTCATTGTCTGGAATGCATTGACATCATTGTTTTGCTGACCAACACCTGCACCTTCCTGCACCACCATCGGGCACTCGCGTTTCCAATGTCCGACGATTCCGCACACGTGACACGGCATCACCCTTTTCATTGCCTGCACACCATTCGGAGTCACAACAGTGTTCAAATCCGGACCATTATTCACAAAACCTCCTCTGCCTCTGCCTCTCGCCTGTGGCTGAAACACCATATTTCCCTGCGGCTGCAGCTGCGGTACCTGCTGTTGGAACCCTTGCAACCCTTGCAAACCTGTCTGAGCTGCTTTAAGCTGCATCATCATCACCTTCTCTTTCAACCTTTTCTGTTTCACTTCAATTTCGTCGCTACAGTATTTCGCATAATTCAACACCTCATCAATAGGTTTCGACTGCCAACAAATCAAATGCGTCTTTATCATCTGACTTATCTCTGGTCTCAGCCCTTCCACAAACCTAAACACAAAATGAAGCATGTCCTTCGCCTCTATTGTTTCTGTGCCACTGTAGTTCTTGAACGCCTTCAACAACCTCTCATAGTAACCATGAATCGACTCTTTAGCCTCTTGGGCAGTTCGATCAATCTTCTGCCAATCCACATTTTTCGCGGCAACCTTCGTCTTCAAATGCTCAATCACCTTATAGTACAAGCTCATTACCATAGGTGATGGTGCACCTGTATCCCTGTCTCTCTCTGGTTCACTTGTCGGCCAACCTACAGCCCTTTTGCAGTCTTCCCACAAATCTGCCGGAACCACAATCTCAAAGAGGGTGTTCAGGTCTTCCCAAAGACATTTGGCAAGCTTCACAAACCTATCAGTCTGTTGATACCATTCAATTGGTTTCTCTCTCAGTTTGGGAAAATCATCCGTAAAAGACTGAATGTCGCTTCTGTGCCACGGTACATGTACTAGTTTTCCCCCTGCTGTCTCCCTCATGGGTAACATGGCTATTGCATCACTACTCTGTGGTCTTTTCTCCTTATGCTCTGGGACACTGTCTTTCTTCTTTTCCTTTTTCTTTGCCCATCTGCTCTCCCACTTGTCTAGGCACCCCCACACTTGTGCACTCTGCAGCAACTCTCTAAGGTGCATTTTCATGCCTGCTGACCTCATGTGTTCAAAGTCTGTGGTCCCGAAATCCAATCTATAGCTCCTGCTCAAGTGTTTTGTCTTGTCTATCTCAATCCCGTTTTTGTCAGCTATTTCTTGCAACCTTCTGTGTACCTTGTTCACCTCTCTCGTAATCCTGGGACATAGATACCTCAGCTCTTCTTCCGAGTAGGACTCTAACCTATTCAAACCCATAGTCCCTTCCACCAATTCTTCTGTTTCCATGTTCAACCTGACCCTATTCAGATAGTCCTCTCCCTTCCCACTGGCTGAGCTTTGTGTGGAATTCAGACTGTTGAACCACTGTGTCAGCTGTTGCGCATTCAACCCCATTAGTGTAGCATTCGCATCGACTGCCATTGATGGTTGCGGCAACTTTTCAGTGTTCGATGTTAGCGGTATCATCAGTGGGGGACTCGACCTCACCACTGTTGACTGAGCACATATGGGACTAAACTCCATCAAGGACCCAGATCCAGTTGGCAGAGCCACTATCGGAGTTGTCTCAGGAGTGTTTTCTATGCACCTCCTTTCCGTCCCACTCTGCACCATTGATCCTTGACCGCTCATACCTAAGTTAGGCTGAGTGTACAAAGGTACCGGTGGACCTACAGTAATGGGTAGGGTTATCGCATCTGGGTTCTGTCCATTCCCCAGGTTCTGAGGCATGTTCATTCCCACACTATGGGTCATCATTGCCGGCATGCCCGTCTGACTCCCCGTCATCTGAGCATGTACGGTTCCCCCCTGCATCTGCTTTTGAGGGACGGGGGCAAAGGGGCAGGGTGGACGGGGCAATTGCCTCACAGCGGCAAGATAAAACTACTACTTCATGCAAAGGGGCAAATCAAAGTTAAAGTCTCTAGGGCGAGAATTACTTAAAGTCTCTAGAAGATAGCAAATTGACGATATCTGCAAGATGGGCCATAATGGCTGCAATGTCCTGCAAAATGGCGGGTATAGGGGCGATGTCTCTCAATAATGGCTGGTAAAGTTCGTAATGGGCAAAATGGCGGGCAATGGCTACTTTCTTCTTGTGCACCTGGTTTAAATAGACAACAGTTCAAATCCAGTAGGGTCTTCCATTGGAGGGTTCATAGGTTGGCTTCAAATTGTCCAATCAAAAACAACAGTTCTCAAGCTTTTACCTAAGCATACATTATCCTTGGAGTCGGGAACGTAAGTTGCAACATATTTTACCAATTAACTCACTTTCAGAGCGTCCATTGTCTGCACCTGCAGATTGACCTTGGAGCAAAGAAGAAGATGCCAGGCTGACACGAAACCTTAAGATAAGCATGTGAACCGATCTCACTGGAAAAGTACAGCTTCAAGCAAGAATACACGTTTATTAGCACATTGGAAAAATACGAGCATCTAAACCGTGAGACAAGGCAACTAGGCCAAAGCCTCCACTAAAGTTATGCTAAGCAAGAACATTTCAAACTAGCAAATCATAGCACACGTTTACGATTATGTCGGATTAGTGCAATTCTAATACATCACGTTATATAAAGCACGCTTATAAATGTTGGCAAACTACTCTGAGGGCACATTTGTCCCCGTACAATCTTTATTAGTTCGGTTAAAGTCACACATGATTATTTCAGCACTACGTTTATACGCTAATAAATGTAAAACCTTCATTTCTGCGTCATCACCAGAACAAGAAAGTAGTGTAAGGGGTTTTTGTTATTTATGTGGTAAATCTGCTTAGTTTTAGTTACCACATCATTGGGTGAAAGTTGCTATGTGGCTTTAGTCGTCTTAATTATATACCATGCAGTCAATCTGTATAGGGGGAACATTCTTTATTCTACTGAAATATTTAAGGTCACCATATACAATTGCAGTTCTGTTATTTTTCAGTCTCTCTCTCTCTCTCTTGCTCCCTCTTACTATCGTTGTCTACTTATCTCTATCTACAATTACACACTATGGGCCTGATTCTAACTTTGGAGGACGGTGTTAAACCGTCCCAAAAGTGGCGGATATACCACCTACCGTATTACGAGTCCATTATATCCTATGGAACTCGTAATACGGTAGGTGGTATATCCGCCACTTTTGGGACGGTTTAACACCGTCCTCCAAAGTTAGAATCAGGCCCTATGTTCTGTGCTAAGTTTTAGAAATGTGCATACTTGCAATCTGTGTCACATTATATCACCACATCCTGTTGCTGATAGAGAAAGCGTTCCCCATTAGTATATGGGCAGGCAAAAGAAGAACTGTGACGCCTTGACTTTCGCACTTCATAAATGTGCTACAATGTTAGGTTGCACCCTTCTGTGTGCTTCTTACAAAATAAAATATGATCTTGTGCACAAGCAGGGCAAAGGACCACAAAGAATCAATGAACAGATATGTTTAAAAAAATTACATTAGAGCATACCCAAAGAAATCATGCCACAGACAGGTGGGGGGCAAAGACAGAGGTTGGTAAAGATGTGACTTCAGTACATTTTGTATTTTTCTCAGGGTTTGATATATAGAGCCTAGTGCCTCGGACTGATCACCGATGACCACTCAGACTCCGATGATACACAACTCTACTAGAAAGTCTCCTCTATTGACGACATTCAGGCCCTTATTACAACACTGCCGGTCGGAGATAAAGCGGCGGTAGTACCGCCAACAGGCTGGCGGTAATTTTTTTTTAATTATGGCGGTAGCAACAAGCACCGCAGCGGGAACCGCCAACAGACAGGCGGAAGACAAGGTTCCACCCACTGTATTACGAGACACCAATCTACCAGCTTTTCCAGGGCGGTACCAACACCATCAAAAGCACGGCAGAAACAGTACACAGAAGGGAAACGACTCACCTCTGGAGACTCAAGGAAGAACCACGATGCCATGGAGCCTAAACTACAGGTGTTACCCATGCTGGTTTACCTCCTCCTACACCAGGAATACCAACAGTGGTGAAGACAACCACAGTGAGTACCGCACCTAGCACACAGGGATGGTGGGAGGAAAAAGAGAGTGACACACACACGCAACACCCCCACCCCAACAACATACACACAAACAGATGCAACAACATTACATATCCACCCCGTACCCTTCAGGAATGACGCAAGGACAAAAGGAAGTGAGTAAAGTCAGTGTAATAATATAAAGTTTTAGAAATACATCTTCAAAGCAAAACACAGTATCTACAGTATATACAAATGGAGGGACACTGCCCAGTCCATAAAGTCCGTGGGCCACAGGATCATGTCACATAGGCCAAGGCCCCACTTGACTCCTGCCTCAATACGGGGAGAACACTGCTGGGGCATCAGGTCGAAAATACACAGGCACCTCAGAGGGAAGGGGAAGGTGGGGCACCTCAGCCAGAAGATGCTACAACGCCACTGCTCCTGGAGGGGCCACATGCCCATCACTCTGTCCTGGGCAGTGCAAAGCCACAGTCTCTCAAGTGGGTGGTTTGGCCACTGCTTGGTCCTGGGGAGTGCAAAGCAACAGTCTCTCTAGTGGGTGGTTTGCCCACTGCTTGGTCCTGGGGAGTACAAAGCCACAGTCTCTCTAGTGGGTGGTATGCCCACTGCTTGGTCCTGGGGAGTGCAAAGCCACAGTCTCTCTAGTGGGTGGTTTGCCCACTGCTTGGTCCTGTGGGGTGCAAAGCCACAGTCTCTCTAGTGGGTGGTCTGCCCACTGCTTGACCCTGGAGAGTGTAAGGCTACAGTCTCTCAAGTGAATGGCTTCTTCCACTGGTTCTGGAGGGGGCTTTGTGCCCAGTGTGCTTCATCCTGGCAAGGAGGGGGTGAGTGGATGTCTTCTTCCACTGGTTCTGGAAGGGGCTTTGAGCCCTCTGTGCTTCATCCTGGCAAGGAGGGGGTGAATGTATGCCTTCTTCCACTGGTTCTGGAGGGGGCTTTCTGCACTGTGTACTTCGTCCTAGCAAGGAGGGGGTGAATGGATGCCTTCTTCCACTGGTTCTGGAGGGGGCTTTCTGCACTGGGTACTTCGTCCTAGCAAGGAGGGGGTGAATGGATGCCTTCTTCCACTGGTTCTGGAGGGGGCTTTGTGCCCTGTGATGCAATCTCGGGGAGTGCAAGGTCACATCTCTCACCTGGGTGTCACACCTACAGTTTTTGCAGGGGCCAGGACGCACTACAGCCCATGGTGACACGACTACACACTGCCCACCAGTGGTGACGGCTGGTCAGTGCTGCCAGTGGTGGGGGAGGCTCCAGCCCTTCCCCTGCAGCCTCTGACGGCTGCCCACTGGGGCTGCTGTTGCTGGCAGTGGTGCTGGTGCCGGTGCAGGTGGCGGTGGTGGCGGGTGAGCAGGTGGCGGTGCTGGCAGCAGTGCTGCCAGTGGTGGGGGGAGGCTCCAGCCCTTCCCCTGCAGCCTTGGACTGCTGCCCACTGGGGCTGCTGCTGGCAGTGGTGCTGGTGGCGGTGCAGGTGGCGGTGCTGGTGGCGGTGCAGGTGGCAGTGCTGGCGGCGGAGCAGGTGGTGGTGCTGGCGGCAGTGCTGCCACTGGTGGGAGGAGGCTCCAGCCCTTCCCCTGCAACCTTGAATGGCTGAAGTGCCATGCTTGTGTTGTTTGCTCAGATACTGCTCCAGCACCAGGCTCTATATCCATCCTTCCTGCGGCGTCTGTGCCTTTGTCATTGCCCTTGGCAGCTGGTGGTCCCTTCCTGTCCTTGGCAGCTGGTGGCCCCTTCTTGCTTTTGGCAGCTGGTGGCGCCTCCTTGCTTTTGCTAGCTGGTGATGCCTCCTTGCCTTTGCCAGCTGCTGGTGTCTCCTTGCTTTTGCCAGCTGTTGGTGCCTCCTTGCTTTTGCCAGCTGGTGGTGCCTCCTTGCCTTTGCCAGCTGGTGGTGCCTCCTTGCTTTTGCCAGCTGGTGGTGCCTCCTTGCCTTTGCCAGCTGGTGGTACCTCCTTGCCTTTGCCAGCTGGTGCTCCCTTTTTGGCTTTGCCAGCTGGTGCTCCCTTTTTGCCCTTGGCAGCTGGTGCATGCACACTGGCTGTGTGGACGGGAGTCTCCTCGGAGCCTCTCACAACTGCAGTCGTTGCAGAAATGACAGTGGCCATGGACTGGGTGGCTAAGGTGCTAGCCTGATATGACTGTATCATCCCAACACACTACCTTCAAAACCAACTGCATTATTTATAAAGGCTTCATGACCAAGAGCCATGCCTACCTGGTTGACAGACTCATCATCTCCAGTTGCTCTCGAACTCAAGCAGCCAAGCCACAATCAGACTGGAGACATAGACCCTCATTACAACTTCGGCAGTCTTCACAGAAGACCGCCAAAGCTGCGGGTGCAAGTATACTGCCAGTGCTGGTGGTATTTCTAGCTCCCTATTTGGACTTTTCCACTGGGCCAGTGGAAAAGTCACATCAACATTGCTGCCGGCTCATAATAGAGTCGGCGGCAATGCTGATGTGCAGCAGGTGCAGTAGCACCCGTCGCGCATTTCACTGCCCGAAATTCGGGAAGTGAAATGCGCGATGGGGCTGTGCCTGGGGGCCCCTGCACTGCCCATTCCAAGTGCATAGTGGAGCGGCCGGCGGTATCGCCGTGGCTATTGCACCATGGTCATAGCTGGCGGAACACCGCCAGCCTGTTGGTGTTACCGCCAGATTACTGCCGGCCGCCAGGGTCGTAATGAGGCCCACAGTATTGCTAAAAAGCAAGAAATAATGCAAATAGGCCTTATCGATCTGTGCATCGAGGACTTGATAATGAAATGTCTGTATACATCATGACTTCCCCAACTCTGCAAAATGTTTAGCTGACATAGTTTCACGTTTGCATGTTTTCTGTATTGAACCAAAGACATCGACCTCTAGCTGCACAAGTGCTCTAGCTGATAGCTACAACGCATGGTGATGCTTATATGATGAGCAGCCATCAAAAAGACTAATACCAACAGTGGACTTAACAATTATCACAGGCTTCCATTTCAATGCAAGAACAGTTCATGGTACATTATTGCGGGCTAAAAGGTTTAGTACATCTGGCCCTATATTTCCTATTATGAATACAAGACTCCCCTAGTGGGTTCCTGGAAGGGAGAAGAGCTGACATTTTGTGGGTTATTCTCTTCCTTCTGATCTTGTGCTAATAATACTGAGTGAAGCTTAATTCTAGCCTTATGAATGATAACTGATTTAAAGTCCTACATGTCCTACACCTGGAGCACAGGTAGCACTGTGTTTTTTCAGATAAATCAGGGAGAGGTACTAATGGAAAGCCACAGACATGTCTCAGGTTGGACTATGTCCCCCAGTAGTCCTTGGGGCCTAGGAGAGGCTGAATCTGCCACATAGTGCTCTTAAGTGCCAGAAGTTCCCACAGGAGAGGCCGCAGCTGCTGCATCGTGATTCCACAGCACATGATTAAAACTGCTTGGCTGTCTCTGCCCTCACTGACTTACATTGAATATCGGCAACAGCTGGTGTGGGACTATGTCCCTAAGCATTCCTTGGGGCCTAGGAGGGGCCACAACTCCTGCATCGCACTCGTAAGTTTGGGACACACCTGGGCGCATGCCCAGGTGAAGACTAGATCAAGAGTGAACCTGTCTGACCCATCTGCAGCCGGAAGAGGCTGGTCTGGGAAACCCCCTTCGTTCCTTTGTTTGCTTCTATGATAATTAGTTCTTTCACATTGGTGAGGCCATTTGCCATGAAGGTAAGGCCTGATCGGTAAGAGGAAATCCACAATGTTATCTTCCAAGAAGCGACCGTTAACTGCCACATCACAACTTTCCTTACAACATTTAAAGATCAACATCCAGAGAAAACGTTCCAAAAAGGCCAGCTGGTGCACCTAAGAACTCAGCTGGAGAGGAGATGACGCACCAGCAAGGACACCCCCATCAGAGCAGCCTTCAAGTAATCCCTTGACGTCTACCACAGCCTGCTGAGGGCAACAAAGAAGAGAGTTCTTGCCACACGCATTGAAACCAGTGCCAACAATACCAAGGAACTTTTCTACATCATTAAAGAATTCTCCTACCCGGATGCCAGCAAAAACAACATCACACCTTCACAGGAGCTGTGAGACAACCTCACCCACTTCTTCCATGACAAGATCGCAACCATGTACAGAAGCTTCAAATCCCAACCCACACCTACAGACGTCTTCGACAGATACATCACCACTGTAACTGACAAGATCCACACACTGACCACCTGGAACAGTCTCTCCACTTAGGCCAGCAACTCCACCATGAAATCCATCCACCCAGGAGCTCCCACAGCCCCATGCTCGCACAACATCTTCAACCTTGGAAACCAAATGATTGGCCAGGAACTCAGCACCATGCTCCACACCTCTATCACCACTGCAACATTCCCTGTTGTCTGGAAACATGCCAAAATGAGACCACTACTCAAAAAACCCTCTGGCGACCCCAACAAACCCCAAATCTAACAGCCAATCTCCCTGCTCCTATTCTGAGTGAAGGTACTGGAAAAGATAATCAACAAGCAACTCATGACATACCTGGAGCAGAACCAACTTCTCAACTCCTCCCAATCCAGCTTCCACAGCAATCACAGCAAGAAAACGTCCCTGATCGCAGTGACAGACACTATTGCAACCCTATTTGACTGAGGTGAACAGCAGCCTTGATCCTCCTCAACTTCTAGGCAGCCTTCTGCACAGTATTCCATCACTTGCTGATCGAAAGACTCCAGCACATCAGCATCCAAGGGGAAGCACTCAGGTGGATCACCTCCTTCTTTATCAGAAAAACCTAGACGATCCACCTCCCACCTTTCACCTCAGAACCCAAGGAGATCACTTGTGGTGTCCCATGTATCCCAGGGCTCATCCTTCAGCTCCCATCCTCTTAAAGCATATATTACCCTTCTGGCCAACATCATCACATCCCACATTTTCAACATAATTTCTGATGCAGACAACACCCACATCATACTCTCGCTCACCGATGACCCCTCCACCAACAGAACCAACTTCCACAGTTGCATGAGGAAGGTTGGGAGCCCATGCCTCACATCCCAGCACAGTTCTCTCCTTTGCATCCTAGTAAATGCAGTTCACAATAAGTGCTTACTTCAAAATTAGCTGTAGTTTTTCACCAAAGTTGGTGCGGACATTGCTGTATATCTTTAGACAAGTGTTTCTGGGTTTAGCCCTTCATCAGTAGAGAGCAGAAGTAGTAGAGGGCAAAGAAAATGTATCTGGGTTGCTGAAAATGCTGCCAAATTCATCTCAAGTCACAGTATCACTTACAGGCACACAGATGCATCTCTGAAGCTCATCAGGATATGCTAGCTCAAGGGAGCCTTTTAAACAGAAGGGGGGTTAGGAGTACACCTTTGCACAGATGTATAACAAGTGTCACCGACTGGATGGAAGCCAACTTCCTGCAGCTGCAGCTGACCACAGACAAGATGGAAGTACTCAAGCAACACATGGAACAACTCCTGGTGGCCATCAGTTCTAGGCCCCACACCCACTTCCTCCGACCATGCCAGAAACCTCAGAATCATCAATGACAACAAGTTCAGCATGAAATCACAGATCAACGGAGTCTCCTCCACCTGCTTCCTCACTTTGCAAATGCTATGGAAAATCTTCAAGTGGCTATCCCTACACACGAGATGCACCGTCACACATACCCTCACCATCAGCAAACTGGGCTATGGCAATACCTTCTGTGTAGGAATCACTGCACACCTCCTGCAGAAACTTCAGACCATACAGCACGACACATCCAGACTCATCTGTGTCCTTCCCTTACAAATCCACATCACAACCCCACCTCAGGCAACCCCACCTGTTCCTTATACAGAAAAATGCCAGTTCAAGCTGCTGACCCAAGCACGCAAGGCTCTATACAACCAAGGACCCACATACATTAACCACCGCCTGAACTTCCAACAACCATTGAGAGGACTATGCTCTGCCTCCCATTCACTTGCCCATACTACCTGCATCTACTGAAGCAGAATTGGAGGATGCTCCTTTTCTCGCATTGCAGCAAAAATATGGAACAGCCTCTCAATCACCTCCGGACCACCACCTCACTTCCAGAATTCCAAATGGCCCTCAAGACCTGGCTGTTCGAATAAGTTTCCAGGACCTGCAAGCACCTGGATACCCTATCAGGTTATTAGCCTTGGTTTACAAATCCTGATTGATTGATTGATTGAAAACTGCTATGGGAGCTCTCAACAGTGATATTCAGTGTGTAGAGGAGAGGATGAGGGCCACAAAAAAAAACTCTGTTAATTAACCAGATTTCTAGCATAATGGAGGGTTCCCCCACATTAAGACTTATTGTGAATTGTTTGAAATGGGGTCTCTGGTTGTCAGTCAGTTTGCACTCTGTCCAAACAGAAACCCTCACTCTAGTCAGGGTAATGGAGATACACACCTTGGATAACCCCTGCTCACCCCTTGGTAGCTTGGCACAGGCAGCCAGGCTTATCTCAGAGGCAATTTATAAGTATTTGTACAATAACACACAGTAACACAGTGAAAACACCACCAAAGTACTCAACACCAGTTTAAATAATTCATGACTGTCTATGCCTTGATAATGCACTCGGCATCCCATGGCCGAGATATGTAAAAGATCAACTTGCCATGCTAGGGAGAGCTGACTGCTTTCACAGCCCACAACATAATGGCTGTCTCCAAATAGCTGAAACAAGATTTCCTAGCTGCATGTAAAAGGCGAAGAGAATGTTTAAATATAGGAAAGAAGAGGGTGTCCAGCTACCTCCCATTATTAACTACAGATTTAATGGAACCCTATCTTCTGTTCCAATTCCAGAACTCACAAAGATTTTATGTAATAAGGTTCAGTTTTAATATAGCTCATTTTCTGGTCGTGTACCCTAGCAATGCATGGCAAATGCTGTACTTGATCCTTGCGGTAGGGACTCGTATTCGAGACAGTCTATGTTGCATTTCTCTTTTTTTTTTTACCGATTATATGCTGCACCTAGGAAATACATTTTAATTCCGTCGTTAAGGACTCTGAACGTTAGAACCTGTAGGCCAGCATTGTTTTATTTACAGCTTTTACATCCAGAATATATTTCTGTGAAGATTTATTAATATACTGCCTCAGCCCTGAGATTGAGGAACCTCGTGGGTAAATAGGTGCCCCACTGTAATACGTTGTAGTGAATACTGATCAAACCTATTACACTAAAATGTTTATTTTGCACACAGTATTTTTTTATTTTAGCTAAGAGGCGGGAAGTTCGGCTGAGTTTTGATGATAATGAATCTTTTTAATAATATATTAGTTGTTTTTATCCGCACAAGGCGATTGGCCGGTTTGATCGTCTGGGGTAAATAGGGGTGGTTTGCTCATGTGTCTGCTTACATTTCCACATAGCACTTTGTGGTCTCAAATAATGAGATGGGCTGGCTGTGGAGTGAGAAATACTGAATTATGTGAGAGCCCCATGTTTACCTACGCACTATAAATGTTAAAGAGGCTGCTATTTTTTAAGATTAAATTACTGTGTGGATTTGTTATTTTAATCTGAAACTATTCGCTATGGTGCAATGTAGAACTGATTTTACGTTTAAGATCTTTTATGTTTTTGTTTTTTTAAAATAAGTAAAGATTGATGATGATGAGAACGAAATAAGCACGACTACCTGCTCCTCGAATAACGCATCGTGTGACCGTGTAATGAATGACATGTTGTGGTAACACGTCCGATAGCCCGCAATTTCTGAATTTGACGATCTTGCAATAAAATCAGTCACAATGCCGCAGTGCTCTCAGGACAATATTATATTTTGCTTAAGGGTTATTAGGTTTTGATTAGGAAGTGTTGCTAAAATAGTTTCAGGACCTTTAATGTTTTGAATTCAAGTGCATAATAAACACCCTTTACATATCGCATGTATTCATCTGAACGACAGCTTACCTTAGCTTTTTTTATTTTATTATTTATTTGATTTTCATATTCCATTCTTGTTCTATTGTGAAAACCGAAGTGGATAACAAATGTGTTTTTTTACATTTTGTGTAATAGAAGGGCTCAGACATGTTTACCGTTACTGTGGTGACCTTTTTCACAATAAGGGTTTTGTATAAATCATAATTCTTGACTTTTTATCTGTTTGGTTTTTCCATTTGTTTTTCATGCACATCATCTTATTCCGTGCTTCTCATCGTTTTACTTCTTCGCACTCTCACTGTACCTTCTCCTTGGGATAGTTATTGTCACCACACAGCATTACTGTTATTTTCCCGTTGTCTCACTCTCTTTCTCTCTCTTTATTTCCCTCTGTGTCTCTCTCTTTATCTCTGACTATCGCAAAGTCAGTAATGTTTCGATTTTTCACAATGCAGCACATATCCCTTTCTCTGATGGACCATTTCGCATTATGTTCTTTGTTAATTGAAATGTGCGCACTTGCAGTGTTTGTCACATTATATCAGTATCACCACATCCTGCTGTTGATATATTAAGCGTTACCCATTAGTATGTGGGTCAGCAAAAGAGGAACTGAGGCGTTTCCATTTTCGCACTCCAGGAAAGTGTTGTCTGATGTAAGATGTGCCCTTCTATGTGCAGCGGTGGGCAAAGGAGCGTCGCCCCACTGGCCAAGAGCTAGCAGCTGAAAAATAAAACAATATTTTATTATTGTTCTATTTTTTTAGCTCTTGGCTGAGCCAGCGAATGCAGCGAGGGGCAGGGCTGGGCCATGGGATGGGTGAGCAGGAGTGGAGTGGAGTGCACTTAAGTACACATGTCAGTTTGTCCGTCTGTCTTAGGCCAGCCAAACAGACATGTGCACATAGGTTTCGTCACACCTGGACGTGTTGCACTTCTGGATTGTAGAAACTGCACAGACTCCAATGCACTGTATGAGCGGCAAACAAAGCAGCTCAAAACAAACCTGGTGCTGTTCTCATGCTAAGTATAGCATGAGAGCAGCACCAGGATTGCACGGGGAGCCTATACTGGTGTCCCAGGGGCAGCTGGGACACCATCAGGAGTGAAGAGGAGCGAGGCAACAGGTGGCAGAGCTAATCATTTTTTATTTTATTTTCCCCACCACTCCCCTGCCATCCCACTGCCGCTCCCTCCCCCTTGAGATTTGAGGGGGGCTTCCACTGTTGATGTGTTTCTTAGTAAAAAAAAAATGCAATCTTGTGCCCGTGCAGTGTAAAGGACCACAAAGCATCAATGAGCAGATATGTCTGCAAGGATTTCATAATTGCAAACCCATGTCAAGAAAGGTCGGAAAAAAAGTGATTGGCAGAAAGATGTCACTTCAGTAAATTTAGATTTTTTCAGCATTTAGGCAATCATTACAACCGTGGCGGTAAATGTCGCCTGTCATCGTGCTGACTGCCACCAACATACCGTGACCGCAGCGGTATTCTGCTACAGGTATTATGACCCACACTGAGAATTCCACCACTATACAGACACACACACAAGTCCGCCACACCAAAGGTCAGTGATAAACTGGTGATAGCAAAACCCACACCATTACACCAACAGGAATACACCCACAGTATCATGACCCACGAATCACTGCAGCGGTCTTTCAAACGCGGTAAACCATTGGCGGTACACACCGCTGTGCTCATAATTCTAACACATTTACAAAACACCACCAGATTGGACAATTCAAACTACACACACCGGACACACATACACATACCACACCCACACACCTCTATAAAACACACACCCACATTACCCACAACCCCTTGAGCACCCACTCAATCAGAGGTACAGAACACCATCACCCATACACCATCCACGCACATCACAGCATACTCCCCAACACATCACCCCACACATCACTCCACACATCCTCACACATATCACTCACACCACATCCATGGCAATCCAAAGACACCCCAGGTTTTCTGAGGAGGAGCTAAGGGTCATGGTGGAGGAAATCATCTGGGTAGAGCCACAGCTATTCGGATCATAGGTGCAGCAGACGTCCATTGCAAGGAAGATGGAGCTATGGCGGAGAATAGTGGACAGGGTCAACACCGTGGGACAGCACCCAAGAACAAGGGATGACATCAGGAAGAGGTGGAACCACCTACGGGGGAAGGTGCATTCCGTGGTTGCAAGACACCAGGTAGCAGTACAGAGGACTGGCGGGCGGACCCCTCACCTCCTCCCCCACAACTAACAACATGGGAGGAGCAAGTCTAGGCAATAATGCATCCGAGGGCCTCGCAGGAGTAGCAGGAGGACTGGGCACTGGTAAGTAAAATCTTTACTACAATATCCCCACCCTACCTGCATGCCATCACAAACTCCTACCCGTACCCTCATCCCATCACTCCTCCACTTGAAATATACCCCACCTTCACAACCCACCCATCCCAAAACCAGGTTTCCGCCCGCCGGCCCAGCGGGGATCTCATAATAGACCCCGCGGAGTGCGGCTGCATTGGCGGCCGCCCAGCAGTTCAACCTTGGCGGGCGGCGGTTGCCGCTTGCCAAGTTTGTAATGAGGGCCTTAATCTTTACATGTTCAACCTTTAAATACCACAGACCCTCCATTATTATTATTGTGACAGATCGCATTTGCAGTTTTAAAAATGCACTGCGAGACTACCAATGGTAGTCCTGCAGTCATGTTTGCACTGTCACTTCAGTGAATGGCACAATGGGTCCTGCAGCTTACTGGTGACATTTAACTTACAGTCCCTGGGTACACTTTGCACCATATACAATGGACCTCTAAGGTAAGTTAAATAAGGTACTTGGATATGCCAATTTCATTAGGTTGAAAGGGGTAGTAAAGGCACTTTTAAACTGGTTTGCAGATATACAGTGCACAGTGTTCTACAGCCAGAAAAACAGTCAAGGCACCATCTGGGGGCACACCACACAAAAGGTGGTCATAGGCTAAAAAAAATGTACTATAGGAATCAAGACAGGCTATATTGAGAGTGAATTTGAGACTGGGGAACAGCATCTTTCTAGTAATTTATTTTATCTTGGTTTCAATTTACGGTCACATGATGAACTTGTCAACTAAAATAAGTCATTAATTTTGATTATAGTTAGTAGGATAGCGTACCCTCCCTATTGGGTCACACAATAATCACTTTTCCTTGTTGAGTTAAAGAGCCCATCCAGTCAGCATTCTTAATCCAGTCCTGCTTTCCTAACAATTACAAACAGTAGGCATTCTAGAATAATAATTTGTTTGGTGATGCATACTTGGTGTTAAGACCTGTATGACATCATTACCCACTATTTCAAAGTCAATTAAAGCAAGTTATGGACTGTATGTCCATCAGGCAAATGAGGAGTACTTAATGCAGTCTTATACATTTAAAATAGAAAAATACAAAGCTTTTTGGAACCCTGCAATCTGATGTGTAGAAGTCAACTGCTACTAGCAATCATCTCCTATGACATCCTTACCAACTGATGTCTTTTGCTGAGAGGGAACAGAAGCAATTCACGGCTATGGCCTTTAATTTCACCTATCGTTGTAGATCTGCTGGGGTGCTCAGGAGTGCAACATTACTTTAACAGGTAGCTGTCTTTATCCATAAGTTCAAGGATGGTAAGTTTTAAGTATTAATTTCACTAATATGGTCCCCTCACCCAAGAATGGTCAAAATTCTAATGGAAGGGGATTTGAAAGGAAGAAGGTTCTAATTAAATTGTTATGAGATTTCTTTTCAAGAGTTTTTAGGAGGTTTCGTTCAGCGAAGGACCTGTAGTTTTAAAGCTCCTGCAGACGTGCTAGCTTCTTAATACCAGAGGCTTCCAGCCTGTCACACCTTAGAGCACCCCTAAACCTGTTCTGAGCACTTGTTTTGATGCTTGGGATAATCTGTGCTTAAGCGTTCATAACATTTTCACAAAAGGTATCCCAGCCAAATTTTCAAACTTTGGGCCAGATGTAGGTAGGCATTTGCACCTCGCAAACGTCGAAAAACGCCGTTTGCGAGGTGCAAAAGCCCTCAAGCGATGCAGAAACACATTTTGCGAGTCGGAACCGACTCGCAAAATGTGTTTCCGACTCGCAAATAGGAAGGGGTGTTCCCTTCCTATTTGCGACTCGCACCGCGATTTAAGTTGATTTGTGACCGCGAAAGCGGTCGCAAATCAACTCGCAGTTACCATCCACTTGAAGTGGATGGTAACTCATTCGCAAAGGGAAAGGGGTCCCCACGGGACCCCTTCCCCTTTGTGAATGCTCACAAAATTATTTTTTCAGAGCAGGCAGTGGTCCTATGGACCACTGCCTACTCTGAAAAAAACCGAAACAAAAGGTTTCGGTATTTTTTTCTATTTGCAGCTCGTTTTCCTTTAAGGAAAACGGTCTGCAAAGAGAAAAAAAAACTGCTTTATTTAAAAGCAGTCACGGAGATGGTGGTCTGCTGTCTCCAGCAGGCCACCATCCCCGTGAGTGCCTAGACTTGCTATGGGGTCAGGTGTCTGAGACACCTTTCTGCATTCCAAATTGCGACTTGCAATTTGCGAGTCGCAGGGACTCGCAAATTGCAAATCGCAATTTGGAATCTTTCTACATCTGGCCCTTTATTTCTTATTAGCTGGAAATTGTAATGGTACTCATGGTTTATTCCCCTGGAGTTAACCAAGAAAGTAACCAAAATGTAGCAATATTTTAGATGGCTTGGAAAAATTAGAAAATGTGCTATGCAAGAAAGTATGTCTTTTTCTAAAAAATGTCAATCACTAAAGGTTTGCTTTGCAAAGATCACACTCTTCGCAGTTTTAAGGAACCAGCATAGTTGTAATTCTTTTTTTTAACAAAGATTTTACTATTTTCTAAGTGGTAATCACTTGTTCCTATTTTGTTTTTACTTGTAGCTTGTGGTGGAAATAGGTGAGATACCCATGGATGAACATGGAATGCCTAAAAGTAGACAAACTTCTCAATTCAACAAATGGCCATTTCTGTAATTCATTCTTGTTTTTCCCACAGAAAGAAATTGTTTACTTTTAAAAAAAATAACAAATCGTCGAAATTGTTGAAAAATCTGAGAACAGCAAATAAACAAATATTAATAGTTGGCAACGCTTTTATCTAGAAAGTTTTGCCCTGATGGATGATTTACAAAAGTAATTTGTCAAGTGACGGGGAAATTGAGGACCGGGTTCACAAAGGTAAACGTACACTTTTGTGTAAGTGTACACTTTTTAGGTATTCACAAAACAATATTTAATAGTAAGTTTATGACTGCAAGGACTCTTCAATTGAGGCAGAGAACTCTGCACACAAAAAAAGACAGGCCAGGCCTATCTTTACGACTGCCTGTTTTTTTATGTGCAAAGTCTCTGCCAAAAGTTTGTAGACTGTGCAGTCGTAAATATACTACATGTGACATTACTTTTTGAATTGCAGAAAATCATAAACTCACACAAAAATGTATGTTAATGTTTGTGAATCAGGCCCTAGGGTGTTTTATATTTATGAAACAGAAATTAGGTGGCCGGGGCTCTTACAGGCACCAGTCCTTTCCCCACCCCTAACAGTCTTTCTGGCAACTTGGGAGCAAGTAAAAGTGCCAGAGCCTGATTCACTAAGGTAAACTTATACTTTTGCGCAAGTTTAACATGTTTTGTAATTTTTGCGTAGAGACTGCACATAAAAAGATAGGGAGACGTAAAGGTGGGTCAGGCTTATCTTTTTCTTTGTGGATCTATCCACCTCAACTGGAGAGTCTTCAGTGGTAAAACTACTATTAAATCATTTGTTTGTGAATAGCAAAAACGACTAAACATACATAAAAGTGTATGTCTACCTATGTGAATTGGGCTCCAAGTGTCTACTGGGTTTTTTGCCTCAGGGAGGGCAGATTGTGGATAATCTCCCACATCTGTCTTCTGGTGAAACAGAAATACTATTTTGACCTAAAGCATTGAGGATATGATGCCTGGACAGGTTCTCAACCCATTTCTGTTTTATAAATATATTATCTCTGGTGTCTAGAGCATTTTATGCCCTCCTTTATGCTAGACACATTTTTGATAAACCCCCACCTGCCTTATCTGGCAAAGCAGAAAGGCTGTGGGAGACATTTCGGGGTGTAGGTGTGACCCAATTACAGGGTGGGCTACCCCCACACCCTACTCTTTTTTTAGAAAACAATATCCCGGGTTTTGCTGGGCTTCATTCTGCCAGGGGGACAGATTGTGATATACTCCCTAATCACCCTCCACAGAGGAGCAGATAGTTATCCTTCTGGAAGGAGGATTTGGACATTCCTGGGGGAGGGCTCCCTTGTGAGTCCATCCCTACTTGGGGATCATTTGCAGAGTGCAACTGGCTGCAGTGCCTAGGCAGGGTTACACTAGGAAGAGGTGCTATTGGAAAAGGCTAATTCTCTTTATAACAGTTCTTCTCCCACGGTGGTTGTTGCTTCGACATTTAGGATATGCCACCAAGCATGCATCTCAGTGAAAGAATCCAGAGCCAGCTGCTCTCACTTTTAATCTGTGTGATGTCAGCACATGTGGCTTATTGCTCTTCATAGAGTTTGCAAAAAAAGGCTAATAGAAGTTCAGTCAACATCTTTTGGAAGTATGTTTATCATCATTGAGTCTGAATTGAACCAGGAAATATTTTTGGTCAGATCAATTAACCAGCTTGCAATGAAAGGGCAGAGCCTATGGAAGCATTTGTATGGTGAAGGGGAAGTTCTTTCAGTTTTTCATAGAAGAAAACCTTACATTTTAGGGGCCAGCAAACACATCAGCTGCTTTGGCCATAGCACATTATTTATAGTCCTTAAAAAACATTTCAGCAAAAGGTGAAAGCCTCTAAGATATGTCTGCTGTGAAAAGCCTTTATTTGAAGAAGGTAGTTTTGTGTTTAGTTGTCTTTATATCTAATATATTTTTATGCTATGTTGTCTTCAACTGGACAACTAACCTAAAGACTTATAATAGGGATATTGTTTTGTTCAAGAATGACTTATGGAGCACCATCTCATTCAATATTTATTATTATCACTGAGTTTTATGACTGTAGCACCTGGAAACTCTTAACTTAGAGTTCTGTTTCTGCCTGTGCAGATGAACCAGGTACTTGCTGGGCAGTTTTAGGAGCTAAAACACATCTGCTTGTGATCGGACCACATAAAAGGCATGGACCCTAATGAACATTAAAACTGTTTTCTGTGTAAATATTTCCTCTTACAGCATAGATTTAATTTATTGTCATTATAAAACTAATGCATGCACTTCAAATACATGGGAATGATTAGATTACCATTTATCGGGAGGGAGGGCATTTATTATCTGTGCTTAATACATTTCTTCTCAGCCAGCACATAACAAAGCACAGACCTGTCCTGCCTGTATTGAAAAGACAGTTCAGATTTCAGAAGAATGATTGGCAGCCAACTTCAAGGTTTGTAGGTAGTTCACATAAAAGGTGTACTGTATTACTGTGATTTTTATTGGCTTCCATAGTTATGGACATCACTAGGAGCAGCCTGGGAAAGCCTTGGTACTACTGGCACTGCACATACTACCACTATACTCTTGGGTCATGAAAACACTGGGAGAGATAGGAGGTAAACAGGGTTCTAGGAGATGAGTTCACATTCTGAATAGTGCACTCCTTGCCATTCCCTAGCCCCTCAGTAGAAATTAGAAGTTCAAGGTCCTGGAGTCTGTGGTCAAAGGGTGCATGACATCTTTACTGAAATCGCTGCCATTTGGATGAATTAATGTCCACGCCCATATGGAACATCTCATTAGTTTAGTAGTTTCTCTCTGATGAATGTATACAGGAATATTTAGAGAATATGGTCATGTTAATTTCTCAACACAGTTATGTGTATTTATTTCCTTTTAAAGTATTGCCTCTCAGAGACTTTATATTCCCACAAGTTACAAAAATTCAATATACGAAGTGGCAGAAAGAGTGGGTGTTGGGTCAACCCCATTCACCCTTTGGCTCTGATGTGTCTTAATGGTATGTTATTTATGGTCCATCACTCCCTTGGCATTCTGTAGAAGGTTAATGTTTTCTTTTGTCCCATACGTGGTAATGGGGCATCAAAGGTTTTTCCTACACATTTCTGCTGCCAGCTATATCAGTGATTATCCTTCCTCTCTACTGCACAATCATCTTTCCTTGTGTTACTATGTGACTATCCCTCCAAATCACTCAATTTTCGGCTTCTTCACTTTCCCATTACCTGCGTTCCTCCTGCTTATTTTACAGGCATGGAAATTAAACTTTAGTTATTAGCTTACATGCCTAGGACTGTGAGTTTTTATTATGTCCATCCTTGTTCCAGGCCTGCATTTATGCAATCTGTTGTAAATGGCTCTTCCTACAGGGTCATCCCCAAACGTTTTGCCTTCCTTCTCCTATTTTCCTGACATTGTTTGTGTTGATTTTAGTACTCTAGGCACTGTACGACTTCTAAACAGTGGTAAAGTGCATGTGCTCGCTCCTTTAAACATGATATAATTTTGTTGTACATGTTTGGCACATTTAATGTACTCGTAAGTCCCTAATGAATTGCACTATATTTGCCCTGGGCCTGTTAAGTTAATGTTCCTAGTGGACCTGCAGCACTGAATGTGCCACTCACTACAGTATCATTTCAAACATGTCTCAGGCTTGCCACTGCACGGCCTGTGTGTGCAGTTTTAAACTGCCATTTTCACCTGGCAAGTGAATCCACTTGCCAGGCCCAACCCTTCCTTTTTATTATATTGTAAGTCACCACCAAGGTAAGCTTTAGTTAATCCCAGGGGCAGAGTGAAAAGAATTTAAAAAGTTGGACATGTACTTTTGAATTTTAAAATGTCCAGATAGTTAAAAGCTCTTACAATAGTTTTTCATTGGGATTACCTTAAAACATATTTTAAGTAGTATTTCCAATTGGGAAGAGATATGTTTGTGGAGTTTGGTGTCTCTGAACTCACAATTTAAAATCACAACTTATGGTGAAGTCGGATTTAAAATTGCACGTCTGAAAACACCACTTTTAGAAAGTTGCCATTTTCTTACGTTAACCATTCTGCGCCTCTTCCTGTCTCTTAATACTCTTCTGGGGTAGATGATAGCTGGGATTTGTGCATTCTCTCTAGAAGGCCACATATAATAGGAGTTTAGTTGTGACTTCATGGCACTTAATCGGCCCTAATGGCCCATTAACTGGCTTAATGGGGTACTGAGCTTAGCACTGCCTCACACCTGAATAGACTTGTCCTGTCCATCCACAATAGGACTTAATGACCCTGTATTGTCTCACAGGCCAGCTTGGACCCAGGGCAGGGGAGGCCGTGCATCTTTTCAAAGGAAGGCCTGAAAGTTTCTCCCATCTTCCCAAACCTGGGCACCAAATTATAATACTGGACCTAAAACCCCACCAAATCAGATATCTACTGGAACCAATCATACTCTTCCAGGAAGGACTGTTGTGCTGCAGAGTGGGACTGCCACTCTGCAACTGCATTGATATGTCGGTCTACTGCTGCTTTGTGGTGTGCTGTAGTAGGGGCTGATACTTTGCTGTTTGCGTTGCTTTGTTGGCCTGTTGCTTCTGTCCTGCAGTGAGAGGGACTGGATTTGCTCTCTATATCCTTGAACCCAAGAGTCTTCAAGGGCTTGCTGGCTTGCCCCCTGTTCTTCTGCAGTCTCAGAGACATCAAAGACTGCTTGCAACTCTCCTGGTGCTGCTGGACTCTGTCATCTGAGAGTCCTAACCTTGCCTGAGGAGACCCTCTCCAGTCCTCGGCCTCAGAAGTGGGTTCTGCAGCTAGTGTGATGTATTGCATCAAGTACTTGAGAAATATATGCACACCATGTCCTCGCTGTTGACACATCGCTCCAACAAAAGTAGTGGTCAGCGGACCCTGTGAGGGTTCTGTAGCCAGACTTCCCTCCATCGTGGTCAGCCTGGATTTTGGATTTGCACCAGCCCCTCATGACCTGAAGTAACCTTTTTGATCACTATAGACTTCTAAGCACTGTTGTCATTTTTAATCTTGAAAAATTAATATCTCAACTTCTACTGATTGGATTTTTGTCATATTGGTCTTGCTTTACTCAGATAAATATCCTCTATTTGTCTAACCTGGTGAGGATTCTTTTGTGGTGTATTTCACTTTGTTACTATAATTAAGAGTTGCAGAAATACTGTACACATTGCCTCTTAAGTTAAGTCTGACTGCTCTTTGCCAAGTTACCAGGGGCTGGGTATAGGTAAATTGTAAATTGTGGCTAGGATTGTGGTCCCTATTTGGACAGGGTGCAAACCTTTGCCAACTTGAGACCCAATTTCGATCAGGATTTTACCACCATTTACAATATAGAAGCAACACTACCTGCTACTGCAAACCATGAATGATGTTGTTTTTAACATGCAATTGCCTGCTATTAGCTACTTATTTTGTTGTGATGTTTTAAAGAACATATGAGAACGCATTTACAGCCTTCGTAATGATTATTAAAATGAAAACCAGCATTAGCATATTTATTCAGGACATAGAAAAGCAAGCAAAAAATGATAGGCTCATTAAGGTAAATATGCAGATTTATATTGAAGCCACGCCCTATCTGTGATCTGGCCTGCCGAAAACAAAGGTGCATCAAATGTTTTGTCATACTTTTTCCCACTTTAAACAGAGGTAATTGAAGGGCATCTGCTCTATTCATAATTCTGTGGTATCTTGATATTGAAGGAGCAGTGATGGGCACCTGTGGACCTTTGAGTAATTGCATAGGGTACTGCAGATACCAGAAGGAAATATATCTGACTCAGGGGGCCTCTAGTAACAGTTAAAGCTACTGCATCAAGCTACAGAATGGATTTATGCCTGACTTCATGGACCTATAATAACAACCTATGATACTGAAGCCTGCTTACGGAAAGACCATATGTCTGACTACAAATATCTCTCGTAACAGCCTAAGGAACTGCACCGTCTTTCAAAAAATGATTTGTTTCTGAATCCAGAGACTCCAGTCACCTCTAGTAATGACCTAGGGTTCTGTAGCAATCTAAAAAAATACAACTGTTTCTGACCCTAGGTCGGTATCTCTATTAAAGACTCAAGGTACTGTAGTCTACTACAGTGAAGTAATAGTGTTTAATTCCAAGTACCAATAATAAAGACTTACTGCACCTAGCTTTAGAAAAGACAAAAAACTGTTCTGACTGTAAAGACCTCTAGTACTGACCTAGGATACTGCAGTGACCTTTAGTAATGACCAAAGTTACTGCAACCTGATACAGGAAAATATTGTTGTTTTACTCCAGGGGCCTGCTATAGAAAGGGTTTGTGTCTGAGTCCAGGGATCACTAGTAACTACCTAAAGTAATGCAGTCTGCTACAGCAAGGACTCATGCTTGATTGGAGGGACCTCTGGCAAGAACGGTGCCTGCAATAGGAAAGTGGATTGACAGTGACACTTATGGCTCTGAGCTTGTTGGTGTTTTCTGTTCGCCTGAATCTGATGATTTTGGAGTACTATATGGCAATCAGTGGGATTGAAGCTGCAATATGAACAATCATACCTTGTTACATTTTCCATTTCAACCTAGAAATCTTGGCTCTAGCAACGCTTGTTTAAAAGACCAGTACCTATTGTCAGCGTTACGCTTGTTTTAACAATTCGAAGTGGTGCTGGTCAATTCGTGCAGCATTCTTGTCACCGTAATCCACAAAGGAAAGTTTTGTTTCTCACACTTAGAGTACTATTTGGTAAATTGATCTTAAAGGTGGGGCCTGTAGTTGGCAGAGGTGTACGTCCTTGTACAAATAGAGACCACAATCCTAGTCAGGGTAAGTCACACACAATCCAAATTATCCTCCGCCCACCCTCTGGTAGCTTGGCACTGAGCAATCAGGCTAAACTTAGAACATATTTGTGCAATAAATCATACAGTAACACAGTGAAAACACCACAAAAATACACCACACAGGTTTAGAAAAATACAATATTTATCTGGTTCAATTAAGGTAAAAACGATAAAGATCCAATAAGCACAAGTAGAGATATCACTTTTAAAGTTTAAAAAAGAGTCTTTAATCGTACAAATCAACAGTTGTCTCTTGATTACACAAAGTACCTGGTTTGTGTAAAAAATAACAGCACGGAGACCACAGAGGAAGAGATGCGTGGAAAAATAGGGTGTGTGTCGGATTTTCCGATACAGCACAGATGATGCGTTGTTTCTTTCCACACTGCAAGGGGCTTTGCGTCGTTTAACAGTGCACAGTCTTGGTTCCTCACTGCGATGTGGGGAAATCATTGATCCGGTATGGCAATGCGTCTAATTTTCTGTCACACAGCAGGTGCTGCATCGATTTTCAACTCAGGGAATCAGCTGTGTTGTTCCGGTTCGGCTTTGCGTGGATCTGGTAGGGCTGTGCGTCAAATTCCCAGTTGCAGAGCAGTCGCCGCATCGCATCTCGGTCGCAAAACGGCTGAGCGTAATTACCAGCAGGCTGTGTGTTGATTTTCGGTGCACAAGGAGTTTCCTGAAGAGATTAAGGTTTTTGGCCCTTCAGCTCAATCCAGACCCTTGGAGAGCACTTCTCAGCAAAGTCAGAGGACAGCCGGGCAGCAGTGCAACAGCAGAGCAGCAGTCCTTCTCAGCGTAGCAGTCCAGATGAGTCCTTTGGGCAGCCATGCAGTTCCTCTTGACATGTTGCAGGTTCAGGTCCTGAAGTGTTTGAGTTGGTGCAGTCAGGGACCCAGTTTATATACCCCAAAATGCCTTTGAAGTGGGGGAGACTTCAAAGAGTGGTCTTGAAGTGCACCAGTTCCCCTTTCAGTACAGGTCTGTCTGCCAGTGTCCCAGTGGGAGGTTTTGCAGTCCGTTGTGTGAAGGCAGGCTACTAGCCTTTGAAATAAAAGTGTCAGGCCCTCCACCCTTCCAGCCCAGGATGACCCATTCAGTATTCAGATGAGTGCAGGTGTGACTGAGTATCCTGTGTTCGTGGTTGTCTGGGTGAAATACACAAGGACGCTGTCAACCAGCCCAGCCCAGCCCAGCCCAAAGGTTGACTGGAGACAGACTGTAAGGCACAGATGGATTTTAAATGGAGAGAAATGCCTACTTTCTAAAAGTGGAATCTCGAAAATAGTAATATAAAATCCAACCTCACCACAAGCAGGATTTTCTATTACCATTCTTGCCATACTAAATATGACCTTGTTACCCCTTTCTGATCAGAATCTACCACTCAAACAGTATATGAGGGTAGTCTTAATGCTAGCCTATAAAAGGAGCAGGCCTCGCAGTTGCAGAAAATGAATTTAGGAGTTTTCCTCTACCAAGACATGTAAAACACACATGTATATGCCCTGTCTTATACCTACATAGCACCCTGCCCTATAGGTTACTTAGGGCTAGCCCTATAGGTTACTTAGGTTACCTTAGGTGTGGCTTATATGTAGAAAAAGGGGAGTTTAAGGATTGGCAAGTACTTTTAAATGCCAAGTCAAGGTGGCAGTGAAACTGCACACACAGCGCTTTCAATGGCAGTCCTGAGACATGGCTAAGGGGCTACTTGGGTGGGAGACACAATCAGTGCTGCAGGCCCTCTAGTAGCATTCAATTTACAGGCCCTGGGCAGATGTAGTGCACTTTACTTACAACTAAATCAAAAATGCCAATTGGGAATGATCCAATGTTAACATGTTTAAAAGAGAGAGCATATGCACTTTAGCACTGGTTAGCAGTGGTAAAGTGCGCAGAGTTCTAACACCAGCTAAAACAGTGTCAGAAAAGTGGAGGGAGGCAGGCAAAACGTTGGGGGATGACCACCCTAAGGCTGTCAGGTCTAACAGATAGCTTTTCAAATCTACTATGTTGTTACTTTATTTTCCTGTGTTTCAGAACTCCCTGTTCTGTCCAAAGGATTCACAGTGGGGCATTTTTCCAGTTTATATTTCTGAGCATAGTTTATTTATAAGAAGGAGGAAGTCATGAGTGCCTCTTGGGTTTTTCCTGTGTTTTTTCTTAGTAGAGATGTTGGAATGCATTTATTCTGTTTAAAAGCTCAGAGAAAATGAGATCTTCATACAGCTATAATAGTTAATGTAATAAAGATTGAACTTCAAAACAATTGACAAAGAATAAATGCAATCTTTTGGCGATTTGTGGCAGACCTGACTGAATATGTTCAAAATGGTTTGCTCACCTCAAAGTCATTTTAAAGGTTTGATTTTTTTCAGTTCGAAAACTGAGGATTTTAAAGTACTAAGAGGCAGATTTAAGAGCTCCTTGCACCATATATGGCCACATTAGCATCCTTTTCTACACATGGTGGCGATAGGGGAATGCTAAGGGGCACAGGGAAAGTGGTGGTGCACTGGGTGCAGCATCACTTTTCTTAAATCTGCCCCTAAGTGTTTTAGGCAGTGTCAGAACAGGAAGTGTTTCATGTTCTGAAGCAAATATGTTATTTTTAAAACAGAGATCAAGTTACACAAATACAGTGAACATGATGATTGCTCGAATCAGGGTCAACTTCTCAAACTGTTTTGAAGATGTAGAATTGTTGTTTCCCACATATTTTAGCCTTGCTTTAAATTTATTTTTAGGTGAGCCTTTGATAAATGAAGACATTTGGTATTAGCCCAGCTCAAATTTACATTAGTTGAAATCACCACCTGAGAGTAACTCAATTAGGAAGTCAAAACATAGGCCCTCATTATGACATTGGCAGTAAATCCCACTTACCGCCACGCTGACGGACGCCAACTTACCGCCTCAGCGGCGGATATCCGTTCACCAAATTATGACACATACACGCCAATCCAACAGAATTCAGCCACACACACAAATCCGCCAGATAAAAGGTCAGTGATAAACTGGCGGTATCAAAACCCACACCATTACGCCAACAGAACTATGCCCACCACATTATGACCCACGAATCACCATGGCAGACATTCAACGGCGGTAAACCATTGGTGGTGCATATCGCCGCACTCACAATAGACACCCAGACAAAACAATGCCACGTTGGACAATTCAAACAACACATACCTGACACCTATACACATACAACACCCACACAACCATGCCAAAATAAAACACCCACCCACATTACCCACAACCCTTTGCGAATACAATTCATTACCAACAGAGAGAAACCAAGACCACTGACACAACTAGAGCCATACACTACTCACACCTATACACCACTCACACACTCCACATAACCCATTAAAACACATTACCCAACACACCCTCACCAACACACCTCACATTACACCCATGACACCACAAAGACACCCCCGTTACACAGAGGAGGAGCTAAGGGTCATGGTGGAGGAAATTGTCAGGGTAGAGCCACAGCTATTTGGAGCACAGGTGCAGCAGATATCTATAGCTAGGAACATGGAGCTATGGCGGAGAATCGTAGACAGGGTCAATGTCGTGGGACAGCACCCAAGAACTAGGGATGACATCAGGAAGAGGTGGAACAACCTACGGGTGAAGGTATGTTCCATAGCAGCAAGACACAAGCTCTCTATACAGAGGAACGAAAGTGGACCCCCACCTCCTCCCCCACAACTCACAGCATGAGAGGAGCAAATCTTGGCAATACTGCATCCTGAGGGCCTGGCCAGAGTTGGAGGAGGACTGGACTCTGGTAAGTCAACTCTCTACTATTATCACCCCCCATACCTGCAAGCCATGTCACCCCCTCACCCTCACTCCCATCACTTCACTACATCCCACACACTCCACCCTCACATCTCACTCATCCCAATGCCAAGCCCTGCATGCTGTACCAATGCATGGACACCCCTCATGGCTCTGCATGGACACTAATCACCATAGAGAACTAACAATCCCACCATACACTAACATACACAAATGAAAGCTGGCAGGGCAAATCCAACCATGGAGGGAAGCCACAGATGTACAATATGTCAGGCACATTAACCATAACACATCATTTACATCCCCACAGGTACCCTAGCCAATGTCACCAGAGAGGAGGTGCCAGCAATATCCAATCCCCCAACAGAAGAGGCAAATGGTGATGACAGTAACTCTGGTCTTCAGGATCTGGACGACCTACCTGGCTCATCAGGGACCACTGGACAGCCGGTTACCCAAGCCCTGTCTCACACCACCGCAGAGCTTCCCCCATCAGGATCCAACACCTCAGCACCCACCCAGCTTACCCACAATTCTGTCCCCAGGACACGTCAATCAGCAATGGTCCCACCTCTATAGGCACCCCAGGCCAAACCTTGCACACAAGACAATCAGGGACCTGGGGTCAGTGGCAGTCGGCACACCGTTCAGGGGATAGAAGAACAGGCCAACAGGGAAACTGGGAGGAGTGTTGTGCACCAGGGGAAGGACAGGCCCAGGGAACCGACTCTCCAGGAGGCACTCTCTGAGATCCTGGGAGCCTATCAACATTCCCAGGACACAATGGGCCAGATCCTGGACAACGTGCTGGAGAACAGGCAGCTGCAGGAGGGACAGTACCAGGGGATCATGTAGGACTTGCAAGCCATTAACAACACCCTGATCTCCATAGCAGGGGTGCTGGCTGACATGGCCAACATTATGAGGGCGGCTGTCTCACACCAGCAGGCCCCTGTCACTAGCCAGACATCTGAACAGCCTTCCACTTCCGCTGCCGCTAGTGGCCAGAAGGCCCCGCCACAAGACTCACTGGCAACCAGCACCCCTCCCCCACCCCGCAAATGTTCCCTGCAATCCAGACAGAAGCCAGAGGCACTTGCCAAGACCCCGCCAGGAAATGGGACTCTCCTGATTGTCACCCTTGTGTCCCACTCAGTCACCCTGTCCACCTTTAACTGCCATTGCTCCCCTTCCTATGTCCCCTTGGACAATGCACCTGTGCTACAAACAGACTGGAACAATACCCTGGACTTCCTCCATCATCACCTCATCCCATTGCACTTGCCCCCTATATGTTAGCACTTCAGTAAACACCCTTTTAAAGAAATCCATTTGAAGTATGTCATGTATATCAAATATGTATTATTTGAAACAGGTACAAACATTGCAAAGTAACTGTACATAGAATGAGCATAGATTGCTGACCTGTCTGTTGTGATCACACCAGGAGTATATGTAAAGTCACCAACATCTGCAAAATGAATTGCCAGACAGTATGTGGGCATAGAAGTGGGAAATATCAGCATGCCATTGCTACACAGATCACAACCAAGGTCATTGAAATGTAAAGTTACATTGTCCTACCTGTGTGTCGTTGGAACTATTGTCAAATAACTGATGTTCTGTTGTCCTCATCCTAATCCTTTGCCTCCTCATCCTCACTGTCCACAGGGCCTACTGCTGCTACACGGGCATCCCCAGTCTCCTTCTCTTGCAGAAAAGGGAGGGCCAGGTTGTGCAACATGCAACATGCCATTACTATCTGGCAGAACTTCCTGGGTGAGTAGCACAGGGATCCACCTGTTAGATGGAGGTGCCGGAACCTGGCCTTCAGGAGGCCAAAGATCCGTTCAATGATCCTGGTTCGTCCATGTGCCTCATTATAACGTTCTTCTGCCCTTGTCCTGGCATTCCTCACAGGGGTCAGCTGCTATGATAGGTTTGGGTAACCAAAGTCACCTGCAAATATTGAGGGACAACATTTAGCCACACACTATCCTATATGGCCCACACCATACCCATAGCCAACATCTACTGGGTGGGAACCAGGGCTCACCTATTAGCCACACCCTGTGCCTCTGTAGTTTGCCCATCACATTTGGAATGCTGCTGTTCCTTAGGGCAAAGGCATCATGCACCGACCCAGGATACTTTACGTGGGTAATGTACTGGTCCACCAAGCACACCATCTGAACATTCATGGAGTGGAAACTCTTACGATTCCTGAACACCTGTTCATTCTGCCGGTGGGGGGAAAATATGTGTACCATCAACCGCCCCAATTATGTTTGGGATATGTCCCATTGCATAAAACTCAGCCTTCACTGTGGCCAAATCCTCAACCCGGGGGAAAACAATGTAGCTGCAAATGTGTCACTCTTGTCAGCACTATTGAAAACATTGGCTGTGATATTCCTGCTGCCAAGCCCACTGTCACTGGGAAAGAACCAGTTGCCAGGAAATGGAGTACAGATAGCACTTGCACAAGAGGGTGGATCCCAGTGGGGTGATGGATAGCAGATATCAGGTCAGGCTCTAATTGGGCACACAGCTCTGTGATTGTGGTCCTGTCAAGTCTATAGGTGAGGATGATGTGCCTGTCCTCCATTGTTGCCAAGTCCACCAGGGGTCTGTACAAGGGGGTATGCCTCCTTCTATTATTCATCTGCAGCGGTAGGTATCTAAGGGACACAAGAGTGAGGAGGCTGTCAAAAACTGAACATTGGAGCCACAACAGTAGTTTTCAATCTGTAAACTTGTAATGAGTCAGTGTGAATTGTCCAGTATGTGCCTATTTTACCTGTGACTCAGCATGAATCCATAGGGCTGCCCCCCCTGAAATGGCGTCCGCCTGTGTGGAGGGACAGGTGGAAGTGAGGTAATTCCGATGATGTTGTGCGCCGTGGCAGGAGGGGGTCTGGAACTACCGTGCAACTCCTCATTGGTTCGTATTGGGACCTATGAAGTACAGTGGCCAATAGTAATCTACGCCGGTGGTGACGGTATGCACCACCGCCGACGTAACCACTATTTTCTATCATATTCCTCACTTGATACCTGACCTTCCATACGAGAGGACCTACACCGCATGTGCTGCTGTGACCTGTGTCTGGAACCTACCATGGCCCATGTGACTGAAGAAAGGGCTCCAGCCCTCACTTCAGAGGAGTTGTAGAGACTGGTGGATGGGGTCCTACCCCAGTACGGACTGCTGTATGGGCCTCCAGACCAACAGGTGAGTACACTGTGGGCATGATGCATGACCTCGATGTAAGGGAGGGATGGATGTCTTCTTTGCGGTGTACACACTGTGTGCTGGGCTATGTGTGTGCCAATGGTGATGGAAACCAGTATGGTGGGCCATATGTGTAACAGGCTTGACTGTTTGTCTAATAGTGTTTTCCCGTGTGTATTGCCTCTGCAGGCCAGCACCTATCAAATTAAGGATATTTGGCATGCCATCGCCAAGGAGGTGCAGCCCCTGGGAGTCTATGGCAGGCGGACCATCCACTGTCGGAAATGGTGGGAGGACCTGGGACACTGGGCACAGAAGACGGCGGAGGCCCAGTTGGGGATGGCCTCTCAATGAGGAAGGGGCGCCCATCAAACCCTGACTACCCTGATGGCCCTCATACTGGCAGTGGCCTATCTAGAGCTGGATGGGTGCTTGAGGACATCACAGCAGCCACAAAGGGGGGAGTACAGTGGCTATCATAACAACTTATGGCTGGTGGGGTGGTATCCGGGTGGTGGATGTGTGTCAGTTGGTGCCCCTAGGCCAGGCCAGGACATAGTGGCATAGGTCCTCTGGTGGCTACGGTTTTGAAGGGATAATCCTGCATACCTAGCTTGTAAGCATCCACTCTGCATGGGTCCCAGGTGTGCTACATTTGGCGGTTTGTGCCCCTCCTCATGCCTTGGTGACTAGCAATATCAGTGGTGGTGCAATGCATAGTGTGTAGGCCTGTTCCCTGTGTGTGAGGGTGCTGTGTAGGCCAACGGTGGTGTTCATGCAGCCATTGACCCAGTGTATGCTTTCTCTCTCCCCCCCTTCTTGTTTTGTCATCCTGTCCTTATGTGATTTAGCATCATCTGGCGGAGGACCAGAGGCACCGGCGATGGAGGGAGCTGCATCCCACAGGACCCAGGAGGCAGAGTCCACCGATGCTGAGGGCACCAGTGGGATGGAGGAAGGGGAGCACCACGGCAGAGACAGGAGGAGGCAATTCAGTCACAGATACCTCCTACCTCCTCTGATAGAAGCTCCCTGGTGGTGGCAGAGACTTCTGTGACCACCCCAGCTACAGGTACAGCCGCCACCCCCTGTACCAGCACTGCCCTCCCAGCAGCCCCTCATCGAGTTTCCCGTGTCTGCTCACCCAGGAGGAGGCCCTGCCCCAGTGAGCCCTGCTGCCCTGAGTGAGGAGGCTATTGACCTCCTGAGATCCATCTCTGTAGGGCAGTCAACCATTGTGAATGCCATCCAGGGTCTGGCAGCCCAGATGCCACAATCTAATGCATTCCTGGATAGCATTCACACTGGATTGGCAGCCCAACAGAGATCGATCCATGCTCTGGCCTCCTCTCTTATGGCAGCCATTGTCCCTGTTTCTACCATCCCCCCTCCAACTTCCTCTTCTCTGTCCTATTCTCCTCTACCCCAACCCATCCCAAGCGCACAGCCAGATGAGCATGCACACAGGACAACACCCAACAGTGTCACAGGCAAACACAAGCACCACACTTCATCCCACAAGCGCTCACGCAAACAACATACATTTGCAGACACTACAACATCCACTGCGTCCACTGTCTCCCTCTCTACCACCTCCCTCCCAGTCATGTCCACACTCACACCTGCATGCACTACATCATCATCCACTACCAGCATCATCACCACACCAAGCAGAACACACACCTCACTGGCAGACACCTCCAGACATCCATGCACACGTTCCCTGTGTCCTCTCCCACTGTGTCTGTCCCCCCTCCTAAAGTACACAAACGCAAGCACTCAGACACCCAACAGCAATCCACCTCACAACAGCATACAACCCATGCACCTGCACCCAAATCCAGCAGACAGACACCTCCAGCAACCACTCCGTCATCCTCCACTCCCATTCCTTCTCCCTCTTCCCGCCCAAATGTCCCTAAGAGCATGCACCAGCAGCTGTCACGGAGCCCCCACACATTGTTTTGCATCCATTCAAGGGTGCAGGGGATGTGCAGGAGCCTCCCACCACCAGCACCAGCACCACCACAGTGCTTCCATCGGAGGGTGCAGCGGATGTGCAGGAGCCTCCCACCACCACCACCAGCACCATCACAGTGCAGCCGTCACCACCGGCAGACGCAATGCGATCCTGCCTCCATGGGCTGTTGTGCGGGCTGCCCACTCCAGAAGCAGTGAGCAAGACACCCACACAAGATACTGAGATTCATCACTCGTCAGGACCAAGCACAGGGCATGTTGCCCCCGTAAGAACCAGTGTGGCAGACACCGACTTGAGAGTCTGTGGCCTTGCACTCCCCAGGACGAAGCACACAGCAGGTTGCCCCTCCAGAACCAGTGGTCTTGTTTCCGCATCCGGCTGAGGTGCCCCCCGAGAGGTGCCTGCCTATTTGCCAACTGATGCCCCTGTAGTGTTCTCTCCATATTGTGCAGATGACAAGTGGGGCCTTGGACTTTGCTCTATGGCCATGTGGTCCATGCAAACTGAGGACTGGGCAGTGTCCCTTTTCCTGTACATTTATAGATATCTGTAACATTGACTAAGTTATTTTTATACTGTGTTGATATTATTACACTGACTTTAGTAAATTATTTTTGTCCTTGCATTATTCAGCCGATTTAAGGAGATTAACTTGCTTTTTTGTGCATCTGGTTGTGTGTATGGTGTGTGTGTGTATGGGGTGTGTGTGGTGCATGTGTGTGTCACTCTCTTTTTCCTCCCCCCTCCCTTGTATGAGAGGCAGCTGTACTCACCATCATCGTCTTCGCCGGAGTTGGTGTTCGTGGTGGAGCATAACGCAGAATATCATCAGAAATACATGCAGTTCTGGTTCCATGGTGGTGTGGCTGTTCCCTGTGTCTCCAATGGTGAGTCCTTTCACTTTTGAGCTCTGTTTCTGCCTGGCTTTTGATGTCCTTGGTACCACCCCGGAAAAGGTGGTGGTTTGCAGGGTCTTAATATGGTGGGCGGCACATTGACTTCCACCCGGATGTAGGCGGCTACCGCTGTGGTGGCTGTTGTTTCTGCAGTGGGGGTCGGTGAGGTACATTGGTTGTCTTTTTGAGATCCTTCCGCCATGGTCATAATTTGGCGGTAATTACCGCAGGCCTGTTGAAGGTATTAACACCACTTTGTCACCGACCACCAGGGTCATAATGAGGGTCATAGTCTATTTCACAAGTTCTAGGAACTGGCTAGCTTCTCTTTACTGTTTATTGTAGTGCTTTTTATCGTATCTGAGAAAGGAACTTATTGCTTGTGAGAAAGTAAATTATTAATTGGAGTGGGTGGTAATAAAGTGGTAATAAAGTCATTAACTTGTTAGGTACAGTTAAAGGGGTCAGCGATTTAAATCTGAGCTCAAACCCTGCTAGCTGTGGCACAGAGCAGACAGGCTTTACCTAGGGAAAAAGGTTAGAGCATTTAGAAGTACCAAGGCAGTTTAAAAGTAAAATGCCACAAAACAACAAAAGCCCAACAAGGAGAAAAGGAGATATGAGTTTCTTTTAAAGAGTTACAAGAAAAAGAACCAAGTACAAAGCCCCACTTGTTGTCAATAGTTGCAGTAGACTAGGATCTAGGTGCCATATGAGGCCAACCGTGGTGTGGACTGGTCAGGTACAACAAGTAGATTGGCCCTGCTGGGACATTGAAGTAGGGAAGTTTGAAAAAGTTTCTAAGTTCCAATCTGAAAGGGGACTTTGTTATTTTGCTAAAGAAATACTTTTCTACACATAAAGCAAACCTGAATGTCAATGCAATGCACCGTAACTTCGGGTCAAATACTTTTTGGTCCTCTTGAAGCTCTGGAGAAAAAGATTTGAAAAAGTTACCAAACTTCTTTTGATGCTCAAATAACCTCAGAAGGACACTTCCAAGGCCCCCAGATTCTGGGGGGAGGACTTAGAGACTCTCAGGGTGTTAGGCAGAGGGCATCAGTAAAGTGAATTCCAGGTCCAGTTGTCACTGTTCAGCTGGGATTCTTCACAGGAATGTCCTCTTTATGTTTCTGGATCCACACAGAGGATCACCCTTATGATTCTTTGAGATATTTCTGTCCTTCGGTTTCAAGTGGAAGGATGTCTTACCTTCTCAGGACTTCCTCACAAGTCACAAATGCCAAGTGAAGCAGGTTGAGTCCACCAGGTATCCTTTTCCTAGTCCAGAAGTGTTCTGATGAAAGCTCAGTGAAGGTCCAACTTTGTAGGGTTCGCCAAATTGTGGGTGGGGGACACTCTAAGGCACTATTAGTACCTGAGACCTGTTGAGTAATCATTCCCAGACCCTGCCCTACCTACTTTTTCACTCATTCCTGGGCAAAGTTCCATCATTTTCAAATATCGTGGGAAGTAGGGGTGTTGACTAAATGATAAAAAACGAACATTAGATAAAAACAAAATAAATTCAATAACGTTATAGTTACGTATGGTACTATGATCATCCCTTTCATTAAAAAAACGGAAAATATAACAAAACCAATGGCCCTCAGCTGAATCTGCCCGATCTCAGAAGCACAAAGCAGGGTCAGGCCTGGCTAATCCATGTCCCAGAGTCCACGCAGCAGATGCTGGCCTCCCTCAGTGACAACCTGGCTGCCTACCACTGTGATGTTGCTGCTGTGCTGCAAAACCAGAAGTTCCTTCTTGCTGCAGTATTCCTTTCATATTTCCACAGATGATAGCTGACAGAACCTTTAAATCCACATCTCTAGCCCCTGATGTGTGTGTGCACCCCTCAACTTTAACATCAACACCACCTATGGCACAGGAGGCACCGCACAAGTCAGAGGATAAACGTGTGGAAGGTACATCATTCCCCCAAAAAAACAGCTGGTAGCTACAGTCTGTCGCAAATGGGCACTATCTCCTTAGTTCTCTACGTAAGATCATGCCAGTGTTGTAACACTGGCAACATCCCCTCTTCACTCTCCCACTGTTGACTTATCCCACATGGACTGTCATAGTGGCCAATCCTGCCTATTGGCAAATTGAACAACTCCTCACTGATGCACACTTCTTCTACACACAACATGTCCAGTCATCCAATGGCTTGGGATCTCTTATGGGGCAATCTTCTCTACAGTGTACATCATCAGAAACATAACTTGCACATGTAAATACATTCACTAAAATGACACTTGTGTTGAAGTGTGTCTGACACAGTAACTGTTTGAACGGTATGCATTGTGTGAAGCCAACACACTGAATACTTACCAAAACGAAATAAATGGCTTAGTGTCAGACAACAAGCCACACACAATGACTGAAACATGATTGAGGTGACTGATAGTTATGTGGCCTGGCAAGTTATTTCTGAGTCTCTCAAGCATGTCATGAAACAGGTCTCATGCATGTATTGCGATGGCTTGTGTGATATACTTCACAAGTGTCTTGGTAAAGCTAGGATGGTAACACTAGTACAACATTGATGTGATAACCAAATTATACACATGTAAGACTTTGAGGGGCAGCCATGAGTGTGTCATTATCAATTTCCCAATTTAGCGTGTGTGCAATGACAACAACTTCTAAAAATATGCAACTTTCATTACTTACCAACCCAAAGAAATCGTGTAAGGGAACCTGGGGCCTTATATTTAGGAAGAGGGGCCTTCGTTTTGGCTTTGGGAGGGTTTTCCCTAGCTTTTGTGTGGGTTGAAGTCGTAGGTGTGGTAGGGACATGGGCAGAACCAGCGGGGTCATGGGAGGACTGTGCATTTGGCGCTCATGGGCCAGCGGTGCTTGTGGCGGTCCTGTCTTTTCCAGCGTTGCTTGTGGCGGTCCTGTCTTTGGCAGCGGTGCTTGTGGCGGTCCTGTCTTTGGTAGCGGTGCTTGTGTCGGTCCTGACTTTGGCAGCGGTGCTTGTGGTGGTCCTGTCTTGGTCAGCGGTGCTTGTGGCGGTCCTGTCTTGGGCAGCGGTGCTTGTGGCGGTCCTGTCTTTGGCAACGGTGCTTGTGGCGGTCCTGTTTTGGGCAGCGGTGCTTGTGGCGGTCCTGTCTTGAGCAGCGCTTCAGCTGCTTCTGGTCCTGTCTTGGGCAGCAGGGCTGATGCTGGCGGTCCTGTCTGGGCCAGCGGGGCTGCTGGAGGTCTTCTCCGCCGTGCTGATCTTCCCAGACTTGCCAGGTTTCTTGTGCCCCTTTCCCACCTTGGAAGGTGTAGCTTCTGACTCCACACTCCCACCTGTGCCTCTGGGAGCGGCTTTGCTGGCTGTTGTCTTCCCCCTCTACCGCCGGGCACTGGCCAACTTTTGATCATTGACCGGTGGGGGACTGTCCGTGCTGTGGCTCCTTGCCACACTGGCTGCCCTGCTGCCTGGTGCACTCCAGAATCTGGTGACTACTGGCACCACTGGTCCTGCAGATGTTGTGGCTGAGGTGCTAGGTTGGGACCTGGAGAGTCGGGCCCTAGGAGACTGATGGAGTGGGGGAGGTGAGGGAAAGAGGTCAAGGTTGGACAGGAAATGTTTCTTAGGAACACTGGGATAGGTAGCTGGAGGGGGTTTGGGAGTGGAGGAAGAGGTTGTGGTTGTACGAGGTGTACGTTTGGTGACTTTGGGTGAAGGTGCATGTGCTGGAGGCTGTCGTGAGGTGGATGGCTGTTGGGTGGGTGTGTGCCTACATTTGTGTACCTTGGGAGGTGGCGTCACAGACACACTGGGAGAGGACACAGGGGATGTGTGAATGGTAGTGGGGGTGGTGACGGCACGTCAGCGGGGTGTAGTGGTGGGTGTGCTGGTGATGGACGTAGTGGCTGTAGTGGTAGTGCATGTAGGTGTGAGTGGAGGCGAGACTGGGAGAGAGGAGGGAGACGAGGAGGAGGGGGACACAGTGGAGGCAGTGGATGTTGCTATGTCTGCATGTGTGTGATGCTTGTGTGAGTGCCTGTGAGATGTGTGGTGCTTATGTTTGCCTGAGCTTCCTTTGTATGTTGAGGTGTGTGCATGCTGGTCTGATGGTGTGCTTGGGGTAGGGTGAGGTACAGGAAATTGGGTCTGGGTGGAGGAAGTTGGAGGGTGAAGGCTAGAGACAGGGACAATGGCTGCCATCAGTGCTGAGGCCAGAGTCTGAAAAGCTCGCTGAAGGGCTGCCTGACCAGAATGAATGCCCTCCAGGAATGCATTGGTTTGTTGCAACTGTCTCTCTACACCCTGGATGGCATTCAAAATGGTAGACTGCCCAACAGTGAGGGACCTGAGGAGGTCAATTGCCTCCTCACTGAGGGCAGCAGGGGTTACTGGGGCAGGGGCTGAGGTGCATGGGGCAAAGGAGATGCCTACCCTCCTGGGTGAGCGGGTATGGGGCAAAGGCTGAGGGGCTGCTGGGAGGGCAGTGCTGGAGGGGGGGTGGCGGCTGTACCTGTAGATGCGGGGGCACAGATGGGGCTGCCACCACAAGGGAGCTCCCATCAGAGGACGAGTCCGTATCACTGGTGTCAGCTCCTGTCCCCGCCGTGGAGCTCCCCTCGCCCTCCGTCCCACTGGTGAAATCAGACTCCGTAGTGTCGCCCTCTAGGGCCATGTGGGATGCAGCTCCCTCCTGCTCCGGTGCCACTGCTCCTCCGCCTGATGATTCTAATGCACACATGTACAGGGAGACCACAAAAATGGTGGGGAGAGTCAGAAGAAAGACATGTTGAGTGCATGCATTACCGCTACCGTTGGTGGACACGACAGACACAGAAGCCCCCTGCACTACACTGCGTACTTGGGGTCCACTTTTCAATCCCTGGTAAATGGCCTACAAGGCTAGGGCCGATATCTGCGCACATGGATGTCACAGGAGCCGGACTAGGTGTAGTTGGCACTGGTGGGGAACGTGCTACAGGGTCTGCCTGAAAAAGGGGACTTAACTAGTACACTCGCCCTGGCCTAGGGAAACCCTCAGCCCACCTCCCCCACCCAGACATCTCCACTGCGCGCAAAATCAGCAGAATGTGAGTGTACTCACCCCCTTGTGGCTGCTGTGATGCCCTCAAGTGCCCATCCAACTCCGGGTACGCCACTGCCAGGATCCTGAACATCAGGGGGGTCATGGTGCGAGGGGCACCCCTCCCACGTTGGGAGGCCATCCCCAGCTGGGACTCCGCCGTCTTCTTGCTCCATTGGCGAATGTCCCCCCGTCTTTTCCGGCAGTGGGTGCTCCGTCTGTGATAGACCCCCAGGGTCCGGACGTCCTTGGCGATGGCACGCCAAATATCCTTCTTCTGGTGGGCGCTGACCTACATGAATTGTACAGGGGGAAAAGAGAAGTTATTACCAACTGCACCGTCATAGTCATTGGCCCGCATCACTATCCTTGCCATGTGGCACATGCACTCACCGTTGTTTCATGCACACATCATTCTCCACCCCCCTCTCTTTCATCCACCCCACTCCACACAGGCATTGCCCATACAGCATGCTCACAGTGTACTTACCTGTTTGTCTGGAGGACCATAGAGTAGCGTGTACTGGGGGAGGACCCCATCCAAAGTTTCTCCAACTCCTCCATGGTGAATGCAGGGGCCCTTTCCCCAGACGCTCGAGCCATTGTCTCTTCCAGACTGAGGTCACAGCAGCACTTGCAGTGTAGGTCCTCTCCTGTCGAAGATCAGGTATCGAGTGATTGAACAGATAGAAAATGGCGGTCACGTCTGTGGCGGAGCGTACCGTCACCACCGGCGTACATCATCATTGGCTCCTGGGACTCATAGGGTCCAATGTTAACCAATGCAGAATTGTGCCGCGGTCTTCGACCGCCTATCGCGACGGTGTACAACGCCAGTGCAGTTACCTCACATCCCATTGTCCCGCTTTAGAGGTCAGGCTGCCGCCATTTCAGGGGCCCATATGGCTTTATTTATAACTTCATCACACATACCTAGGCCTTGGCTCAACACTCATACAGGCAAAATTCGGGTTATGAATGGTTTTCTGAGTAAGCTGTGTTTACGCACCTCTGAGTTGGTTGACTCTGTGCTCGCTGTTGTCCTTCATAGGCACCGTCCGATGGGACATGTGAGGAGATGGCGGCATCCTCCGGTGTTCAGACCGCTGGTGGACCTGTCCACGATGGAGGAAAGACATGTAATCATCACCTACAGGCTTCATCGTGCCACAATCCAGGAACTGTGTGCCCAGTAGGAGCCAGACCTGATGTCAGCTATCCGCCATCCCTCAGGAGTCCCCCCTCAAGTGCAGGTGCTGTCAGTACTCCATTTCCTTGCTAGTGGGTCTTTTCAAACACTAGGGATGTCCCAGCCTATGTTTTCCAACGTGTTGTCCAGAGTGTTGTCTTCCCTGCTGAAACACATGCGGAGCTACATCGTGTTCCCTCAGGTGGAGGATGTGCCTACAGTGAAAGGTGACTTCTATGCCCTTGGACATATCCCCAACATCATAGGTGCCATTGATGGGACACATGTGGCCTTGGTCCCCACCCGCAGGAGTAAACAGGTGTACAGAAACCGCAAGAGTTACCATTCGATGAATGTGTAGATGGTGTGTTTGGCCGAACAGTACAGCTCCCATGTTAATGCCAAATTCCCTGGCTCAGTGTATGACGCTTTCATCCTGTGGAATACCAGCATCCCTTATCTGATGGGGCAACTCCAGAGGCACCGTGTGTGGCTATTAGGTGAGCACCTGGAACCAAATTGTTGGGAATAGTTGCCTGGGTCTGGGGATATCCCTACAGGTTAGTGTGTGTCTAACAGTTGTCCCTCGCCATTTGCAGGTGACTCTGGATACCCCAACCTGTCATGGCTACTGACCCCAGTGAGGAATCCCAGTACAAGGGCAGAGGAACGCTACAATGAGGCCCATGGGCGAACTAGGAGGATTATAGAAAGGACCTTCGGCCTCCTGAAGGCCAGGTTCAGGTGCCTCCATATGGCAGGTGGTTCCCTATTCTACTCACCAAAGAAGGTGTGCCAGATCATCGTGGCCTGCTGTATGCTTCACAACTTAGCTTTGCGACGACAGGTGCCTTTTCTGCAGGAGGATGGTCCAGATGGAGATGTTGTGGCAGCTGTGGAGCCTGTGGACAGCGAAGACGAGGAAGAAGAAGAAGAGGACATCGACAACAGGTACTCTGTGATCCTGCAGTACTTCCAGTGAGACACAGGTAAGAATACAAACCTGCCTACTACATTTACTTTAACACTACTACCTCTCTACTCTCCCAGTGTATGGTCACTGAGTTGTCACTTTCCCTTACGATTTCACAGATGTGGGTCCCAATGTGTGACATCTGCTTTGTTTCCTCATGGACTAGAGCTGTGTGACATAGGTATGTTGACATTACAATTGAAAGAGCATTTTGTCACTCTAATTGCTAATACACTATTTCGAAATCACAGACAGACTCCAGATTGTTTTGTGCTTTAAGGGTGTTTATTTAAGTGCTCAATATTGGAGGGGTTGTAAAATGGTGAGGGGTGATGGTGGAGGAATGTCCATGGCAGAGTCTAGTCTATTAGGGTAGGAAAGTACCATCTTGCCTGGCATGTTACCCCCATACTTCACTGTATATATGTTGTTTTAGTGTATGTGTCACTGGGACCCCGCCAGCCAGGGCCCCAGTGCTCATAAGTGTGTCCTGTATGTGTTCCCTGTGTGACGACTAACTGTCTCACTGAGGCTCTGCTAATCAGAACCTCAGTGGTTATGCTCTCTCTGCTTTCTAAATTGTCACTAACAGGCTAGTGACCAATTTCACCAATTCACATTGGCATACTCGAACACCCTTATAATTCCCTAGTATATGGTACTGAGGTACCAGGGTATTGGGGTTCCAGGAGATCCCTATGGGCTGCAGCATTTCTTTTGCCACCCATAGGGAGCTCTGACAATTCTTACACAGGCCTGCCACTGCAGCCTGAGTGAAATAACGTCCACGTTATTTCACAGCCATTTACCACTGCACTTAAGTAACTTATAAGTCACCTATATGTCTAACCTTCACCTGGTGAAGGTTGGGTACAAAGTTACTTAGTGTGTGGGCACCCTGGCACTAGCCAAGGTGTCCCCACATCGTTCAGGGCAAATTCCCCGGACTTTGTGAGTGCGGGGACACCATTTCACGTGTGCACTTTACATAGATCACTACCTGTGTATAGCGTCACAATGGTAACTCCGAACATGGCCATGTAACATGTCTAAGATCATGGAATTGTCACCCCAATGCCATTCTGGCATTGGGGAGACAATTCCATGATCCCCCGAGTCTCTGCCTTTCCCGGGGTTTCACTGCAGCTGCTGCTGCCAACCCCTCACACAGGTTTCTGCCCTCCTGGAGTCCAGCCAGGCCTGTCCCAGGAAGGCAGAACAAAGGACTTCCTCAGAGAGAGGGTGTTACACCCTCTCCCTTTGGAAAAAGGTGTCAGGGCTGGGGAGGAGTAGCCTCCCCCAGCCTCTGGAAATGCTTTGATGGGCACAAATGCTGCCCATCTCTGCATAAGCCAGTCTACACCGGTTCAGGGATCCCCCAGCCCTGCTCTGGCGCGAAACTGGACAAAGGAAAGGGGAGTGACCACTCCCCTGACCTGCACCTCCCAGGGGAGGTGCCCAGAGCTCCTCCAGCGTGCCCCAGACACCTGCCATCTTGGATTCAGAGGTGTGCTGGCACACTGGACTGCTCGGAGTGGCCAGGGCCAGCAGGTGACGTCAGAGACTCCTTCTGATAGGCTCTTACCTGTGTTACTAGCCTATCCTCCTTCCTAGGTAGCCAAACCTCCTTTTCTGGCTATTTAGGGTCTCTGCTTTGGGGAATTCTTCAGATACCGAATGCAAGAGCTCATCAGAGTTCCTCTGCATCTCCCTCTTAACCTTCTGCCAAAGGATCGACCGCTGACTGCTCAGGACGCCTGCAAAACTGCAACAAAGTAGCAAAGACGACTACTGCAACCTTGTATCGCTTCATCCTGCTGGCTTTCTCGCCTGTTTCCTGGTGGTGCATGCTCTGGGGGTAGCCTGCCTCCTTCTTGCACAAGGAGCTCTGAAGAAATCTCCCGTGGGTCGACGGAATCTTCCCCCTGCAACCACAGGCAACAAAAGACTGCATCACCGGTCCTCTGGTTCCCCTCTCAGCACGACGAGCGTGGTCCCTGGAACTCAGCAACTCTGTCCAAATGACTCCCACAGTCCAGTGACTCTTCAGTCCAAGTTTGGTGGAGGTAAGTCCTTGCCTCCCTACGCTAGACTGCATTGCTGGGTACCGTGTGATTTGCAGCTGCTCCGGCTCCTGTGCACTCATCCAGGATTTCCTTCATGCACAGCCAAGCCTGGGTCCCTGACACTCTAACCTGCAGTGCACAACCTTCTGAGTTGTCCTCTGGCATCGTGGGGCTCCCTTTTGTGACTTCGGGTGGACTCCAGTTCACTCCTCTTCTAAGTGCCTGATCCGGTTCTTCTGTGGGTGCTGCCTGCTTCTGTGAGGGCTCCCTGACTTGCTGGGTGCCCCCTCTGTCTCCTCATCCAAGTGGCGACATCCTGGTCCCTCCTGGGCCACAGCAGCATCCAAAAACCTTAACCGCGATCCTTGCAGCTAGCAAGGCTTGTTTGCGGTCTTTCTGCATGTGAACATGTCTGCAAGCTTCTTCAAGACGTTGGACATCCATCCTCCAAAGAGGAAGTTCCTACTCCTCTTCGTTCTTGCAGAACACAAAGCTTCTTCCATCCGGTGACAGCTTCCTTGCACCCTCAGCTGGTATTTCCTGGGCATCTGCCCATTCTCGACACTGTTGCGACTCTTGGACTTGGTCCCCTTGTCTTACAGGTACTCAGGTCTGGAAATCCACTGTTGTTGCATTGCTGGTGTTGGTCTTCCTTGCAGAATCCCCCTATCACGACTTCTGTGCTCTCTGGGGGTTGTAGGTGCAATTTACACCTACCTTTCAGGGTCTTGGGGTGGGCTATTTTTCTAACCGTTACTGTGTTCCTACAGTCCCAGCGACCCTCTATAAGCTCACATAGGTTTGGGGTCCATTCGTGGTTCGCATTCCACTTTTGGAGTATATGGTTTGTGTTGCCCCTATACCTATGTGCTCCTATTGCAATCTATTGTAACTTTACACTGCTTGCATTACTTCCTTTTGCTATTACTGCATATTTTTTGGTATTGTGTACATATATCTTGTGTATATTTGGCATCCTCATACTGAGGGTACTCACTGAGATACTTTTGGCATATTGTCATAAAAATAAAGTACCTTTATTTTTAGTATATCTGTGTATTGTATTTTCTTATGATATTGTGCATATGACACCAGTGGTATAGTAGGAGCTTTGCATGTCTCCTAGTTCAGGCTAAGCTGCTCTGCTATAGCTACCTTCTATCAGCCTAAGCTGCTAGAAACACCTCTTCTACACTAATAAGGGATAACTGGGCCTGGCACAAGGTGTAAGTACCTCTGGTACCCACTACAAGCCAGGCCAGCCTCCTACAATTAGTCTCACAGGTGCATTGTCCAAAGGGGCATAGGATGTGGAGCTGGGGCAGTTTGAGGATGGACAGGATGACAAGGTGGGACAAAAGGATGACATTCAGGGCGGTCTCATTTCTTGGCGGGGGTCTTGGCATCGTTTTCTGTCTTTGTCCTGGATCTCAGGGTCCGTTTGTGGGGTGGTTCTCCCTCTGCAGAGGGTGGGGTGCTGGTGTGGTGGTCCTGTGGCGGTGCCTCTTGTCTACTAGCGCTGGCAGAGATGGTGGGCAGTTCATCATCCAGGCTAGTGTCAGGGGCCCCTTGTTGTGCCACAGTGTCCCTCCTGGTGTTGAGGACTTCCTTCAGCACCCCTACGATGGTGTCCAGGGTGGAACTGATGGATCTGAGTTCTTCCCTGAAGCCCAAATACTGTTCCTCCTGCAGCCGCAGGGTCTCCTGAAACTTGGCCAGTACCGTTGCCATCGTCTCCTGGGAATGATGGTACGCTCCCATGATGTTGGAGAGGGCCTCGTGGAGAGTGGGTTCCCTTGGCCTGTCCTCCCCCTGTCACACACCAGCACTCCCAGTTCCCCTGTTTCCCTGGGCCTCTGTCCCCTGGACCGTGTGCACACTGCCATTGCCCCCAGGTCCCTGTTGTTGTTGGGGTGGTGGGTTAGCCTGGGTTCCCTGTAGTGGTGGACACACTGCTGATTGACGTGTCCTGGGGACAGAGGTATGGGCCCGCTGGGTGGGTGCTGTGCTGGTGTTTCCAGAGGGGGGGAAGCTCTGTGGTGGCCTGTGACTGTGTCAGGGGAACCGACTGTCCCGAGGTCCCAGATGGGCCGGGCTCGTCGTCTAGATCCAGTTGGACAGAGCTGCTGTCATCACTGTGGGCCTCTTCAATTGGTGGTGTGGACATGTATGGACCCTCCTGTGGGGTGTCGTTGGGTAGGGTCCTGCAGGGGTGTAAAAGAATGATTATTGCATCTGTGTGTGCCATGATGTGCAATGGGTGGGTGACCATGTACCCCAGTGCTTGCATTCCTGTGTGGGACCTTGTGTGATGATGGTTTAGGGGGGTGTATGGGTATGTGCAGTGGCTATGCTTTGGTGATGGGTGTCCATGCTTTGTTGTTGCATGCAGGGCTTGGTGTTGGGATGTGTGGTTTGTGATATTGGGACATTTGTGAGGATTTGGAGTGATGGGGGTGAGGGCGAAGGTGGGGGTATGTGATGGCATGCAGGTAGGGTGGGGGATATAGTAGTAAAGATTTGCCTTACCAGAGTCCATTCCTCCAGCTACTCCTGCGAGGCCCTCGGGATGCAGAATAGCCAAGACTTGCTCCTCCCATGTTGTTAGTTGTGGGGAAGGAGGTGGGGGGTCCGCCGCCAGTTCTCTGAACCGCACGGTGGTGTCTTGAGACCACAGAACGCACCTTCCCCTGTAGGTCGTTCCACCTCTTCCTGATGTCATCCCTATTTCTTGGGTGCTGTCCCACTGCGTTGACCCTGTCCACTATTCTTTGCCATAGCTCCATCTTCCTAGCTATGGAGGTGTGCTGCACCTGTGATCCGAATAGCTGTGGCTCTACCCGGATGATTTCCTCCACCATGACCTTGAGCTCCTCCTCAGAGAACCTGGGGTGTCTTTGCCGTGCCATGGGGTGGTGTGGGTGATGTGTGGGGTGGTGTGTGTTGTGATAAGTGGGGTGATATTTAGTGGTGTGTTGTGTGAGGTGCGTGGATGTTATGTGGGTGATGGTATTGTGTGCCTGTGGATGCTTGGTTGTAGATTGTTGTGTCTCTCTCTGGTCTTCTTTCGGGATTTTTGTCGTAGGGGTTTGTGGGTGATGTGGGTGGGTGTTTTGTATTGTATTGGGTGTGTGGGTGTGGTGTGTGTATGTGTATCAGGTGTGTGTATTTCGAATTGTCCAACATGGTAGTGTTTTGTAAGAGTGTGTGTATTTTGAGCGCGGCGGTGTGTACCGCCAATGGAATACAGCGGTTGAAAGACCGCCGCGTGGATTCGTGGGTCGTGATAGTGTGGGCGTATTCCTTTTGGCGTGACGGTGGAGGTTTTGTTATTGCCAATTTATCACTGAGCTTTGGTGTGGCAGACTTGTGTGGGTGTCTAAATTTTGGCAGATTCCAAGATATGGGTCATAATAGCTGTGGTGGAATTTCCGCGGCAGTGTGTTGGCGTTCTTCTGCACGGCGGTAAGCGGCATTTACCGCCAATGTTGTAATGAGGGCCTTAATGTTTTTGTTCTCACTGATGCCTATATTTGGATAGGGTAACCCTTATGTTTCACCCTGAATTGTTCTTTTCTCAGTAAGTGGGTTTCTTGAAGGAATATGTTTGCATCCCGTTGACCAAGGTATCTCCAGACCATGCATCTTTTGTTAGAAAAATGAGGACCCCTGACACAGTGTGACTAGCTTGAAGGATACGTTTATCTCTTGAGGGTATGGAAAGATTCACCTTTAATGCTAGTGGAATAGTGGTGTGGGTGGTGACTTTCTAAACCAGTAACTCAAATCCCCATCAACTGTTAGAAAAACTCTGAACAACTAGATAGAGTGTAATTAGTCTGAAGTAGCCTTCTCTGAATAAATGAGGTAGGCTGTAGGCCGTTTGTGTCTGTGCTGCAATCGCCACTCAATAACAGCTTGTGTAGTCCTTAACTTCTTTGCAGGTAATACAGTGTAACACTCCAATTAGGGGTGTGCACACCATTTCTCCCACCTCTTTCAACTAAGCCTGGCTGTTTACTACCTCCTTCTTCCTTTACCCTTTACATATCCATTTCTGATGTCTTGTGGGATTGTTTGACTTTCTAGTCTTGGTTTGTGCCCCTTGTCTGTTCGGTGTTGAAGAGGCACCTCAGTTGCTGAATCCTTGTCAATTCTCTATGCTCTGCCTAACACAGAAGAAGACATCACTTATTATGGAAACTTGATAGTCTTTTCTGTGACTTCAGAGATAATTTGTAGGCTCTATGACATGACCAAACTATATCAAATTAGTAATTTACGATGCTTTACGGTCACCTCTTTCACCACTCTCCTTCTCTGCAACATCACTGCTACAAGAACTTAAAACATAAAACTTCACTTTCACTGTATTCTATTTTCTTCATTTTGTCTGCAGTGGCCATGATCTTTTGCTTTATTAGAGGGGAAAACTAGAGCGTTTCACCCCCTTAAGTTAAGGTTTTTCCTAATTGTGTGCCTACTCTGCACACTCATTCAATTCCAATGGTGAAGTGCACATCTACCATCAAGATTCTTCTGGTCAACTTCATGACACAGTTTGTCATGTTGTTGCCCTCTATTGAAAATGTGGAGGTTTTGTTTTTGCCAGTTTATCACTGACCTTTGGTGTGGCGGACTTGTGTGGGTGTCTAAATTTTGGTGGATTCCGAGCTGTGGGTCATAATGACTGTGGCAGAATTCCGCTACCGCGGCGGTGTGTTGGCGGTCTTCTGCACGGCGGTAAGTGACTTTTAGCACCAATGTTGTAATGACCACATAAGTGTTTACTCCCATACTGTTGCCCAGCTCTGTCGTTGTTGGAAATGCCTTTCTGAAGGGTCACCCCTAAACTTTTTGCCTTCCTCCTTCTCTTTTTCTGACCTCATTTTTGCTGGCTTTACAACTCTGCACACTTTACCACTGCTAATCAGTGCTAAAGTGCATATGCTCCCTCCTTAAAACATGGTGACATCGGCTCATACCCAATTGGTTTGTTTAATTTACTTCTAAGTCCCTAGTCTATTGCACTACATGTGTCCAGAGCCTGTAAATTAAATGCTACTAGTGAGCTGCAGCACTGGTTGTACCACCCGCATAAGTAGCCCCCAAACCATGTCTCAGGCCTGCCATTGCAGGGCCTGTGTGTGTAGTTTCACTGCCACTTCGACTTGGCATTTAAAAGTACTTGCCAAGCCTTAAACTCTCTTTTTTCTACATATAAGTCACCCCTAAGGTAGGAGCTAGGTAGCCCATGGGGCAGGGTGCTATGTAGGTAAAAGGCAGGACATGAACATGTGTGTTGTCCTGGTACTTTACAACTCCTAAATTCATTTTACACTGCTGCGAGGCCTGCTCCTTTCATAGGATAGCATTAGGGCTACCCTCATATACTGTTTGAGTGGTAGATCCTGATCTGAAAGGAGTAGCCAGGTCATATTTAGTATGGCCAGAATAGTGATACAAAATCCTGCTTAATGGTGAAGTTGGATTTTATATTACCATTTTAGAAATGCTACTTTTAGAAAGTGAGCATTTCTCTACACTTAAATCCTTCTGTTCCTTCCAATCCATGTCTGGCTAGGTTTAGTTGACAGCTCCCTTGTGCATTCACTCAGACAACCCCAAACACAGGATGCTCAGTCACACTTGCATACATCTGCATATTGAATGGGTCTTCCTGGGCTGGGAGGGTGGAGGGCCTGACACTTACTTGTCAAAGGACAGTAGCCTGCCCTCACACAAAAAACTGCCAAAACCCCTATTGGGACCCTGGCAGACAGGATGGAACTGAAAAGGGACCTTGTGCCCTTTTAAGTCACTCGTTGATGTCTTCCCCACTTCAACAGCACATTTGGGTATTTAAGCAGGGTCTCTGACCCTACCAATTTAGACACTTCTGAAGTAGACTCTTCAACTTCAAAGACACGTCTGGATAAGATACCACTGGTGAAGAATGCCTAAACCAGAACCTGCAACCTGCCAAGAAAAACCGCCTGGCTTCCCAAAGGACTCACCTGGACTGCTTTTCTGAGAAGGACTGCTGCCTTGCTGTTGCCCTGCTGCCTTGCCTATCTCTGGCTCTGCCGAGAAGTACTCTCCAAGGGCTTGGATAGAGCTTGCCTCCTCTTCCCTGAAGTCTCAGGACCAAAATGACTTAATTCCTGCTAAAGAACTGCTTGTGCGGCCAAAATCGACGCACAGCTTGCAAGAAATGACACACAGCCTGCATCGCGGTGTGGAAATCACTGCATGCCAAACTTGAATGACGCAGCCCGAATTCCCGATGAGGAGACCGACGCAGCACCAGCGTTGCGACCGGGAATTCGATGTACTGCCCACTGGATCAACGCTAAGCCGAGCCGGAATGACACAGCCTGATTTCCTGAGAGGAATCGACGCAGCGCCTGCTGTGCAGCAGAAATTTCCATGCAACGCCCACCGGATCGATGCAGCCCCTGTGACTTTGTCCTGCACGACCAGGATTTCAAATGCATCATCCCCGGGGCATCTGAAAACCCCGCAACCCAAAGAGGATCCCAGTCTCTGCACTGGAAATTGATGCAAAGCCTGCCCTGCGTATTGTCTGTGTTCACTGGAAAAATCGTCGCAACCTCCCCGTTTTCCACGCAACTCCTCCTCTGCGGTCCCTTGCGGGGAATTTGAACGCAAACCAGGTACTTTGTGCTTGCAAGAGACATTTGTTTTTTTTTAAGAACTAAAGACTCTTTATACCATTTTCTAAATTATATTTCACTGTGTACTTATTGAATCTTGTTCGTTTTGACCTGCATCTTACCAGATAAATATTATATATTTTTATAAATACTGTGTGGTGTATTTTTGTGGTGTTCTACTGTGTTATTGCATGAATTATTGCACACATACTTTACACATCGCCTTCTAAGTTAAGCCTGACTGCTCAGTGCCAAGCTACCAGAGGGTGGGCACAGGATAATTTGGACTGTGTGTGGCTTAACCTGACTAGAGTGAGGGTCCTTGCTCGAACAGGGGGTAACCTGACTACCAACCAAAGATCCCCCATTTCTCACAGTCATCATACAACATTTTGCAGCTGTTAGTTGGCTCATTGATGCTATACACCTTAATAAGGGATAACTTTACATTGTCATGTTTTTACTCTGACAAGATATGTGTCAATGAACAGTCATCTAACCACCAAGATACTCCAAGGTCTTGGAGCATGGTGTATGCAACTGGAAATGTCTGTGTCCTTAGTAGCTCTAACCCAGATTTGAAAGCAGGTGGCATTGTAATTGGGGATCATGTAAAGGCTTTGTATGAATGTCACATATTATGTCTAGCAGTCAAAAATTGACATAACCTGTTGTATAACTTTCAAAAACTGTGTGTTCCACTTCTCCTTGCCCTGGTCACCATGGAGAGGACATCACAGGCTGCCACTATACCTCTAGATGAAGGTCACAGTGAGGTTAACACCCCAAGGATGTGTAGACATTGAGGACAAAGCCGGCACATCTGGTACACCAGGTCAACAAAGAACTGTGAGCCTCACCCTGCTCACATCGACTCCTCCCAGCTCTGTTGCATCAACATCACAGGCAACCATTGGCCCCCAAACTTGTGTCCCAAGGGCATTGTCTTCCATCTTGTGCCCCCACAGTACAGGTAAATAAGTCTCCTGTTGTGAACCAGACAATGATGGATCTGCCACCAGTGGGAGTGGGCAAACTATGGCAGGGGCACAGGCATGTGGGGGTAGGATACGTGGGATGGATGGTGTGAGCAAGAGGATTGAGGCTCCTAGGGATACAACTGGCCTGGACAGCATGTCCCAAGTCTTGGGAGCTTGCCAATAATCCCAAGGCCTGATGGGCCAGGTTCCACCAGGAAGTCGTGCAGCAGTGGCAGGCCCAAAATGCCCACCTAGCTTCCATTGCAGGGGTGCTGAGAGACATGAATACCACACTGAGTAGGTTTTGTACCTAACAATTGACCTCTTGCACTAGCAATGAACCATCAGCCCCCCTTCTACATCTGTGGCAGCTAGTGGAATGGAGGCCCTGCCAGGGAAAGAGTATGCCTCAGACAGCCCAGCCTCTGTAGCTGAAGAACCGCCTGCAAATGTGGGCATCCCCCAAACAGCCTGGAGGAGCAGATGCCAGGACCAAAACCACTACCAGGAAGTGAACCTGTATTGATACCCTTGTGTGGCACAGATTCACCCTGTTGACTGTTCTTAGACCTAGTTCCATGTTCCTATGGGGCACAGACACTAGGCTTGCGGGGTTTCACTAGGTAGCTTAGCTGGGTTTCATTGAGGGTTGCACATTGTATCTTGTTGTGACATGATGTTGGCAATAAACTGTTACTACCTGGGGCTGTGGTACAACTAGATGTGATGTTGCTGAGATGTACAGTGTGATGTAAATGGTTTGTAAAAAATGCGACGGCTCTACCTCCCTTTCTGTGCTCCAGCATCAGCATCAGGAGGCAAAGGAGACAGGGCACAGCTGAGTCGGGAGGCTGCTGGACACTGGACCTCCAGTCATGAAAACACTGACAGCGAGGTTCCCAGTGGACTGAAGGGTGAGGGGAGTGCCACATGAGAAACTGGTTCCAGTTCATCAACTTCACAATCCCCCTCAGTGGATACTCCATGGCAGTGGTGGAACAATTTGGGTCCACCCTAGAACCATTTCTGTCCACCTTCCTTTTCTATCACCACCCAATCTGTAGCTCCCCACCCTGTTGGCCATGCCCACTTAACCAAGAGGGTGGGCATCTCCTTTGCCGCCGACACCTCTGCCCCAGCCCCTTTCAGCCCTGTCGCCCTCATTGAGGAGGCTATTGACCTCCTGAGGTCTATCTCTGTGGGTCAGTCCACCATTGTGAATGCCATCCAGGGACTGGCATCTCAGATACAACAGAGTAATGTGTTCCTGGAGGGCATGTGCAGTGCACTGGCTGGCGTGCAGAGATCATTTCAGGCTCTGGCCTTCACACTGATGGCAGTCAACCACCTTTTGCCTACCATCCCTCTCCACTTTCCTCTTCCACTTCCAATCCAAATCCCCCCTCCCAACTCAACAAAAGCACACAAACAGACAGGCATGTATCCACCTCAACAGCCAAGGGTACCGCAGAAAAGCCAAAGCACCACAAGACACACCATCGGCATATACACCAGCAAAATACTCATGCACACACAGCAACAATCACAACCTGCCCTGACACCCCACCAACCCCAGCATCACAGACACTACACCCGACACACCTTCAGACACCACACCAACATTCACTGATCCAGCCACCACACCCGTCCTACCCGCAGACAGCACCCCAGCAGTCCCACAGACATCCACCCCAGTCACCACACCTGCAAACACCACAACCACTGACACACCTACATGCAGCACATCTACCATACCTCCAGTCACCACTCCAATAGTCAGCCACATGCCCACCATGGTATCCCACTCGACCCTCCTCAGCCCAAAACACATAAATGCCCCCACTCACCTACCCAACGGATACCCACCTCCACACCCAAACCCTTTTGTTATGACCGTCCCTTTGTGTCTAAGAATGCTTTCCTCTCAGTTTGACCTTTTCTCTACTCCCCCTGTGACATCCCTGAACATTCGGTTTCCCACCCAAAGGCAAACCCTTCCACCTCCAAGGCCTCTCCTACCTCCCACTAGCATCCATGTCCCTCCCCCACCAAGACGTCGACCCCTCCCAACAAGAGCAAACCTTCCCCCAAGCCTAAGCCCAAACCTCCTCCCTCTGCCACCACACCCCAAGAGCTTCCCTTAGGTTCCTCCCTGCTCCCTTGATGCCCCTACCTGGCAGGTCAGTAGTCAAGTTGGGACATCATATAGTGCCTTTGGCGCACATTTTTGTTTATGCATTGGACTGGCCAATGTCCTTGGGCTAATCTATTTGAAATTTATAACAATATATTCAGACCAACCAGTTCTTGGTTTACTGGTTACATCTTTGTCCTGATTTTCCTTTCCTAGTTTTGGGTTGTTCCTGTCTGATACTGGTTGTGTGTATATATTTGTGTGTGTGTGGTGCTTGAGCTTCCTATATTTTTTGGGCAGTTTGCGAGGTTGTTGCAGTGCTTTTGTCGCCCTGGCATAGGGTGTGTGATGGGCCTGTGTATGTAGCAGACATGTTGTAGTGATGGTATTGTGTGGTGTTTGTGTTGACATGTTTGTTGAGCTGTGTAGCTTTGTGTGCATTGACTGTGTGAGTGTGCGTGTATTGTGCATGGTATGATGGGTATAATGTGCTGTGTGTGTGTGATGTGTGTATTGATTGCTAAGTTATATGATTGTGTAATCATGTGTATTTGTTCCCTTTTGGTTGTGCATTGTGTTATATGTGTGATGCATACCTGGCCAGTGTCAGTTGTGAGTGCTTGACAATGTGTTTATGATGTTTTGGTAGTGGTGCTATTGTGACGTGTTGCTATGTCATGTGGGATTGTGTCAAAATGGGCCTGTGCTATTTTGTCATGTGTAAGTGTGTGTTCTTTAGGTGTGGTGTGTGTGTTGTCTGCAGTGTGTGTGCTGTGCATGTGTGGGTGTCTCTGTAGTTGTATGTGAATGTGCTTGTTAGTATACTATCAACTGTGAGTATTGCCCTTGCACCCCATTCCGTTTGGTATATTATGTAACTGTACAAAATTTGACAATGTACAACTGCTACAGGTGAGTGTGTGTACTTACAATTGTTGTCAGCGGCAGGGACTCAGTTTCTGTTGCCTTTCAGTGAGCAGGGGCAGTGGTATGATTTCTAGTTCTGGTTCCATGGCAGCTCCTGACGAATGTGGATTCCTGACGGTGAGTGTCTCCTTTCATACAGTTCGTTACTGCCTGGGTTTCCGTGGTGGTCTGACCGCAGCGGAATTATTGACAGTGTGCAAACTCATTATAGGTCAGATGGCAACATGGTCTTCGCCAGGCTGCTGGTGGCTCCAATCGTCCGTGGCAGTCTGATTGCACTGGTGTCAGCGGTCCTTTGGCTGTGTTCTGTTGAGATCACCGCTATGATCATAATTTAGCCGTCTTCTCCGCCAGCCTGTTGGCGGTTTGACTGCCACCGCCAACATGGTGGTCACATAGCATGTCTGCTAACCTCAGCAGGCACCATCCCTCCGATGCTTACAATTTCTAATGGGTCACAAGCTGCAACCTATCTCATTAATATTCATGAGGCAAGTCGATTTGCGACTCATTAGGAATTACTAAATGAAACTCAATGTGTTTCGTACACTAGGAATAGCAATTTCCTAATTGTGATTTGCAGAAAATTGTAAATACGTGATCAATATTTCTAAAATTTGTACATATGGCACAAAGTTCCTTCTTACTACTTTTACATTCTCTGTGCCCAGTCAGTTATTTTGGTAATAATAATGGTGTTATATTATGACTGGCTACTGCATCCAGATATCAAACTCTGGTTCTTATATGTGATAGACCAGAACTTAAAATGTCATCACTTCAATTGCTTTCTCTGAGGAGCAATAAACATCTACTTTAACCTGACTGCTGGTCTATACTAAGACCCTCATTACAACATTGGCGGTAAGTGTCGCTTACCGCCATGCTGACTGCTGCCAACATACCGTGACCGCAGCGGTATACCGCTACGGGTATTATGACCCACACATAGAAATCCGCCACTATACGGACACCCACACAAGTCCGCTAGCCCAAAGGTCAGTGATAAACTGGCGGTAGCAAAACCCACACTGTTACGCCAACATAAATACGCCCACAGCACCATGACCCACAAATCACCGCGGCAGACATTCAACCGCGATAAACCATTGGCGGTACAGACCGCTGCGCTCAAAATACACACACACTAAAAAAATACACCACATTGGGCAATTCAAACTACACACACCTGACACACATACACACCCCACACCCACATACCCACAACACTATAAAACACACACCCACAATACCCACAACCCTTTACGACCCAAACATTTAGGCAAGTGAGAGAGAGACAAGCCAGGTGCACCCACTGAATCACAGCCACAAAACACCATCACCCATACACCATCCACGCACCTCACAGCACACACCCCAACACATCACCCCACACACCCTCACACATACCACTCACACTACACCCATGGCACCACAAAGACACCTCAGGTTGTCAGAGGAGGAGTTAAGGTTCATGGTGGAGGAAATCATCTGAGTGGAGCCACAGCCATTTGGATCACAGGTGCAGCAGACATCTATTGCAAGGAAGATGGAGCTATGACGGAGAGTCATGGACAGGGTCAATACCATGGGACAGCACCCAAGAACAAGGGATGACATCAGGAAGAGGTGGAACGACCTACGGGGGAAGGTGCATTCTGTTGTAGCAAGACACCAGGTAGCTGAACAGAGGACTGGTGGTGGACCCCCAATTCCTCCCCCACAACTAACAACATGGGAGGAGCAAGTCTTGGCACTCATGCATACTGAGGGCCTCGCAGGAGTAACAGGAGTCTGGTAAGTCAAATCTTTATAACTTTATCCCCCACCCTACCTGCATGCCATCACAAACAACAACCCCTACCCTCACCCCCATCATCCCACTACCTCACATACACCTCACCATCACAACCCACCCATTCCAATACCAAGCCCTGCATGCAACACCAATGCATGGATCCCCATCACAGACCTGCATGGACACCCATCACCACAGCATGCACACTAGTGACAATCACTTAGCCAAACCAAGCACAACTCACGCAAGCCAAAGCTGTCTTGCTAATAATAACCATAGAGGGCAACATATCCATGTACAAGATGTCACACGCAGATACAATAACACTGCATTTACCTCCCCACAGGACCCCACTCAATGTCACTGGAGAGAAGGTGCCAGCCACATCCAGTTCCCCCCCTGAAGACGCCCACAGTGATGACAGCAGCTCTGCATACCTGGATCATGATGACCAACCTGGCCCATCATGGACCTCTGGACAGTCGGTGACCCAGCCACAGTCCCAACCCACCACAGAGCCTCACCACTCAGGAAACATAACCACAGCACCCACCCAGCGGGCCCCTCCCTCTGTCCCCAGGACACGTCAATCAGCAGTGTGTCCACCACTACAGGGACCCCAGGCAGCCCCACAAACACAGGACGGTCAGGGACCTGGGGTCAGTGGCAGTGGGCACACAGTTCAGGGGACAGAGGCACAGGACAACAGGGAAGCTGGGAGGACTGCTGTGGACAGGGGCAGGACAGGCCCAGGAACCAACTCCCCACGAGGCACTCACCAACATCCTTGGGGCATACCACCATTCCCAGGAGACAATGGGCCAAATACTGGCCAAGCGGCAGGAGACCCAGCGGCTGCAGAAGGGACAGTACCTGGGGATCAGGGAGGACCTGAGGGACATCCACACCACCCTGGTCACCATTGCAGGGTTGCTGGCAGACATGGCCAACACCATGAGGTAGGCACTGGCACACCAACAGGCCCGTGATACTTGCCAAACCGAAGAACAGCCCTCCACCTCCGCCGGCACTAGTGGACATGAGGCCCTGCCACAGGACCAACAGGCCACGAGCACCCCACCCCCTGCAGAGGGAGAACCACCCTGTAAACGGTCAGAGAACGTTGCCAAGACCCCCGTCAGGAAATAAGACTCTCCTGATTGTCACGTTCTTTCCCACTCTGTCACCCTGTCCACCTTGAACTGCCATTGCTCCACTTCCTATGCCCCCTTGGACAATGTACCTGTGATACAAATAGACTGGACTCTACCCTGGACTTTCCTCCATCAGCAACCCAACCCACTGCAATATCCCCTACACTTATTGGCACCTAAATAAACACCCTTGGAACAAATTCAAGTATGGAGTCTGTGAATTCTTTGACAAATGTATTAGTTTCACAAACTGTAAACATTGCAATTCAAATGTACTGTAATATTTACATAGGTATGACCTGTAGTGGGCAGCGGTTAACACACCAGGAGCCAGAGTGGGGCACAGAGATGTGAAACTAGAGATGCCAAAAGGTACAGTAAGTGACCATAGAAATAGGGAAATCAGGCTGCTATGTTCAATGTCAAATACGAAACTGCAATGGAAGGTGAAGTTACAGTGTTTTACCTGAGTGTCACTGAAAGTACCGTTGAATTAGTCCACATCTTCTTCCTCTGCCTCTTCTTCGTCACTGTCCACAGGCTCCACCGCTGCCACACCACCATCCCCAGGCTCATTCTCCTGCAGAAAAGGCACCTGGAGTCTCAAAGCCAGGTTGTGCAACATGCAACATGCAACGATGATCTGGCACACCTTCTTGGGTGAGTAGTACAGGGATCCACCTTTCAGATGAAGGCACCGGAATCTGGCCTTCAGGAGGCCAAAGGTTCTCTCAATGATACTCCTTGTTCGCCCATGTGCCTCATTGTAACGTTCCTCTGCCCTTGTCCTGGCATTATTCACTGGGGTTAGTAGCCATGAGAGGTTGGGGTAACCAGAGTCACCTGCAAATATTCGAGGGAAACCTGTTAGCCACACACTCACCCTTAGGGACAACCCCACGCCCATATACCTACATCAACTGGGTGGGGACCATGGGCTCACCTATTAGCCACATCCAGTGCCTCTGGAGTTGAGACATCACATATGGGATGCTGCTATTCCTCAAGATAAAGGCATCATGCACAGAGCCAGGATCCTTGGCATTGACATGGGAGATGTACTGGTCCGCCAAACACGCCATCTACACATTCAGAGAGTGAAAGCTTTTCCTGTTTCTGAACACTTGTTCATTTCTGCGGGGTGCAATTGCAATATGTGTACCATCAATGGCACCAATGATGTTGGGGATATGACCCAGTGCATAGAAGTAAGCCTTCACTGTGGCCAAATCCTCCACCTGGGGAAATACGATGTAGCTGCGCATGTGTATCAGCAGGGCAGACAACACTCTGGTCAGCACGTTTGAGAACATAGGCTGTGACATCCCTGATGCCTTGGCCACTGTTGCTTGGAAAGAACCACTTGCCAGGAAATGGAGCACTGACAGGACCTGCCTGTAGAGAGGGGATACCTGTGGGGTGGCCGATAGCTGACATCAGGTCTGGCTCCAATTGGGCACACAGTTCTTTGATTTTGGCCCTATCAAGTCTGTAGGTCAGGATAATGTGCCTGTCCTCCATTGTCGCCAGGCCCACCAGGGGTCTGTACACGGGGATGTCTACATCTCCTATTCATCCTCAGTGGTTGAACTCTAGGGTGAAAAACGATGAGCAGAAGGTCATATTTAAACATATACTCAGATTAATATGCTATGTTTGTTTTACAGAAACAGTATGTGAACCTGTAAGTCAGTTGATGTGCCTATGTCTGCTGTGATGCAGTTATGTGCCTAGGCTTGTGCCCCCCTGAATTGGCTGATGCCTGACCTGTGAGGAGAGACAAGTGGAAATGAGATAATTCTGCTGGTGTTGTGCGCCGTTGCGGTCGGCGGTTGCCGACTGCCGTGCAACATCGCATTGGTTATCATTGTGCCCTATAGGTTCCAGGAGCCAATGGCGATGTACGCCGGCAGTGACGGTACGCACTGCCGCAGATGTGACCGCCATTTTCTATCTGTGCACTCTCTTGCTACCTGACCTTCACCTGGAGAGGAGCTACACTGCAAGTGCTGCTGTGACCTGTGTCTGGAAGCGACAGTAGCTCGAGTGTCTGGGGAATGGGCCCCTGCCTTCACTTCCGAGGAGCTGGAGAGACTAGTGGATGGGGTCCTACCCCAGTACACATTACTCTATGCTCCTCCAGACAAACAGGTGAGTACACTGTGAGCATGATGCGTGGACCATGAATGTAAGCATTGCTGTGTGTGTAAGCCCCATGTAGGGGGATGTCTGAGGGGTCCTGGGCAGAGTGCTGCCTATATGGTGGGCAATGTATGTGCCTAAGTGGATGGGGGGATATGGTGGGCCATGAGTATGACAGTCCAGAGGGTATGACTAATCCCTTTTCTGCTGTACTTTTTCTGCAGGTCAGTGCCCATCAGAAAAAGGGTATTTGGAGTGCCATCGCCAAGGAGGTGCAAACCCTGGGGGTCTTTGACAGGTGGAGCACCCACTGACACAAATGGTGGGAGGACCTGCACCGCTGGGGAAGGAAGAAAGCGGAGGCCCAGCTGGGGATGGCCTCCCAACGAGGAAAGGGTGCCTGTTGTACCCTGACCCCCCTGATTTTCCGCATCCTGGCAGTGGCCTATCCGGAGTTGGATGGGCACTTGAAGGCATCACAGCAGCCACAAGGGGGTGAGTACAGATTCAGAGTCATGACTTTGCACTAGGGTATTACCTGGGTGGGGGATATGGGCTGTGGGTGCCCCTAGGCCAGGGCGAACATGGCAGTGTACGTTCAATGATGGGCAAGATCAGATGCACTCCAAACCCAATAGTGTTAGTGGGCATCTACTACTGGGCAGGGTCCTGTGGGTTTCAGGTGTGCAGCTAATGGCATTAGGCATTGTACCCCATGGGCTGGTGACTAGCAGTGTAACTGGTAGTGCATGGCCTAGGGCATAGGGCTGTTCCCTGTGTGTTGTGTATGCCAACATTAGTGTTGTTGCTGGCATTGACCAAGTGTATCCTCTGTCTCTTCCCCCTTTTTGTTTAGTCACCTTGTCCTTGTGTGCATTAGCATCATCTGGCGGAGGAGCAGAGGCACCGGCGACAGAGGGAGCTGTATCCCACATGGGCCTGGAGGCCGAATCCACCGACGGTGAGGGCACCAGTGGGGCGGAGGGCGAGGGGAGCACCATAACGGAGAACGGAGGGGACACTACGGACAGCGACTCCTCCTCCAATAATAGCTCCCTGGCAGACACCTCTGTGCCCACCCCAACAACAGGTACAGCCGCCAACCCCGTACCAGCCCTTCAGCGTGTTTCCCGTGCCCGCTCACCCAGGAGGGTGGGCATCTCCTTTGCCCCAGGCACCTCAGACCCTGCCCCAGTCACCCCGACTGCCCTTAGTGAGGAGGCTATTAGCCTCTTGGGATCCCTCTCTGTTGGGCAGTCAACCATACTGAATGCCATCTAGGGTGTAGCAGGTCATTTGCAACAAACAAATGCATACCTGGAGGTCATTCACTCTTGCGTGGCGGCCCAACAGAGAGCATTCGAGGCTCTGGCCTCCGCACTGATGGCAGCCATTGTCCCTGTCTACAGCCTCCCCCTCCAACTTCCTGTACCCAGTCCCAATCCCCTCAAACCCAGCCTATCCCAAGCATACTTTCAGACCAGCAATCACCCAAATCAACACACAGAAGTGGTTCAGGCAAACACAAGCACCACACTTCATCTCACAGGCACTCACACAAGCACCATCCACATGCAGACACTCCAACATCCACTGTCTCTACTGTGTCCCTCTCCTCCTCCTCATCCACCTCCCTCCTAGTAGCATCTCCACTCACACCTGCATGCACTACATCCTCATCCACTACCTCCATCAAGCCTATCAGTACACACCCATCACTGGCAGTCACCACTCCCACATCCATGCACATGTCCCCTGTGTCCTCTCCCACTGTGTCTGTGACCCCTCCTCCCAAAGTACTACACAAACGCAAGCACACATACACCCAATAGCCATCCACCTCACAACAGCATCCAGCCCATGCACCTGCACCCAAACACAGCAGATTGACACCTCCTACAACCACTCCCTCTTCCTCCACTCCCAAACCTTCACCCTCTTCCCGCCCCAGTGTCCCTAAGAAGCTTTTCCTTGCCAACATTGACCTATTCCCTACTCCATCCCCCGTCCTTCACCTCGGGCCAGGGTGCCCAGAACCCAGCCCAGCACCTCAGCCACCAAGTCCATGGCCACTGTGGTTTCTGCAGCTACTGCAGGTGTGAGAGGCTCCAAGGAGGCACCTGTCAGCCCAGCCAGTGTGCCAGCAACACCTGCCAAGGCCAAGAAGGGTCCGCCACCTAGCAAGGGCAAGAAGGGGACACCAGCCAGCAAGGGGAAGGAGGCACAACCAGCCAGCAAGGGCAAGAGAAAGACTCCAGCTGGCAGAAGCAAGGAGGCACCACCATCTGCCAAGTGCAGGAAGGGGCACAGAACACCAGCCATGGCACTTCCGCCATCCGAGGCTGCAGGTGAAGGGCTGGCGGCTACCACCACCACTGCCGGCACCGCCACCTGCACTGTGGCCAGCACCGCCACCTGCAATGGTGGCCTGCACCACCACCTGCACCGCCGTCAGCATCGCCACCTGCCCTGCCACCAGCAGCACAACTGCCAGCAGCTGCAGCCCCAACGGGCAGCTGTCCGAGGCTGCAGGTGAAGACCTGAAGGCCACCACTGCCAGCACCGCCACCTGCACTGCGGCCAGCACCGCCACCTGCCCTACCGCCAGCAGCACCATTGCCAGCAGCAGCAGCCCTAGTGGGCAACCGTCTGAGGCTGCAGGTGAAGGCCTGGAGGCTACCATCACCACTGCCTGCACTGCCACCTGCAGCACAACTGGCATCCACTGAGCAGCCTTCACTGCCAGAGAGCAGTGTGTAGTGGTGACTACATGGGCTGTAGTGCATCCTTGACCCTGCAACAGCTGTCGGTGTGAAACACAGGTGAGAGACTGTGACCTTGCCCCATCCAGGCTGAAGCACACAGGGCACAAGGCCCCCTCCAGAACCAGTGGAAGACGGCATCCACTCAGCCCCTCCTTGCCAGAATGAAGCACACTGGGCACAAGGCCCCCTCCAGAACCAGTAGAAATTAGGCACACACTTGAGAGACTGTGGCCTTGCACTCCCCAGGACCAAGCAGTGGGCAAACCACCCACTTGAGAGACTGTTGCCTTGCACTCACTAGGACTAAGTGTGGGCATGGAGCCCTCTCAAGGCCAGTGGCGTAGTACCATCTTCCGGCTGAGGTGCCCCCCATTCCCCGTCCCCCTGAAGTGCCAGTGTGTTTTCGACCTGATGCCCCTTCAGTGTTCTCTCCGTATTGAGGCAAGAGTCAAGAGTGGCCTTTGCCTATGAGTTTTGGCCCAGTGGGCCACGGACATTTTGGAGTGGGCATTGTCCCTCCTTTTGTGTGTATTGTATATATTGTACATACTGTTTATTGCTTTAGGAACGTATTTCTCAAAATTACTAATATTACACTCATTTTACTCCATTCCTTTTGTCCTTGAGTTATTCCTGAGGGTTAAAGGGTGTATATATAATGTTGTTGCATGTGTTTGTGTGTATGGTGTTGGGGGTGAGGGTGGGGGTGTTGCGTGTGTGTGTCACTCTCTTTTACCTCCCCCCCTCCCCTGTGTGCTAGGTGCAGTACTCACCGTGGTCATGTTCGCCGGCGTTCATGTTCCGGGTGTATGAGAAGGTACACCAGCATGGGGAACACCTGCAGTTCGGGCTCCATGGCATTATGGTTCTTCCTTGAATGTCGAGAGGTGAGTTGTTTCCCTTCTGTGTTCTGTTTCCGCCGTGCTTTTGAGGGCGTTGGTACCACCCCGGAAAAGCTGGCAGATAGGAGTGTTGTATTGCAGTGGGCGGTTCATTGTCTTCCGCCTGGCTGTTGGCGGTTACCGCCATGGTGTTTGGTGCTACCACCGTGGCGGTCAGAGTGTTAAAGTGTCTGTTTGTGTTGGCCATGATTCCAATTTTTTTTACTGCCGGCCGGATGGCGGTATTACCGCCGCTTTATCACCGACCGCCAGGGTTGTAATGAGCGCCTAAATGTCTCCAGAGAAAGTCGAGAAACTCTGACTCGTCTTTGGCTGAATTCCAAAGATTTATGCACCCATAAAAAACTTTTTTTGTGTAATTATAGCTATTGTACCAGAAATCCCAAATGCAATCGAACTATACCGATAAATAAAAAGACCATTTCATACCGAACAATTCATCCTTCTAGTATGAAGCTAGTGCGTTTTCTGACTTTTCAGATCAGTTATGAATGTTGCAGAAACCCCTGAAGCATATGTGAGCCAATAACGGGGATTATCACACAGAGGCTTTGTGGTCAATTAGTTTCTTTTAAAAATGTGTACCTAGGGTGGTTTGTTATCTTATAAAAAAACGGTTTGGCTCCTCATTGCAGAAGTTGCTACGTGATATCTGACTCGCTCAGTAGGGATTGGATTTGAATTGCACTATTGTATTTGTGATCTATTGTTCTTAACTTTGCCCATCCCCCTTTTACTTCTTTTGTCCCTCACTTTATGCTAAGACAAACAAGATTGATGTGCGGAAAATAGCAGCACCCACTCGTCCTATTTGATTTACTCATGTTCCATGTACAATTTACTGCACCTCACTAACATAACTTCATGGCTGTTTAATATTTATTATCAGTGGTTCTTAACATGTGATCCCAGGACCCCTGGGGGTCCATAAGTCCTACTCTGAGGATTTGTTACTGCTTTACAAAATGAAATAACATTCAAATTAATGTATATACAAATAAAGATGCAAAATTGAAAATGTGAAGAAAACAATTATTTGATTATGAATTAAACAAAATATTTCAATATTTGAACATTTGTTTGGTGTTACTTTATGGGTCCTAAAATGTTGAATAGATTGTTGCTGTGCTGGATAATGTTAAGCTCTCTTACTAACTTATTGTTAGAATCAAGAAATCGATGGATGTGAACTCTAATTACACATGCTTGATATGATGTTGGCAGCATGGCATCCTTGTTATGGTATGGTTTGACATTTCAGCTATCGCCAAACATATGTGAGTATCAATAAATAAGGGCTTTGGGTCCTCCCACAATTTTAGAGCCAGGAGTACATTGTTTGATTGGCAGACGTTGTGTGGTTCCACAAAAAAAAATACTTGCCTTCATGTAGATGTGATTTTTTAATCCAACTGCCTAAGATCGAACTTTCAGACACACACACATGGCAATGGAATGCTATTAAAGTGTTTTAGATAACTTGATGATGTATGTTGTTTTTCATTGGCTGCAGCACAGTACAACTGTGACCTGACCTTTTAAACTCCACCAAAGTTACTCTGCGGTTCTTTTCACAAAATACACACATATTACCGTGCTCTTTTCTTGTAATGCATCACATTACTAATCACCATTCCATTAAAGCAAGACCGATTGGCATTGGAGACATAAAAATCGATGTAAGTTAATGACTGTCCTTCCACTGTCTGTGCTGCTGCCAGAGAAAAACAATATCAGGTATCTAGTTATCTAATACACTTTAATAACATTCCATTGGTTTGTGTGTGTTCCTGAAAGTTCAGTCTTAGGCAGCTGGATACAAAAATAAGGAAAATACTTTTTCCTGCTTGTTTCACGAATTCATCAGCTTCTGCTTTAGTTTCTATTCACCATATATCTGTGTATTGCAGCTCCATAGACCATGTTCCTTCTAGTCTTTGGTCATCAATTTTGTACACACGTTTGTGCTCCAGCGCAGCATTTTTTTTTTTTTTAGAAAACCTCTGCCATCAAAAGCCATCCACCCTTACCAAATCAATCCATCTGTGCAACAACGTAAGCAGCCTTTACTTTACTAGATCACTAAGAATTCATGGGATGTTGTTCATCTTTGTAAGTTGTAGCTTGAGTGTAGTATTACAGCAAGCAAGAGGTCCTATTCTAACAATCAAATGGCATACAATACAAAGAGAAACATGCACACACAAACACACGCACACACATACCCACCCATCTATACACACACAAACATTCTCAAGGTGCTAAAATGCCTCTAGTTTGATGGACCTATTACTTCTGAAATGATCAGTCTCATTGGATATAATATTTGTGTGGGTACTACGGGGCTGTCCTTCCCCATCCAGATGGAGAAGTTCAACTTTAAAATGTTTTCAGTTTTCTCAGATCACTGCCAGAAAGGTTCTTCAGCAGCCCCTTACTTCTCATTGTCCTGTAGGTGCAAAAACATGACAACATGTTGTGCAGTTTTATATAGCACAAACCCAACAAGAACTAATTGGAGACCTTTACTTAAGCACCAGTTACATTACACAAGGTAATATTCTTTTTTAGGCACCGGGAGATTAAGTGATGTTCACAGAATTACAGGATGTTGTGTCGAAGCTGAAACTCCAACCTAATTGGTTTATTTGCTAAGTTACCACGGCTTGCTAAGCAGTGGTGCCACCATTGATGTAATAAGTTTACAGACAAAATGTTGGTAATTCTTTATAATATATTGTGGGTATTCTTAAAATAGCAAGACCTATTGATTTTGCAAAGTTCTTTTTAGACGGGTCTTTAAAAACTGCTTGGTGTCTTGCAGTAGCAAAACAAAGTGCTTCCAGTCTCGTCTTTTTTTCCCAGTTTAGAGTTTAGTTTGGGAAACAACATTACTTTGCTTTAATCACTTTACTCTAACATAGAGAAAGGAAAATAAATAATGTTGATTTCAACAAGGTTAGTCCTTGTGAAACGTTTTATGTTTTTAAAGGAAATTTGGAAGCTTCCTTTGTCAAATTTTGTCACACGCAACTTGATGGCAGTGCCAATACAAATAGCGCATTCCTTTCCAAAGACTTGTCCATATGCTTCCAGTTCCTGCCATAATTAGACTTTTCAAAGCAAGCTGCAAGCATGCCTCTAAAATTCGTTGTGCATGAAAACAGTAATAGAAGTCTCTTTTCCTCTTTTTTTAATTAACACATGTCCCCTATGCGCAGACAGACATTTATTGTGCGCATTAGATGTTCTTCGTATTTGTAAAGATGAAATGGTAAAAAGACAAAGGAGTCTTGGTAATTTGATCGGTTCTTTACAGCTGCTTAACCTGTGACATGAATTGTTCCGGTGATTGCTAGTCGTCATTTATCGGTTACACAAAACCATGAAACCCAAAACCCGATTCCCTAGTAAAGAAATAACCAGAGCTAAAGGATTTAGGGGCTTAATTTGGAGTTTGTTGGATGCAAAATGCCTGCCAAACATTGGACCATATGCACATGCCAAATTCTGAATAACTCCTTGTGTCAGGTTTTTGATCTGAATTCTTTTCCATAGTGAGGTGTGTTTCTGCAAAGCAAATTTACCTACTTTCTAAAAGAAGAAACAAAGTTTTTCTCTGAGGGTTCCATAGAAATGGGATGTGTTCCGAAAACTCACATTTGAAGGTCATCACCCTGCAATGTGTTGAGAGATATAAAGGGCCTGATTATGACCTTGGCGAAGGGGATTACTCCGTCCCAAATGTGATAAATATCCCGTCCACCATGTTACAAGTTCCATAGGATAAAATGGAACTTGTAAAAGCAGACAGTGCGCGTTCTGAGGGTGCTGGGCAGGGGGGCCCATTGCCTGCAATGCCTTGGGCATGGGCAGTGTAGGGGTCCCCTGTGGCATCTAGCACTTGTTCTCCACCAGTCTTTTCCTGGTGGGGAAACCGCCATTGAAATGCTGGCATAGAACAAGGTTGTAATCCTGGGCTGAATTCAGCACCACCTTTGCTGATTACAACCCGATCCGCCATCAGCCCATCGGAATCTTGGATCCTGGTGGAGACGAGGGTCTGTTGACGGGTCCGCTTCCCAAACTCAAAATGATCTGTCAGACTGCCACAGCTGCGGCAGTCCAACCACCACCGCGAGTCTGCCGGTCTTGTGACCCCCAGACTAGTAATTAGTCCCTTAGTAAGTTTAGAGAAAGCATTTTCTAATTGTTATGTGGCATGATAATGCATTAAGAATGTCTTAAGCAGATTCCCACACAAAAACACTTTGTATGGAGCTCAATGCACCAACCATGTAGAAATGTCCTATATTTATTGTTAAATTTATCAAGCTTGTAGAAATGCTGAGCAAGTGGGCTTTAGTAATCGCCAGAGATATTACCCTAGAAGTTGCTAAACTATATGAAATGATAATAATTGTGGCTTTTGCCAATCTAAGGGCCTCATTGCAAGTTTGGCGGTCCCACCACGCCAAACTCATTGGGAGGACCCCACTACCATATCAGTGACGTTCCCCCAGGGCTGACCGGCGGGAACATTGTAATGTGCGTGAACATTGTTAGGATATTGGCCTTGGCTCCCTTCATCCTTATCCTTAATCCTTATCCTAACACTCCAGCACCCTTGGAATTTACACTGTCTGCAAAGCAGACAATGTATATTCTGACTGTGCTGGGCAGGGGAGCCCCTGCACTGCCCACGACATAGTTGTGGACAGTGCAGGGGTTCCGCTGTGAACCCCAGCACTTAATTTCCACCAGCCATTTCATGGCTGACTCTTCGCCATGAAAAGGCTGGTGGAAAGATGGGTTATAATCAGCCAGGTGGCGATGAGTCCAGTCCTGCCATGGTTGGTTGCAAGGCCATTTTCCCAGTGAGGACAGTGGTCCTTTGGTAGTCCGACTGCTAGAGTTGTAATTTAGCGGTCGGACACCAAAGCCATGGCCGTCTGCCCACCACCGTAGGTTTGGCAGTCTCATGAATGCCAAACTCGTAATGTGGCCCTAAAACTGTAAACTGTGGGCTCCCAAATGTTTTTTATTATTATTAATGTAATATTTTATTCATAGATATAATACATAAATAAATGTTATCTAAAACATAAATCATTTCACTTGTAATATTTACAACATCATAGATACCTTGGTCTGTATAGTAAATGATTTTTTGCAAAACAATTTGAAGGGTCAGGATATAAAGTTAATACACCTATGGGCAAATCATACACATGTACAATACCAAAAAGCTTACATGTATTTGGCCTCTTCCCAGTGGATATCTACTAAGTAGATGCATAAGCAAAACTTAAAACAGAATTATAAAAATTGCAACCATTATTTTCTTAATACCACTAGTAAAGAACTAAAGTGCGATTCTACTGCAAACACAGGATGTATTAGCATTGGGAAATGCTGGGGAGGACAGCTTACAATCCTCAATTTTCCTATGCAGCAAGCTGATGTTAAGATAACTCTTACCTCTCCTCCTACAGGTCATTGAACTAAAAGAGGTCCCAAAACATTCTTTATCTCTCAATGGATTAATCTTACCTATCTATAGTGGTTCCACTCTGTGAATATTGCCCCCTTAAAGCAAACACATTACTAAAAACCTACACTTCCCCTCATATTATTTTCACATAAGTCATTTTAACTCACTCTGCATTGTTAACATAGCAGAGTGGAAATCCTTTTACTGCTCATTTCCTGATTTGTAATCCATAGGAAATGCTTTAAACTCAGGCAACAGATTGTTGTGACTTGCCTCACTTTTGTAATGACCATAGAATGCTAGCTATTTGCGATGAAGCTGCAGATGAACTTAGTAGAATACTTGGGATCACGTGGCAGACTGCTGCTGCTATTGGAAGTAATGTTTCTCTCAGACTTGTTCTGGGATACATTAGAAAGATCCTTTAAAATCTAAAGAGAATATGTTATATTAGCTTCCTGAACCAAATATAAAAACAACGGTGAATCTTGAGTGATACGCGCTCCTGCCCTCTAATCAAAATAACCCTATCATGGCACATTACATGGTGCAACACTAAGGTTTCACCCTCCAAACACCCCTCCCGATAACACAAATCGTTACACTATAATTAACAAAAATGTAAATGCACACGTGTACTGATTAAAGTGAAAGTAGTACATCAATCACCAAGTAATAAATCGAACATAATTAACTGCCCCAATTAATAACCTTTTCTTGAGTTCAAAAGTACAATTTATTCCAAATAAAAATTTGATAGTCCAAAAGTCAATATGTATATATTGTGAAAATAAGTCCCAATTGCAAAGTCTCTGATCCCAGAGTTTCAAATCACTTCAAGTTCCACTTGGTCCTCCAAATAGATTCCCATAAACCAAATCCAAAATTCTTGCATTCACAGAATTGACTTGCTTGTCCGTCAACCTGTGTTTCATCCAGGGAGTGCCCCTGGATTTCTTCAGGACCTCCTAAAAGAATATTCCCATCAGTATACAGCTTGTAGTTACATTGCTAATCTCCTTGTTATTGACGCGCATCTATCCCCGTGACGAAAATTGAGAACCGTGCCAAACATTGTACCATAGCCCTAATTCGTGTCAGAACATATGAAAACCATCCAATACATGAATCATTTGAAATAATGTTGAGTGTTGTGCATGTTCAGCCAGAATAAACAACCACCACATTGGTGATAGAAATTTGTGATAAAATGTTTGACAAAATTTTGTAGTGCCCATATATCTATTTCAAATATAAACTAAAACATGCATCTAAATCACTACTACACAGTATGTACCTTCTGGATGAATTCAAAATGTTAGACCATCCATTTCAGAAACCCGATATTCTGAGAAACTCCAATGTGTGTCCATACACATAACTAAAAAACAAATAAAGGTTTGTAGATATTGGGTATCCTTCATACTGTACATGGATCACCTGCTGAATTAATTGGTCCTCCAAACCACTCACCTATATTATGATAATGTTGCTCAAAAATATATATACGTTCGTTCTTCGTATCGATGGACAGATCTCCTATAACCTGTACCCAAAATTATCAGCGTAAATCATCTCAGACTATGTGCCACTTCTCTTAAAAAAAAACGAAATATTAATATTAAACCTTACTTGTAAATAGTAAACACGTCGCCGGGCGAATGCGCCCTAAGTCAGCTGTCTAAACCGAGATACCAGTAATGGCGCCATATTTGAAAGCCCCAATCTGCATTGCAATGGAAAACGGACTAAACGGTACTCGCGTCCGTGTCCTAGAGCTATAGAAATAGAAGACAGACAGTCTCTAATTCATATGTGTACCTTCGGCTCTAAATATTACCCGTATTAACAATTCCCCTTCCGAGTTCGGGGCAAACCATCTAATTTCTTAAAGAATATATATTCAAATAAATGGCAAATAATTCAAGACTCAACTTAATAATAATTACGACCGTGAATCCTATTATGCTGATGTATTAACCGAACTACATGATGTTAGAGCAGGTCCCCATACTATAAGACTACTCTATTGTAAATATAATAACCTATTTCAAATTTACATTGTGTACAACTCTACCAATGGAGTTTCAGATACATATGAAAAATATATTAAAGAAAAAATAAAGATATAATAAAAATTATACAAAAGCTACAAAACTTTAAATTAGAATGAAATAATTTTCAAATATGAACTTCGTAAAAAAGGTTTATTACTAACTCAACAATCCTATAATATATAAATTCCTAATCATATCAAGTATACACTTGTATGATCATCCATGCTTACCTAACCATATTACTTGTCTATTTATCTCCTAAAAAATACTCCATCTCATAATCTGTATTAAGACCCCGCTCTACAGCTCCTAATCTTAAAATCCATGTAGATTCCCCTCTCCGTATGGCTAATTCCCTGTTACCACCTTGTGGATTTACGTCACAATAATCAAAGCCAAAAAAATCTAAATGCCTTATGAATTCCCTGTGCGTCACATGTCTTCATATGAGAAGCGATGGGATATCGTTCGTCTTCCTGCCTAATTGCCCTCCAGTGGGACAGAGGGCGAGGGGAGCTCCGCGGCGGGGACAGGAGCTGAGACCACTGGCACCAACTCCTCCTCTGATGGGAGCTCCCTTGCGGTGGCGGGCCCCTCTGTGCCCCCCGCATCTACAGGTACAGCCGCCACCCCCCCCTACCAGCACAGCCCTCCCAGCCCCTCAGCCTTTGCCCCGTGCCCGCTCACCAAGGAGGGTGGGCATCTCCTTCGCCCCAGGCACCTCAGCCCCTGCCCCAGTCAGCCCTGCTGCCCTCAGTGAGGAGGTCATTGACCTCCTCAGGTCCCTCACTGTTGGGCAGTCTACCATTTTGAATGCCATCCAGGGTGTAGAGAGGCGATTTGCAACAGACCAATGCATACCTGAAGGGCATTCATTCTGGTCAGGCAGCCAAACAGCGATCTTTTCAGGCTCTGGCCTCAGCACTGATGACAGCCATTGTCCCTGTGTCCAGCCTCCACCCTCCAACTTCCTCCACCCAGACCCAAACCCCTGTACCTCGCCCTATCCCTAGCACACCATCAGACCACAATGCACACACCTCAACACACAAGGGAAGCTCTGGCAAACATAAGCACCACACATCCCACAGGCACTCACGCAAGCATCATACCCATGCACACATACCAACATCCACTGCCTCCACTGTGTCCCCCTACTCCACGTCTCCCTTCTCCCTCCCTGTTACATCTCCACTCACACCTGCATGCACTACATCTTCAGCCACTACGTCCATCACCAGCACACCCATTGCCACACACCGCTCACGTGCACTCACCACCCCCACTACCATTCACACATCCCCTGTGTCCTCTCCCAGTATGTCTCTGAGCCTACCTCCCAAGGTACACAAACGCAGCCACTCACCCACCCAACAGCCATCCACCTCACGACAGCCTCCAGCCCATGCACCTTCACCCACAGTCAGCAAACGTACACCTCCTACAACCACAACCTCTTCCTCCACTCCCAAACCCCCTCCATCTACCCGTCCAAGTGTGTCCCAGAAACTTTTCCTGTCCAACCTTGACCTCTTCCCCTCACCTCCCCCACCCCTTCAGTTCCCTAGGGCCCACTTTTCCAGGTCCCAACCCAGCACCTCAGCTACCACATCACCGGACACTGTGGTGCCAGCAGTAACCGGCTTCTGGAGTGCGCCAAGCATCAGGGCAGCCAGTGTGCCAAGGAGCCAGACCACGGACAGTCCCCCACCTCAAAAGCATAAAAAGTTGGCCAGTGCCCAGCGGGAGAAAGGCAAGACATCTACCACCAAAGCCTCTCCCAGGCGTACAGTTGGGAGTGGGAAGGCATCCAAGGTGGGGAAGGGGCACCGAAAGTCAGGCAAGTCGCAGAAAACCTGCATGGCGGACAAGACCGCCACCAGCACCACTGCCAAGGACACCGCCGCCACAAGCACCACTTCAGAGGACACCGCCACCACAAGCACTGCTGCCAAGGACACCGCCGCCACAAGCACCGTTGGCAAGGACACTGCCGCCACTAGCACCGCTGCCAAGGACACCGCCGCCACAAGCACCACTTCAGAGGACACCGCCGCCACAAGCACCGCTGCCAAGGACACCGCCGCCACAAGCACCGCTACCAAGGACACCGCCTCCACAAGCACCTCTGGCAAGGACACCGGCACCACAAGAACCCCAGGCCAATGAGCACCAAAAGCTCTGATGCTACTGGGGCCGCCACGAGCAGGATGAAGCACTCTGGGCACAAAGCCCCCTCCAGGACCACTGGAGTATCCCATCCACTACCTCAGTCCTTGGCAGGATGAAGCACTCTGGGCACAAAGCCCCCTCCAGAACCAGTGGAGAAAGGTATCCACTACCTCAGTCCTTGGCAGGATGAAGCACTGTGGGCACAAAGCCCCCTCCAGAACCAGTGGAGTATCCCATCCAATACCTCTGTCCTCGGCAGGATGAAGCAGTCTGGGTACAGAGCCCCCTCCAGAACCAGTGGAGTATCCCATCCACTACCTCAGTCCTTGGCAGGATGAAGCACTCTGGGCACAAAGCCCCCTCCAGAACCAGTGGAGTATCCCATCCACTACCTCAGTCCTTGGCAGGATGAAGCACTCTGAGCACAAAGTCCCCTCCAGAACCAGTGGAGTATCCCATCCACTACCTCAGTCCTTGGAAGGATGAAGCACTCTGGGCACAAAGCCCCCTCCAGAACCAGTGGAGACTGTTATCCACTTGAGAGTCTGTGGCTTTGCACTCCCCGGGATAAAGCAGTGTGCAAACCACCCACTTGAGAGACTTGTGAGACTGTGGCTTTGCACTCCCCAGGATAAAGCAGTGGGCAAACCACCTACTTGAGAGACTTGTGAGACTGTGGCTTTGCACTCCCCAGAATACAACAATGGGCATGGAGCCCCCTCATGGATCTGGCGTCGCGCATTAATCCGGTTGAGGTGCCCCCCCTTCCCTTCCCCCTGAGGTGCCTGTTGTATTTCGAACTGATGCCCCAGGAGTGTTCTCTCCGTTTTGATCGGGTATCTTGTGTGGGCCTCGCCCATGCATTTTGGGCCCAGTGGTCCACGGACTTTAATGGTGGAATACCTTGGGTTTGTATTATTGGTGTGTGTTTGTGTAACTCTCTTTTCCCTCCCCCCTCCCCTGTGTCGTAGGTCCATTACTCACCGTGGTCTTCGCCGCCGGCGTTCATGCTCCTGGTAGAGGAGCAGGAAGACAAAGGCAGGGAGTATGTGGAGTTCCGGTTCCATGGCGTCCTGTTCCTCGTTTGGTGTGTAGAGGTGAGCGTTTTCCCTTCCAAGTCCTGTTTCTGCCGTGTTTTTGTTTGCGGTGAAACCACACCGGAAAAGGTGGCACATTGGACTGTTGTAATACTGTGGGTGGTACTTTGTCTTCCGCCTGTCTGTTGGCGGTTACCGCCGCGGTGTTTGTTTGTACCGCTGCGGTGTTTGTTTGTACCGCCGTGGTGGTCGAAGTGTTAAAGTGGCTGTCTATGTTGGCGGTTTCCGCCACGGTCGTGATTCCATTTTTTTTACCGCCAGCCTGTTTATGGTTTTACCGCCGCTTTAACACCGACCGCCAGGGTTATAATGACCACTAAAGTGTTATTACTTTCTGCACAGGGGACCTTGGCACACAAGTACTTGACACCAATGAGGACCCCCAAAGGGGGGGAGGGGGGCTGTACCTGAGCCAGTGAAGTGATACAGCGAACAAAATAAGCTTTAATCAATGGTTATGCCTCAAATACTCAATTAGAGGCCTTCATTGAGACAATCATGAGGTACTGACAGGGGAAAAGGCAGGACCACCTCCAGTGACCAGAAGAATGTAAATCGTATAGCCCAATAACCTTATTAAATTAAGTTTTTTTACCAATATTCTTAATAATAGGATAAAAATGTGCTTCTAAAATTAGAAGAGCCAGATCAAGTGGGCTTTGTTCAGGACAGACTGTGGTTGGATTATACCTGGGAACCAGGTGGAAACACGATGAAGAAAGGAATACAAACTCTCCTCCTGTCTTTAGATAGTGAAAAAGCATTCAACAGGGTGAGCTAGGAATTTCTTAAGTTACTGTTGAAAAATATGAGTTCCTGATATGAAAACAGCCAGAGCCTAGGATCAGAGTGAACTGAATTAATTTTGATAAATTTCAACTTCAAATGGGGACTAGGCAGGGTTGCCCGCTGTCACCTCTTCTTTCTGTTCTCACCATCAAGCTGCTGCAGCCCTAATAAGAACACATGCATCTATTAAAGCGGTGTGTTATGGTGAAGAGGAGCATATAATCAGCCTATTTGCTGATGATGTGCTACTTACTATAACAGAAACTGAATCCTCTTTACCCAAAATTGCAAAATGGCTTTAGAATTTCAAGAAGGGGGCGAGATACAAAATGAACAGCAATAAGTCATAAATTCTAAATATCTCAATTCTAAAAAATGTGAGAGGAGTAATTAAAAGCATATACTAAATGCAATAGTGGAAATCATCTGTAAAAAACATAATTCGCTTGATGGAGATTTGGAGTAGGGCTAACTGCCCTCAACCTACATCCTAGATTTTCAAGGAACTGGCAAAGTGGAGAGGCCAGTTTATCTTTACCTAAAGGCAGGAAGCGGTGGCCATGGAGAAGTCTGACTAGCACCAAGAGTGCAGCGGATAGTCCTGCAGTACACACTAACTGAGCATCCAACCTCCAAAATAACCTTTGTAATGGACAGACAAAAGTCTGAAAAGGCAGCAAGTGGGGAGATGCAGGAAATTGAAGTTCTCTGAGCGGAAGCTGGAAATCCTCACAGAGGAACGCTGTAACAACCACAGCCAGCTATTCGATCGTGCCTCCATGACTTTCCCTGAGTCAAAAAAAGGAAGATACGGAGGGACATGCAGCAGCGCATCAATACCCTGGGAGTGGCCAACCACTTCATTGAGGGATTCAAGAGGCACTGGTATAACCTGCGCTCTCAGGCCAAAGCAAGGGTGGCAGCTTGCCTTTGGGACTCTGAAGGAACTGGAGGTGGTCCTTCAAATGTATCCCCACACTCAACAGCAGAGGTTAAGGTTGAGGCAACCCTTGAGCCTGAGGCATTGACTGGATTTGAGTCTCTCATCATATCTGCTCCTCCACCAACACTAGGTAAGTACTAAGCCAACATTCATGCCTGTAAACCTGGTTTCTCCATGCATGTGACACACCCTTACCCAGATATATCTGGATGGTCCATGTAGATGATCCAAAAGTGAGACCAGGTGCATTATGGGAAATGTGTCATCTACATAAACAGTGCAGTTACTGTCAGACAATAGCTGAATAATGTTGTACGACCAATGAGATAGTGTTTCACATGTAAATGTTATTCATCTCCCCATTTGCCATATAGATTCCCCTGTGGAAGTACGGGAATGGGCTGCAGATGAGGGAGAAGACCAGGGCCAGATGGCGGAAGGGCAGAGTGAGGTGCCTATTTGTCTCCCAAGTACATTGCATGGCCAGGCTAGTGCTGCGTCTAGCTCCCTACAGCCAACTAGAATCAAGGTGCAGGATTCACAAAAGCCAGCCACTCCTAGACGCAATCTAGACACCAGGGTCTGGCAGCAGAGCAACACTCAACAGGAACGAAGATGCCAGCAGGCAAAGCCAAGGCCAATGACGCAGCGCTGTATGGCAGGTTGGAGGAGGCAATGCTACAGGTTCAGTTCCTGCAACAGAAACAGATATGGTGGATCAACCAAACGCTCACACAGGGATTTAACACCTTGACCCAGCAGTTGGCTGATGACCAGGCCCACCTGGACTATAGAATGGATGCCCTTACAGGTGTCTTTGGCCAATTGTGCACTGAGCTGGCTGAGGGCAGGAGCCTGCAAAGGCACAGGGAGAGAAGAAAGAACCCAAGGCATCAGGTTGGAGGCCATAACAAGGGCCAAAGAGAGCCTTATCTAGGCAAGTACAACACTTTCCAAGTGCACCATGGTCCTACAAGTAGAGATGGGCCACTATAGAGGTGACGTGTCATGGGGCCTGGCACAGATCACAGCAGCTGTGGAGGCAATTCAAACAGCCCACATTGCCAGTTGGGTTAGTGGTGAGGCACCGGACAGTGAGGTATCAAGCCTCAGTAGTGGATCAGCCTCAGATGCCCATGTGCTGCAAGGAGTAGCAGCCACCAACCTGCATATACACATGGCAACACCTCCCATGCTGGACACACCTAAAAAAAAATGAGTATGCAGTGACAGTCTGGCACTGTTTTTGTTATCTATTTTTCCTGTTTTCAGTGATGTAACTGCATAAAATGTGCAACCTCAGGAGTTATGTTTTTTCTGATGGACCGGTTGTCTATCAATGTGTTTGTGAGCCCTGCCAGCAAAGGGAGCATATTTTGAGCATTCAAATATGTGTTGTATCATTTTGTTTGAGCACTGTGTTAATCGAGATTTCTTACCATGCAAAATAATGTTTGGCTATATGGTCCCTGCACCTTCTCCCCTTGTCTGCTCTGCTTTCCTCGATTGGCTGCTCGGCAGATGGGCCTCAGTCATCATCCTCCGAGTCTGATCTGGTCATCTCTAATGGGAAGCCTCCTCTGCAGGCAATGTTGTGGTGTATGGCACAGTCTGCAACAATCTTGCATGCAGTCTCAGGTGCATACTGCAAGGCACCCCGACTCTTATGAAGGCACCTGAAGCGTGAATTGGGGAGGCTAAATGTGCGCTCAGTTACCAACCTGGTGTGCCTATGTGCTGTGTTGTAGAGCTTTCATGTGGGTTGTTGGGAGACAGGTAGGGTGTGAGGATCTGTGGCCTCAGGGCATATGCGCTGTCGCCTGGTAAAACAAGTATACATTTGAGACAACATACAGGGAGTAATGTATGTGAAAATGCATTTCAAATTTGACATTACACTTTTGTACCTAGTACATAACCTTCATCAAAATCCCCTCTTTCTAGTCGCTGGTATATGCCACTATGCCTGAACATGTAGCAGTCATGAGTGCTCCCTGGATATTTGGCCACAATGTCTTTGATGATATTGTGTAAAATTCACACAACTTGGGTGTTCAGGGAATGGGTGTTCTTGCAGTTCCTGAATATGTATTCCAGACGAGATGGGGTCATATGGGCATATGGGTCCCTTTTATGCACCCAATGACCTGTGGGAATCCGGCTACCCGGTTGGATTGTATTTTCAAATTTTGCTTTTCCCCATCATTCCTGGGCAGATAGATGTGTTTGTAGAAGAGCATGGTGTCTAGGAAATAATTGTGAAAAAATACAAAAGCATGCTCTGGCACACCACTCCAGCCACTGCTATTACATTTTGGTAGCTACCACTGGTCAATAGGTGGAGGGAGCACAACACCTGGACTTGCATTCCTGTGCGCTGCATACTGCTTTCAAGGTGTTGCTTTAAGGTGGCTATAAGCTCCAAGATCACATTGCCACTCAACCTATATTGTTCATATATTTCTTCCTCTGTCTTCTCAAACTTGGTCAGCCTAACTCGGAATAACATCTCCCGTCTCCGCCTCCTCTGCTAATCAGCCAGTATGTGCATCCTCCTTGCTATCACGTACAGGACAGCCATTGTGCAAGTCCTTGATGCATTCAGGGGATGTTTTGCAACTATTTGCAATTTGCTACTCGCTTGTATATGGCGTTTGTGGCTAGCAATTAGGTAGTCCCTAACTGCGGCTCGCAAAGTCCAGTAGCTATATTTTGCGAGTTGAATATCGGTCACATCACTATTTTCCTTTTGTGAATGCTTCCCATACATCGCGTATAAGTTTGCAACCAATTTGCAACTTGCAAATGCGTCGTACATCTGCCCCTAAATGAGGGCATGTGATTGAAACAGGGGAATTACCATGAACCTTAGAAATTGAAGCAGGGCTGGAGAGCATTTGGTGTATTATCCATTAACGTTTTAGGATCATCCAACACCAATAAGCAGAATATAAACTCCTAATGAGATGGCATATGACCTTAAAAAGATTAAAATGATTATTCCCCACAATTCCAGACACTTGCCCGAGATGCGGTAAAGATAAGGGCACTTCAGTCATATCTGATGGGAATGAGAAGCAATTATAACTCTCTGCAAGGAACTGCTCAGTGGTATCTATACATAATGTGAATAAAGGTATTCAGAGACCTAACAGCGATTCTATTGCAATTAGAAGAGGGACATGAGATATGGGAGAGTATAACACATCGGCATCAGCTTCTGGGAGCGGCGTAGTGGCAGATTATGCTCCACTGAAAAAAAAGGAACCATCATCAGAGGGACTAGGGAAATTAATAAAAATACATTATATCAGCGAATTTTACAAAGGAACGCAGTGATTCAAGTCTGGAAACTGGACGTAGGCTCTTGGGTATCCGTACATAAATCTAGGCTGTTTTAAGTCTTCTTTTCCGCATATTGAGGGATGTAAAGAATATGTCCTCCCCCTGCTAATAAAAACATGGTAGTGGGATGAAAAGTATAGAAAAATGTCAACTAAGTGGATATTCTTTTGATGCTAAAATTATGACTGAAAATGTAGAAACTTTAGGGAACATTACGTAATAGTTATATAATCACGTTCTTGGAGTTAAGTGCCATATCCGATGAAGATAATTTATCTGATGAAAGACTAACAGAAGATAATTTTAACACATATTTTGACTTTATGTTACTTGCTTAATGCTTTTTTCAAAAATTAAATCTTACGTATTTCCCCAGCGTTTGTTCCAAGCTGGATGTAGAGTTGCTGGCCTTCCGTTGAGAGTTAAATATAACAATAACATATATTTGAATTGTAAACTCTGTATAAAAATGTGTGCATCTTATTTCGGACTGTGCTTTGTTATGGTACGAAATTGCTACTTCTACCTGCTCTTTTAAACTGAAATACTACAGCAAAGATGCTTGCAGTCAGCTTGATATTAAGAACACTGTTTAGAGAAGTAGCAGGGAGATTTGCTTGTTTCTTTAAGTCAACTGGAACATAACTACTTTGATTTCTTTATGTGGTGACTGAAATATCCTGTTCTTTTATCTGTGCAAGTTTATAGGATATGTGACTTAAATAAACTTGTTTGAAACAATGTATTCTGTATATATCGTGTTTGACCTCCAGGGTCTGCCCTTCCGAATGGCAGACATGCGGCACCCCACTGTTGAAAGGTAACAGAAAGCATAATTGTATATTGTATTTTATCATCATTTTATTTTTCTGCTTATCCACTGCCAATCTGCTGAATCTAGGGTGGGGGCAGAATCCTCTGCATCAGCAGGGGAAGAAACAGTGGTAGGTGCACTCTAAGGGCCTCATGACCCTGGCGGTCATCAGACCAGCAGGGTCATAGTTGCGGTCGGACCACCGCCAAAGCGGTAGTTGACCACGACATTATGACTGTGGTAAAAGAGGTGCCGGTGGTCCCAATTCGTCAGGGAAGCTCTCTGGGGATTAAGACCCCTCTCTGCGCCGGTGTTTACATGGTAGTTTCACTGCCATGTAAAGGCTGGCGGAGATGGGATACCCGGGGCCCCAAGGCCAGTCTCATCACACAAATTACTGTCTGCCCCCCTGGCCAGCCCTGCCACACAGACAGTGATTTACGTGACTGTTGCTGGTGCACCCAACACACAACAGCATTGCCGCTGGCTCTATTATGAGCTGGTGTCAATGTTGTTGTGCGTTTCCCACTGAGCCAGGGGGCGGAAACTGTGTTTCTGCCCGCTGGCCCAGAGTGAAACACATAATAGGCCCAGAGGGAAGGAGACCGCACTGGCGGTCTCCTGACCTGCGGGAGTTTGGCCGGCAGACCTTTCCGTCTGCCAAACTCCTAATGAGGGCCTAAGTGTGCATGTCAGTTTGGCCGGCCATCTTAGCTGTGTTTCACAGCTGGGTAGAGAACCAGCACAGGCTTCCTCTCTCTAACTGAGGGGCACTTCAGCTTGCTCAGGCCAAACCTAGTGCTTCTCTCATGCTTCATAACAGCATGAGGGAAGTGTCTGGATTGGGTAGGGAGCGAAGCAAGAAGAGAAAAACAAGGCAGTGGGAGCAGAGGAACAATGAAAGCCAACTGTGGCAGATAAGCCTTTTTAATTATTTTTTATCATCCTCTTCCACCTCCGCGCACTGTCCCTTCAAGTCTTCCTAGCAGCAGCCGCTACTGTCGACCTCTGAAATTGTTCTTCAGCTATCAGCTCCTAGCTTGGACCTGAGCCGTGCAAGGAACTTAGGGGTATACTTACCAATATTTCATGCAACATAGCAAGACAAGTTGTTGTGCTATGTCGTGTGAAAGGGGGACAGCAGAAATCAGTAATATCTACTAAGATATGGCGCATTTCTTCTGTCTCCTAGCACTGGCACACTTCTGGCGGCCTAGCATTAATGCATGTACACCTGCGCTGCCCTGCAAGTGTGCCTGCGTAACACGAAGGGTTGATCCTTTGAGGGATCTCCCTTTTTCTATGTGTGCTCCAGGTACACCTGAAAACCCATGTTGGCTGTAGTATAGTAAATGCTAATTGAACTGTAATATTGGCGTTGTTTGGAAACATGAAAATACAGTAGTACATTTTTTAACATAAAATGGTGAAAATTATTCATGAATATTAATTTATTAACAAATCCATTGCACATGGTTAACACTTGTCTTTGTGAAAACGATGGCTCAATTTGCATAATAAATCTGATGTATAAAGTAAAGAATAGTGTAATTATGTTATTGACCCTCGACCATTTGTAACACATAGGGCTTGATTATGACTTTTGTGGATGGGATACTCCGTCACAAACGTGACAGATATCCTGTCCACTGGATAACAAGTTCCATTATATCCCATGCAACTTGTAAAACTACAGGGGGGATATCCATCACGTTTGTGAAAGAGTATCCTATCTGCAAGGTCATAATCAGGCCCTTATTGTAACAGTGGCATATTAATTTATGGTCTGATTGCCAGGCTGGGGTCTTTTCCATGGTTGTATCAAGATGTAGGCCCTTATTATGAACATGGTGGTAATGACTGTCATGCCGGCGGTGTCGATCATTACCACAAATGGCATGGCAGTCCAGACAGCCATATTCTCAACACAGTAGTGAACTGGCTACAACGCAGCCAGTTCACTGCTACCCACAGCCAGGCTAGAATCGACGTAGGCACTTTCGACCCGGTGATGGAGGCCGGACCGGCGGTGGGATTATGATCCCATTTCCATCAGGGATTTCCTGGCGGGATACCCTGCCAGGTAATCCCTGGCAGAAAGCATACTGGTGACAGGAATTCTCATTCCTGTCACCTGTATGTGACACGCCAGGCCCCGCTTGCCACTTCCCCCACCCGCCCCCCAAGCCCCTAAAACCACCCATCCCTCCTCCCCAAATCTCCCTGTAGGCCCCCCAAAACCACCCTCATAATCCTACACCCACCCCCTCCATAAAGGTCCCCCCAAGCCCCAACCTTCCAAATCCTCATGCACACATACATCTGCATGCACACACACATTCATACACTCAGACACACATGCCCCTTCACAAACACTCACGTACACCCCATGCACTCACACACTCACATACACACATCCCTCCCCCCTTCCCCCTCAGACAGCATTTACCTGTTCCGTGGTGCTGCTCCGGGAGGGAACAGGCTCCTTGGATGCAGCTCCGCCGGCCTCGCCGCGCCTCCATTCACTGCCACGCCTATCACTGCATCATTATAGGACTGGCGGTATCTGGCCTGATGTGGCGTTGAGGTTGGAGCAGCATCCACCCCCGCCACCGACCGCCAGCATGGCACATGGCAGTGGTAGTGAGGATCCATGTGTCAGAAATGGCGGGATGCCTGCCACCGGCGGTCTTCCATCAACCGTCAGCATGGTCAGTGGTGGGCAATCCCGTCATGTTCAGAATGAGGGCCATAGTGCATGATTTGTACTTGCCTTTTGGGTTTTAAGGTGTCTTACTATATGGTTGCTTAGTATTTGAACTCCCTTGGGCCATTGTTATTAATGGCATATTGACTCATTAAGTGTCCACATATGTATGAGTGATAGTGCTTGTATCTGTACCGCTGCCACATGAGGATTTTTCAAATCAATTTGCAGTGGGGCAACTATGCAATAAACTGCCCTGCAACTTGCAGTTAGGCTGTAGGGCTATAATCAAAATATTTGCCTCATCATAGCACCGACCAGAGCCAAACCAGGGTGTAACTATCAGTTGTGCAACAAGTGTAGTGGCACCAGAGCCCAGAGGTGTCAAGGGTCCAAATTATGGCAATATATATCACTATTCAAACAGTGGACCAAGTGCTCATTTTTCTTGCTTCCACTAGGGCACAAAGCACCCAAACCAGCCCTTAATGTACTTACTCACAATGTAACAACAGTGATGTACTTTTCGACAATGTAATTGCAACGATGTAAGGATGTATACCACTGTAGCATGGTTGTAAGAATACACTTGAAACAACACCACAGTCCACAAATTTGTGAACAGTGTAAAATCCCTTTGATGCTGCTTATATTTTCTAATATGCAGAGAATCACCAAATTCCAAGGCCCAGATTTAGCATTATTTGACACAGAGCAAAAACGTGCCACACTGTGTAAAATGGAGAGGGCGGAAATGCACCATATCTATCAAGATCTGATGCACTCCTGCTCCCTCCCTGTATGGTACTCTGTGTGTCGCCTAGCACCATGGTGTAAGAGTGTCTGCGTTGCAGCAGTATTGTTTTTGAGCAGGAAGGGGTCACCCACATAATGCCTTCTCAGAGCAGAGTAACGCACTGCCTTGTGTTACTCCGGATATACCAAGAAAAGCGGGGCCACGCAAGTTGGTGAATGGGACTTAAGGATTAAGTTGTCCTTGCGTCAGCTTGCAATATTGGAAAAATGATATAATATAGGTGAAAACAATTTTGATTCTCAAAAATAAAATAGAGAAACATATTGCTTACAAACATATTGCAATTCTGTGCCTAATTAACAACAAGTAGCAATCCCCAGTACCCACAATGTTACCCTTACAAATATTTATTTCTACTTATATTGAAAAATTGAAAACAAAAATATTATTAACTATAGATTAATACATATAAAGTCCAACATATTGAACACACACAATATTGACTACACAAATATCACAAAAAAGCCACATGTTACAAAATAATATAAGAACTCTATTTTGCTTTAAATACTTAATAAAATTAAAATCTACATCAATCAATAAATCGTCTAACATTATTTACATTGTATAACAATAAAATAAACTTTAACAGGTAAAAAAAAAAGAATTTAAAAATATCAAATAATTAACAAACAACAATAGTCTTCAATTCATGTAATATACAAAATAAACATTAATACATAACATTAAATATAAAACACATTCAAAATAACACAAAACAGAAATATATATTTCGTAATAAAATGGAAACCCTAATTAGCATCTGCAATAAAAGGTAATCACTGCTTAAAACATTCAAACTAAACAAACACTAACCAATAAAAACAACTGTGAAACAAACTAGCCAACAAACATTTTAAATTAAAAATACCATATGAGAGGAGCAGAACATGTCAACACTTACCGCACCATAAGCACTAAAGCTGCCAAGCAGCGACCCTGCCAGATTGCCAACAGAAAACCAAAACAGAAAAACAACCTTCACAATTAAGTAAAACATTTATTTCAACACAATTGAAAGTAACTTATTTAAAAAAGATAAAACTTCAAAAAATAGATGATGGACAGAACATTCAAAAACTACTGACTCAGATAAAAACTATGCTGGTGAATATCAAAACACTAACATAGCACTCATCTGTGCCTTGCTCTCTTATAAATAAAGTAGCACTTATTTTGAACTACTAACCTACGTAAAAACAGAAAAAAGCAACTAATCCTCACACAAAAAAATTGACATTAAACAAGCCATGACACAAACAATACTTTTTTTTAATGCTTTATTTATGAGTTTTCATCCAACAAACACGAAAGAAAAATACAACATTGGTGCTCTTTTGCTGTTCTGTGAAATGAGAAAAGGATATAGGGTACAGATATGGAAAGGAGACCAGACAAAATGAGCATATCTGGTGCTGGCTAGAGGTGCAGTGAGGGTAAGTGTAAGTGCTCCCAAAGACTATTTTTCATGAGTGTGTAAGGGAGGCAGTATCAACAAACAAGATCGACAAGGCTGTGAGTATATTGCATTGGGGGAATTGGGGGGGGTGGGGTGAGCAGGGGATGAACCAGGGCATCCTGTAAGTAACACATAGTTGCAAAGCAGGTGCCAAATGTTTTTATGGCAAGAAGTGGGGGTTGTAGCATGGCATGTAATTAACTTGTTGTGTCGCAGTAGGCCAGGCTATCAAGCATTGCTTTGGAGTTAAGTGGGTGTTGTGATCCCTAATGAAGAGCCGCCTCATTTTTGGCCAACCATAGGGCGATGGTAGTGAACTGGTGCATCAGTTTGGGGATATCCTGCACATGGCCAAATAGGGCTACAAGGGGGTCGGACATAAGAGTCAACTCTATCATTTGGGACAGCATATCATAAACAGATTGCCAATAAGAGGCAACCATTGAGCATGTCCAGGATAGGTGAGCAAAATCTGGTATAGAATGGTGGCAGTGTAGGTAAGCGGGGGACTTCACGGGGTCTAGATGTGCAAGGAAACTTGACGTAACATACACTCTGTGGAGAACTTTAAAGTGCAGAAGTTTGTGATGATAGGTGAAACAAGGCACATCTGTGTACAGTAGGCTAACCATAATTTGTAGGTGAGGGTGTGCCCTAAGGAGGACTCCTAAGCTTAGTGGAGTTTAATGTCATGAGAGGGGAGTGGAGCTATGCACATAGGGTAGAGTTTGGAAACTAGCCATTGACCACTCTCGTCATCTATCAGTGAAGTCAAAGGGAGAAACTCAGGTGGAGCCAGGGGATATTGTTTTCATAGCACAGAGTTTGCTCTGAATGTATCGAAAGATGAATCGATCCATCTGATTGCAGGGAAAGGTGGCCCGCAGGAAATTCATCAGCAAAGATGAGGAGTGCGTGTTTTAGAAGAGTGCGCTGAATTATCAGTTCATTGGCTATTGCAACCAAGAGTTGGAAGGCAGTGGTAGCAGTGGAGAGTATAGTAGGGGAACCCCCAGCAGCCGCAATAGCTTTTTCCAAGCCTAATTGGTGGTAGAGAGAGATTGGATGTCCACAGGATCCGAGGAATAGCCAGTGGAGAGAATGGATGCAAGTGGGGTGGAGCCTCTAGGTCAACTTCTGGTTTTGTGTAAGGGTAAACCAATGATGGGCGTATTGGCATTGGGTCACCAGATAGTAAAGTAACATGTGAGGTACTCCAAACCCTCCACACTCGAGTGGTTGCACCAGCACATCCCAGCTAACCCGCGGGCGCCGACCTACCCATCTAAGTTTAAGGAGAAGGCTGCACAGCGTGCCACCGAAAGTGGTGGTGAATGGGATTGAGATGCTAAGAAACAGCTATAAGAATTGTGGGAGTATAGCCATCTTTATGATACCAATGCCAACCACTATCAAAAGAGGGAGTTGTTGTTGGTAATTGATTTGGGATATCAGCTTGCCAATGGCAGGACCATAATTGAGTCTGAACACCTGTTCCTTAACCAATGGATTATAATGCCCAATTATTTTTCCAGTCCCAGGCACCGGGATAACAGAAATTCACTGTGGAATGGGGGGGTGGAGTAGGTAAGTGGAAACAAATCAGATGTGGACCAATTGATACAAAGGCCTGAGAGCACCCTGAATGCAAGTGAATTCACGTAGGATAGGTGGGAGATTGTCAGCGGGAGGACAGACAAAAAGAAAAATGTAATTGGTGTATGAGGAAAGAAGTAGTGGGCTGTTGTGGAACTATAATCCGCGATGCCTAAGATTTTCCTGGAGGTGACAGACCAGGTGGTCCAGCATAATTATGAAAAGATGGGGAGAGAGTGGACAGCCCTGTCTCGTGCCTCTCGTGACCATAAAAAGCACAGCCAGGAGCCATTGGCACAAATTCAGGCTGTGGGTAGGGAGTACAGTAACTTAATCATGGAGGTAAAGTATAACTGTATACCAAGTTTGGCAAGTGTGACATGCAAGAAGGGACATTCCAAAGAATTAAAAGCTATCTCAGCATTGAGTAGCACCCCTGCTGCAGGGGTGTCAGGTTAGAGGCGTTTGAGGACCGAGATGGTGTGCAGGTTCAGTGAGGTGAAGTAGTGAGAGTCAAATCCAGATTGCACCGCGAAATGATTTGCTCCATGAGTAGGAAAAGTGTGTTTGAGAGGACCTTGGCGAGGATCTTGTTATCAAATTTTAAAAGTAATAGTGGCCAAAATGAGCTGCAGCCATGGGTGTCTTTGCCGGTTTAAGTGGTAAGGTGATGACTGCTTTGTGTACTGTTGGAGGCAAAGATCTTGTTGTCAGTGCCTCATTGTACATGGCCAGGAGGGTGTGGGCAAATAGATGTTTAAATTGTTTGTAAAAGGTGTAGGTGAAACCATCTAGGCCAGGCTCCTTGGTTCCATCCAGGGAATTTATGGCCTGAATGATTTACTCACAGGAAATTGGTTCAGTCAGGATTTACTAGTGGACCCTAGTGGTCCATCCAATAGCCACCTTGTCTTGATTGGAGGCTAGGGAGGTAGTGTCATTGGAGAGCATGGTGGAGTATAAATTAATGTAATACTGTAAAAGGCTGGGCAGGATATCTTCACAATCTGTGACTTAGGTGCTGCCTGGGCACAGCAACTCAGGAATGTATGAGGAGCTCCGGTGTGGCAGTAAGAGTCTAACCAACGTGCGCCCTGGTCACTCCCCTACCCGTACAGGCAGGCTCTTGCATATCTCCCTAAGAAAAGAGACTCACATTCTATCAGGTCATGATATTCAACCAGTAGAGAGGTGCGATGTGTGGGTAAAGGGGTGTCACAATGTTGTGTGGCATGCTTGTCTATCTCTATCAATTGAGCCTCTACTCGCACCAAATGGGAGCAAATATCACACAGGACACCCACTTGTTTTGAAATACAGACATCATGAGTGTATGCCTTAAAGGCTTCTCATAGTGTAGCTTGGGTTGCAATGGAACCTGCATTAAACTCAAAATATTTGCAAATAGTCAATCAGAGTTCAGAGCGTAAAAGGTCATCATGCAGGGCCATGGCAGGGAAACACCACTGTTGATCGATACCACTGCCATAAGGTAGTCAGAGGGAGAGGATCACTTGCGCATGGCCAGAGAATGTTCAGGTCAGGTGGGTGACATCCTTCAGGTAAGGGGTGAGCATGGAGGATAGCAACCAATAATCAAGGCAAGACCATGTGTCGAGTGATGTGTGTAGGTGTGGGTAGTGGTGTGGAGCAGTCGCCAGCGGTCGCACAGTAGTAAATTGCTACATACATCATGGACTATTGGACTATTTTCACTAATTTCAGTTTCTTTGTCAGGGCTGGGGCAGTGGAGTCTAAATGGGGATGCAGGAGGAGGTTAAAATCACCTCCCCAGTAGGATGTGGTCAGACTCCAGGCAATTTATATGATTTCTTCAGCGTGCTGAAGAAATCTGGGGTGTCAACATTGGGGGCATATATTTTTTCCAATAGGACCCAGTGACCTGTCAGAGTCCCTGCAATTAGAACGCACCTGCCGTCATCGACTACGAGGGTCAATAATGGGTGGAATGAAAGACTTGTGTATGAGAATACTGACCCCAGAAGAGTAGGTGCCGTAACAGGAGAAGTAGCAATGTGGCCCCATGTGAATGCAAAGGATTGAGATTTATCAGGGAATAGGTGCATCTCTAGGAAGAACGACACCCTTACATTATGTCTGGTAAGATTGTGAAGTACTTGATTACCCTTGAAGCAGTCATTTAGGCTATGTATATTCCAAGAAAGGAATGTGATGTCTAGGAATGGAACACTATGGTCACGCTGTGTGTTCATGAGTAGATTGGTGTTAAATGGAGGGAGGAGAGGTGTGCACCATAAAAGATAATGCATGTAACAGCAGGTAGATGGCAATCAGAAACATGACAATCTCAAAACTACTAACCCACCAACTCCCTGCCAAAGAGGCCAAAAAAACATAAGCACAAAACAATACAAGAGTGCGTGTGTATGTGTGCCACAGGGGAGCGGCAGCACCTCTTCACAATGGGCCCAGAAGTATTGTAGTGGTGGAAGTGCATGTATGGACCAAGATATAACAGTTGTGTGCGAGATCTAGAAAAAATGGAAAATACAGATCATGCACAGGATGGAAGTCCCCAGGCAACTGATCAGGGCACTGGGGGTCTTGATGTCAGCTCTGGGGCTGCTTCAGTCCAGGGGGGAGTAGTTCCACGCTGGCGAGGAAGTGAATGTCCAACGGGGAACGATCTCGGGTCACATTCCATGGTGAGGAGGCCGATTTTACGCAGTGTTTGCAAAAGCTTAGGGCACCTGCAGGTGTGTCAAAGAGGTGGGCCCTGCCACGGTCTTCCACTTGCAGGTGAGCCCCGTACAAAATGCCATGAAGGAGTCACAGTTTTCACAGAGCTGCTTTGGCCTCAGTAAACTTGCAGTGGACCTCCTGTACCTACATGGTGAAATCAGGGAAGATCGAAGCGGCATCACCCTGCCACAGCAACAGACCACGCTCTCCCGCCATGCGGAGCGCGATGTCCCAGTCACAGAAATTCAGTAATCTGGCCAAGTTGTGGTGGTTAAATACATCTTTTATTAAGCGTTCTGTGAAGAGGTCTAGGCAACCAGTGTCTGTGGATTCCGCCACCCATACTATGTCAATATTATTACATTGCCCACGGGCCTCCAAATCTTTTGTTTTACTAGCCACTGTTTTAAATAGTTTTTCAGGTTTGTCTAGTCTTTTAGTTGTTGAAGCGGCACTCTTCTCCGCATTTAAGATGTGCTCCTCTGCTACCTCCAGTTGGGTCTGTCTATTCTCTCCCCCATGTGGTCTAGATGGCCTACCAGAGTATCAAACCTGGTGTGTATGGCACAGAACCCAGCAGAGCTCCACCATGATGGCATCCATTCCGGTGAGTGGGGCACCCATTGCTGCAGTGGTGGCCCTGATTCCATCGTGGGCACAGCGCCCAGTGTTTCCTTAACTTTGGTTGTCCAAATGGGAGCGTGCGCTGTCTTTTGTCGCAGTGGACCGCTGCTGGAGAATGAGTGTGTCCAAGGCTCCCTAGAAATATACCAACTAGTGGTGTGTCAGCACGGAGGGTGGCACACACCATGAAAGGAAGGGCCAGAGGTGGATGTGACAACAAGGAGGGTGTGCCGTAGCAGGCATCGATACAAGAAAAGGACACAGCCAAAGCATATGGTGCAGAAGAGTCACCACGTGTTATTGCATCCCAGTGCTGATAGGTGTAAATAGGTAGGGGCCTGGGCCGCTGACGAAGACTTTAGTTAGCTGGTGTAAGAGTAACAGCACATGGAGCTGGAGCAACGTAGGCCCAGGCTGTGATGATACAAACAATACTTAAATTGTACTCACAACCACCCATTTAAGGTAGTTACTACTACATTAATCAAAGCATTTGGAGACATCTCCAATAATCTGTACTAATGACCTCATTGCAAGTTTGGCAGTCGAACAAGTCGATCGCCAAACTCGAACTCGCAGGGAGGATGCCACTTCCCTGGTGATGATATCCCTCCCAATCGTGTAACAATGTTCATGCCGGCCTGATTGCTTGGAACATTGTATTACACCATTCTCACTGAGCTGACTAACGGGAACAGTGCTACGGTATTTGTTTCCGCTCCCTTGAGGTATCTGCGGTCAATACCATCTCACACCAGCACCATTGGAACATGCCACGTCTGCAAGGCAGACAGTACGTATTCTGATGGTGCTGTGCAGGAGAGCCCTTCTTCGGACTGCCACACTCATAAAGAGGCCCTAAGTATAGAATATGCAACAAACAGCAAGTTTGCCTTTGAAGTAAAACAAATCTAGTTGAACTAGCCCATGTCACGGTAAAAGAGGCAGCTAACCACTACAACCGACTTATAGGAAGCCCGTTACATGACCAAAGCAAACACATACTTAACCCCCTAAGGTACTACTTTGAAGACACTTCAGTTAGCACACTATAGTACTCCAGACACAGATGCCAACCCAAATTCCAAATGCCATGGTGGGATGTCCACAACAGCACCATAGCTCAAGAAGCTAAAACCAACAAGGCAGTACAAGGGTCGAAACAAGGCCTTCCAGGCCACACTAGGGAGAACCCCACCTACACTGTATAAATTCATAGAAGACCTACAAAAAGAACAATGCTACCAACAATTAAGAATGGAGCAATCACTAAGCCAAATTTTAAACCTAAAATAAGTAAAGAAACCAGTGGAATGTATGATATGCTATAATGTAAAGTTAGAATATTTATAAAACACAAAGGAGTACCCTTCTTACAACCAATAGCAAAATTCTTACTATAAAACAACTGGCTACCTACATACTAACCAATACTGGTACATACCACCATAGCTTAAGGACTTTACAATAAATATTAAACAATTATTTTTTATACATTAGTCACAAACTCATACTAATAACATGGACAAGAAGACTGATAAATAAAAATATGATTACTAGTTAATCAACAATCACAATGTACATTAGCAATAAACACAAAATGGAACCAAGTTAATTCTACAACATCGAAATGTAAAATAACACAGTGTAAATATAGCAAATATACATGCATAACAAAAGATAACATTTACCACCCACAGGTAAAAAAAAATTATATTATTAACTAAATCATATTAGTTTAAAATATATAAAAAGTCATAAATATTTTAAATATAAAAAATGGTAATCTTAAAACAAGAGTTATAATAATATTAAATTATTTAATAAATACATATTATTTAAGAAATCTAATTAACTGTGAGAATATTTGCTCTATTAATGTGACCATTATGTTGAGGAGAGACCCAATATTCAACTGCTGAAGGTTGGAAACAGGGAGGTAGTTGAATGGAAGGGTACGTTTTAGGATGAGTTTCTTCAGAAAAGTGGAGGTTTGACCCAGTTTTAATGAGTCAGGGAAAATTCCTCATCTTAGAGAAACATTGATAAAATGTAACCAGGCTTCAGTAAAGGAGGGGAAATAGTCTTTAATGATGTTTGGTGGAATGAGTTTGATTAAATATGGGTAATAGGAGGTAAGGAGGACCAGACAGAGAGGATGTTATTGTTGAAATACTCCAAGAACATGTCTGGATGGTTTGTAACTAATTCTGTTATGTTTTTCAACCTGAGGAATGTGTAAGAATGACCACAATGAAATATGATCCTGGAGAGGTTTAGTGAATTTGACAGCTCAGAGTGTAAGTAATTACACATACCAAGACTTGAGTTTGATAAGAAGATTGAGGGATTTCAAAGACCACCACTGATTTTCAATCTTGTTTATAGTGTTGTTATTTGTGTTAAGGTTCATGAGTGAACCAAGGTTGTAAAGGACCTTGGTGTTGCTATTTAATTTCTGGGGAGTTGCATGGTATTGAAGCACTGAGAGATGATGTTATTGTATGTGATCATCATGTTGCAGACATTATCACGTGGTGTAAGACAATGGGTTTTTGGAAGGCCTCAGTGAAATGTAAATTGTGTGTAATTGTTTGAATTTCATATTTGCTTGTTACATGAAATTCCTGAAATTATGTCATTATTCCATGTGATATAATTAGAAGTGATTGACAGCAACGTTTTACCATGGGCACGTGTAAGTAATGCGAACTGGCAGAACATAAGTGGCTGTGTTTTTCATGTGATTGTTTATAGTGAATCGCGTACTTGCTTTAACTGTTCACATGATGGTGCATTCATGGATATATATATATATATATATATATATATATATATATATATATATATATATATACATATATATATATATATAATATGTATATGGTAGACCTGACAGCCTTAGGGTGGTCACCCCTAACTTTTTGCCTGCCTCCCTCCACTTTTTGGACACTGTTTTTGCTGGTTTTAGGACTCTGTGCACTTTACCACTGCTAACCAGTTCTAAAGTGGATATGCTCTCTCCCTTAAATATGATGACATTGGATCATACCCATTTGGCTTATTTAATTTACTTATAAATCCCTAGTAAAGTGCACTATATGTTCCCAGGGCCTGTAGAGAAATTGCTACTAGTGGGCCAGCAGCATTGCTTGTGGCACTCACTTACGTAGCCCCTTAACCATGCCTCAGGCCTGCCATTGCAAGGCCTGTGTATGCAGGTTCACTGCCAATTCGACTTGGCATGTACTTGCCAAGCCTAAAATTCCCCTTTTTCTACATATAAGTCACCCCTAAGGTAGGCCCTAGGTAACCCATAGGGCAGGGTGCTGTGTAGACAAAAGGCAGGACATGTACCAGTGTAGTTTACATGTCCTGGTAGTGTAAAACTCCTAAATTTGTTTTGCATTGCTGTGAGGCATGCTCCTTTCATAGGATAACATTATGGCTACCCACATATACTGTTTGAGTGGTAGCTTCTGATCTGAAAGGAGTAGGAAGGTCATATTTAGTATGGCCAGAATGGTAATACAAACTCCTGCTGACTGGTGAAGTTGGATTTAATATTGCTATTTTAGAAATGCCACTTTTAGAAAGTGAGCATTTCTCTGCACTTAAATCCTTCTGTGCCTTACATTCCACGTCCGGCTAGGTTCAGTGACAGCTCCCATGTGCATTCACTCATACAAAATCCAAACACAGGATGCTTAGCATCACTTGCATACATCTGTATATTGAATGGGTCTTCCTGGGCTGGGAGGGTGGAGGGCTCACACAATGGACTGCCACACCCCCTACTGGGACCCTGGCAGACAGGATGGAACTGAAAGGGGACCTTATGCACTTCTAAGCCACTCTTTGAAGTCTCCCCCCCTTCAAAGGCATATTTGGGTATTTAAACGGGGCCTCTGCCCCTACCTACTCAGACACTTCCTGGAGAAGAACCTGAACCAGAACCTGCAACCCACCAACAAGAATTGCCTGACTGCCCAAGGGACTCACCTGACTGCTTTCTGAGAAGGACTGCTGCCTTGCTGTTGCCCTGCTGCCTTGCTGCTCTCTCGATGTGCTGAAGAATTGCTCTGCAAGGGCTTGGATAGAGCTTGCCTCCTGTTCCCTGAAGTCTCAGGACCAAAAAGACTTCATTCCTGCAGGAAGAACTCCCTGTGAGGGAGAAATCGATGCACAGCCTGCGGAAAACACCACACAGCCTGCATTGTGGTGATAATTTCACAGCACGCCATACTGGAACGAAACAGCCCGACTTCGCAAGGAGAATATTGATGCAGTGCCAGTATAGCGACAGTAAATTCAACGTACGGCCCACTGGATCGACGCAAAGCCGAGCCAGAACGACACTGCCTGACTTCCTGAGAGGAATCTACACAGCACCTGCCGTGTGGTAGAAATTTTCACGCAACACCCACCGGATGGATGCAGTCCCTGTGACATTGTCCTGCAAGCTCCAGATTTCAACGCATAATCCCCGGGGTGACCGAAAAGCCCGCAACCCGAAGAGGAGCCAAGTCCAGACGCCGGAAATCGACACAAAGCCTTCCCTGCATCAAAAATAAACGATGCATCGCCGTGTGCGGCCTGCAAAATCAGCACACACCTCCCTGTTTTCCACGCATCTCCTCTGCTGCAGTTCCTTGTGGAAAGTTTGAACGCAAACCAGGTACTTTGTGCTTGCAAGAGACATTTGTTGCTTTTAAGAGACTAAAGACACATTATGGCCCTCATTACAACCCTGGCGGTCGGTGATGAAGCAGCAGTAATACTGCCAACAGGCCGGCAGTAAAAAAAATTGAATTATGACCACGGCGGAAACCGCCAACACAGACAGCCACTTTACCACACGACTGCTGCAACGGTAGCAACAAGCACCGCAGCGGTAACCGCCAGCAGCCAGGTGGAAGACAAGGTTCTGCCCACTGTATTATGAGACACCAATCCACCACCTTTTCCGGGGCGGTACCAAGTCCATCAAAAGCACGGCAGAAACAGTACACAGAAGGGAAACAACTCACCTCTGGACACTCAAGGAAGAACCACGACGCCATGGAGCCTAAACTACAGGTGTTACCCATGCTGGTTTATCTCCTCCTGCACCAGGAATAGCAACGTCGGCGAAGACAACCACGGTGAGTGCCGCCCCTAGCACACAAGGGAGGGGGGGAGGAAAAAGAGAGTGACACACACACGCAAAACGCATCACCCCACCCCCAACAACATACACACAAAGAGATGCAACAACATTTCATATCCACCCTGTACCCTCAGGAATAATGCAAGGACAAAAGGAAGTGAGTAAAGTGAGTGTAATAATATAAAGTTCTAGAAATACGTCCTCAAATCACAAAACAGTATCTACATATATATTCAAAAATGGAGGGACACTGCCCAGTCCATAATGTCTGTGGGCCACAGGGCCATATCACATAGGCCAAGGTCCCACTTGACTCCGGCCTCAATACGGAGAGAACACTGCTGGGGCATCAGGTCAAAAATACACAGGCACCTCAGGGGGAGGGGAACGGGGGGCACCTCAACCGAAATATGGTACAACGCCACTGCTCCTGGAGGGGGCCACATGCCACTGCTTGGTCCTGGGGAGTGCAAAGCCACAGTGTCTCTAGTGGGTGGTTTGCACACTGCTTGGTCCTGGGGAGTGCAAAGCCACAGTGTCTCTAGTGGGTGGTTTGCCTACTGCTTGGTCCTGGGGAGTGCAAAGCCACAGTCCCTCTAGTGGGTGGTTTGCCCACTGCTTGGTCCTGGGGAGTGCAAAGCCAATCAATCAATCAATCAATCACTGCATTTGTAAAGCGCGCTACATACCTGCAAGGGTCTCAAGGCGCTGGGGAAGGGGGGTGCTACTGGTCGAAGAGCCAGGTCTTGAGGAGTCTTCTGAAGGCCAGCAGGTCCTGGGTCTGTCGTAGGATGGTGGGGAGAGTGTTCCAGGTCTTGGCGGCGAGGTAGGAGACGGATCTGCCGCCGGACTGTGGCGAGGGCGAGGTTGGCTGAGCGGAGGCTTCGGGTGGGGGTGTGGAAGCTGAGTCGGTTGTTGAGGTAGGTGGGTCCGGTGTTGTGCAGTGCTTTGTGTGCGTGGATCAGGAGCTTGAAGGTGATCCTTTTGTTGATGGGGAGCCAGTGCAGGCCTCTCAGGTGGAGTGTGATGTGGCTGCGGCGGGGGACATCGAGGATGAGTCGGGCCGAGGCGTTCTGGATGCGTTGGAGTCGTCTCAGGAGCTTGTTTGTAGTTCCTGAGTAGAGGGCGTTCCCGTAGTCGAGTCTGTTGGTGATGAGGGCCTGGGTAACGTTTTTTCTCGTGTTGAGGGGGATCCATTTGAAGATCCTGCAGAGCATACGGAGGGTGTTGAAGCAGGATGCGGAGACGGCGTTGACTTGCCTGGTCATGGAGAGAGTGGAGTCGAGGATGACCCCCAGGTTGCGTGCGTGGTCCGTGGGTTCCGGGGCTGTCCCTAGTGATGTGGGCCACCAAGAGTCGTCCCAGGCTGATGGGGTGGGTCCGAGAATGAGGACCTCCGTCTTGTCTGAGTTCAGCTTCAGTCTGCTGTCTGAGGGCGGTCTCAGTGCTGTGGTTACTGCGAAAACCAGATTGGGACGGGTCCAGGATGTTGTTGACTTCGAGGTAGCGGGTCAGCTGTTTGTTGACAATCTTCTCGGTCACTTTTGCCGGGAAAGGGAGCAGGGAGATGGGACGGAAGTTCTTGAGGTCCTTGGGATCCGCCTTGGGCTTCTTCAGAAGGGCGTTGATCTCGGCGTGCTTCCAGCTTTCTGGGAAGGTTGCCGTCTCGAAGGAACAGTTGATTGTTTTCCGGAGGTGGGGCGCAATGGCTGCGCTGGCTTTGTTGAAGACGTGGTGAGGGCAGGGGTCCGATGGGGATCCGGAGTGGATGGAGTTCATGGTTTTGATGGTGTCTTCGTCGCTGGACCAGACGGTCAGGCGACTGGTGCGAGTGGTAGTCGCAGGGGTGGTGGACTCAGTGGTGGGTGGGGGGGTCGGGGTTGAAGCTGTCGTGGATGTCGGTGATCTTGCTGTGGAAGAAGGTGGCCAGGGAGTCGCACAGGTCTTGAGATGGCGGGATGTCGTTGGTGATGGAGCTGGGGTTGGAGAGTTCTTTCACGATGCTGAAGAGCTCTTTGGTGTTGTGTGCGTTGTTTTCTAGGCGGTCCTTGAAGGCGGTCTTCTTGGCGGTCCTGATGAGTTGGTGATGTCTGCGGGTGGCGCTCTTGAGGGCTGTGTGGTTGTCTGGTGTTCGGTCGTGGAGCCATTTCTTCTCCAGCTTCCGACAGGTGTGCTTGGAGATCCGGAAGTCCTCGGTGAACCAGGCGGCTTTCTTGTTGGTGTGGTTGGTTGTAAAGGTCTTGAGAGGGGCGAGGGTGTTGGCGCAGTCGTTGATCCACTGTGTGAGGTTGGTCGCGGCAGTGTCTGGGTCGGTGGGGTCGGTGGGTGGTCTCAGGGCGAAGGCGGTAGTCAGTTGGTCCCCGGTGACCTTGCCCCAGCAGCGGCGTGTTAGCTGTTGGGTGCGGTGGTGTGTGGTGGGTTTTCTGAAGGTGAAGTGGACGCATCTGTGGTCGGTCCAGTGTGGTTCGGTGGTGTGGTTGAAGGAGACGTGGGGCTTGCGGAGAAGATGGGGTCAAGCGTGTGTCCAGCGGCGTGAGTGGGTGTCGTTACTAGCTGTTTGAGTCCGAGGTTGGCGAGGTTGGCGATCAGGGCGGTGGAGTTGGCGTCGTTGTTGTTCTCGAGGTGGAAGTTCAGGTCGCCGAGGAGGATGTAGTCCGTGGAAGCGAGGGCGTGGGTGCTGATGAGGTCAGCGATGGTGTCACTGAACTGTGGGCGGGGTCCGGGAGGTCTGTAGATGAGAGTTCCTCTGAGGGTGTTGTTGGGGTCGGTGTGGATCTGGAAGTGCATGTGCTCGGCGGTGGTGAGGGTGTCATCGGTGTTCGTTGAGATTTTGATGGAGTCTTTGTGGATGATGGCGATTCCTCCTCCCACTCCGTTGGTGCGCTCTCTGTGGGAGATCTTGTAGCCCTGTGGGATGGCTATGGCAATGTCTGGTGCTGAGGTGGCGTTCAGCCAGGTCTCCGTCAGGAAGGCAACGTCAGGGGCAGTGGAGTCTAGGAGGTCCCAAAGTTCGATGGCGTGCTTGCGAGCGGAGCGGGTGTTGAGGAGGATGCAGCGGAGGTGGTTGGGTTCTCTGGCTGGTGGTGTGGAGGGTTGGATGCTGGTGAATCTGCAGTTCCGGCAGGTGAAAGGCCCCTGGGTGCGTTTCGGTGTGGCCCGGTAGCAGGGGTGGTCTCGTCTGGTGTTGAGTGCGTGGAGGGTGCTTGCGTCGTAGTGCAGTCTGGCGTTGTGGGGGGTGCGGGTTCCCGGGGTTCTGGTGCTGGGTGCGGTCCAGGCACGGACGGGCGCAGACGGGCTTGCCTTAGGCGCGCCCGCTTCGTGGCCTCCATATGGGGGCAGAGGGAGTTAGGAGCAGCTGGGAGGTGGGAGCGGGGTGGCCAATGGGAGTGAAGGGGGCGGGCAGCAGGGGCTCAGCAGCAAGGGAAAAACCCGGGGAAAAACCCAGGGGAAAAACCCGGGAATAAAACGGTGGGAAAAGACGGCGGGAAAGGGACAACAGAGCACAGGGGTACAGAAAGCAAAACACAGGGGCACAGAATGGAAAAAACAAGTGGCACAGAAGCACAAGCTCAGGGGAATAGAAAAAAGGGAGCGAGTAGTCAGGCGGCAAAAGTGGCAACGGAGGTTCAACCCACAGGGGGCTGCGTGGCAGATGGGGGGAGCGACCTGCCTGGTGACAGGGTCAAAGGACGCTTTCTACCACCGCTTCGCGGCCTCCATATGAGGGCAGAGGGAGGGAGGAGCAGCTGGGAGGTGGGAGCGGGGCGGCCAATGGGAGAGAAGGGGGCGGGGCAGCAGGGGCTCAGCAGCAAGGGAAAAACCCGGGGAAAAACCCAGGGGAAAAACCCGGGGAAAAAACGGCGGGAAAAGACGGCGGGAAAGGGACAACAGAGCACAGGGGTACAGAAAGCAAAACACAGGGGCACAGAATGGAAAAAACAAGTGGCACAGAAGCACAAGCTCAGGGGAATAGAAAAAAGGGAGCGAGTAGTCAGGCGGCAAAAGTGGCAACGGAGGTTCAACCCACAGGGGGCTGCGTGGCAGATGGGGGGAGCGACCTGCCTGGTGACAGGGTCAAAGGACGCTTTCTACCACCGCTTCGCGGCCTCCATATGAGGGCAGAGGGAGGGAGGAGCAGCTGGGAGGTGGGAGCGGGGCGGCCAATGGGAGTGAAGGGGGCGGGGCAGCAGGGGCTCATCAGCAAGGGAAAAACCCGGGGAAAAACCCAGGGGAAAACCCGGGGAAAAAAGGGTGGGAAAAGACGGCGGGAGAGGGACAACAGAGCACAGGGGTACAGAAAGCAAAACACAGGGGCACAGAATGGAAAAAACAAGTGGCACAGAAGCACAAGCTCAGGGGAATGGAAAAAAGGGAGCGAGTAGTCAGGCGGCAAAAGTGGCAACGGAGGTTCAACCCACAGGGGGCTGCGTGGCAGATGGGGGGAGCGACCTGCCTGGTGACAGTATCTCTTCTGGGTGGTTTGCCCACTGCTTGGTCCTGGGAAGTGCAAAGCCAGAGTCTCTCAAGTGGGTGCTTTGCCCACTGCTTGGTCCTGGACAGGGCAAAGCCACAGTCTCTCTAGTGGGTGTTTTGCCCACTGGTTCTGGAGGGGACTTTGTCCCCATTGTGCTTCATCCTGGCAAGGAGTGGGTGAGTGGATGGCTTCTTCAACTGATTCTGGAAGGGGCCTGGTGCCCATGCTGCTTCATCCTGGCAAGGAGAGGGTGAATGGATGGCTTCTTCCACTGGTTCTGAAGGGGGCCTTGTGCCCAGTGTGCTTCGTCCTGGCAAGGATGGGGTGAGTGGATGGCTTCTTCCACTGGTTCTGGAGGGGCCTTGTTCCCAGTGTGCTTCATCCTGGCAAGGATTAGGTGAGTGGATGGCTTCCTCCACTGGTTCTGGAGGGGGCCTTGTGCTCAGTGATGCAGATCTTAGGGAGTGTAAGTCTCTCACCTGGTGTCATACCTACAGGATTTGCAGGGGCAACGACGCACTACATCCCATGGAGGCACGACTACACACTGCCCGCTGGCGGCGATGACTGCTCAGTGGTGGCAGTGTCGGTGCTGGTGGAGGTGCTGCCAGTGGTGGGGGGAGGCTCCAGCCCTTCCCCTGCAGCCTCGGACGACAGCCCACTGGGGCTGCTGCTGGCAGTGGGGCTGGTGGCGGTGCAGGTGGCAGTGCTTGTGGCAGTGCAGGTGGTGGTGCTGACGGTGCTGGTGGCGGTGCTGCTAGTGGTGGAGGGAGGCTCCAGCCCTTCCCCTGCAGCCTCCAACGGCTGCCCACTGGGGCTACTGCTGCTGGCAGTGTTGCTGTTGGCGGTGAAGGTGGCGTTGCTTGTAGTGGTGCAGAAGGAGGTGCTGGTGGCTGTGCTGGCGGCAGTGATGCCAGTGGTAGGGGAGGCTCCGGCCCTTTCCCTGCAGCCTCGGATGGCTTAAGTGCCATGGCTGGTGTTGGGTGCCTCTGCTCCTCCACCAGAAGATGCTAATGCACACAAGGACAGGGTGACAAAATAAAAAGAGGGGAAGAGACAGAGGATACAGTTGGTCAATGCCAGCAACAATACCACCGTTGGTGTGCACAACACACGGGGAACAGCTCTATGCACTAGGCCATGCACTACCAGATACAATGCTAGTCACCAGGCCATGGAGTATAATGCCTAACGCCAATAGCAGCACACCTGAAACCCACAAGACCCTGCCCAGTAGTAGATGCCCACTAGCATGTTTAGGGCTGGAGTGCATCGGACCCTGCCTAACATGGAACCTACCCTGCCATGTTCGTCCTGGCCTAGGGGCTTCCACAGGCCCACATCCCCTATCCAGATAACACCCCACCACGTGCAATTTCCTGAACTGGGAACTGTACTCACCCCCTTGTGGCTGCTGTGATGCCTTCAAGCGCCCATCCACCTCCGGATAGGCCACCACTAGTATGCGGAAAATCAGGGGGGTCAGGGTTCGATGGGCACCCCTTCCTCGTTGGGAGGCCATCCCCAGCTGGGCCTCCGCTGTCTTCCTTGCCCAGCGGCACAGGTCCTCCCACCGTTTGCAACAGTGGGTACTCCGCCTGCCGTAGACCCCCAGGGTCCGCACGTCCTTGGCGATGGCACACCAAATATCGTTTTTCTGATGGGCGTAGACCTGCAGAGAAAGATACATAGAGGCCTGTTACACTCATGGCCCACCATATCCCTCCCATCCCCTTATGCACATACATTGACCACCATACATGCAGCACTCTACCCAGGACCACTCAACCCCCCTTACACGAGGCTTACACACACAGCAATCCATGCATTCATGCCCCATGGTTCGTGCTCACTGTGTACTCACCTGTTGGTCTTGAGGACCATAAAGTAAACGGTACTGGGGTAGGACCCCATCCACTAATCTCTCCAACTCCTCCGAAGTGAAGGCTGGGGCCCTTTCCCCAGAGACTCGAGCCACGGTCACTTCCAGACACAGGTCTGGTGATGGTTGTCCATGCAGGTCTGTGATGGGTGTCCATGCATTAGTGTTGCATGCAGGGCTTGGTTGAGGGAGGGGTGGATTGTGTTGGTGGGATATGTGGTAGGTGGTGGTGTAATGGGGGTGAGGGTAGGGGTGGGAGTTTGTGATGGCATGCAGGTGGGGGGGGTGAAAGTATTAAAGAGTTGACTTAGCAGAGTCCAGTCCTCCTGCTACTCCTGCCAGGCCCTGCATGATTGCCAGGACTTGCTCCTCCCATGTTGTTATTTGTGGGGGAGGAGGTGGGGGTCTACCTCCAGTCCTCTGGACAGCTATTTGGTGTCTTGCAACCACGGAACGCACCTTCCCCCTTAGGTTGTTCTACCTCTTCCTGATGTCATCCCTTGTTCTTGGGTGCTGTCCTACAGTGTTGACCCTGTCCACAATTCTCTGCCATAGCTCCATCTTCCTTGCAATGGATGTCAGCTGCACCTGTGATGCGAATATCTCTAGCTCTACCATGACCCTCAGCTCCTCCTCAGGTGTCTTTGTGGTGCCATGGGTGTAGTGTGTGTGAGGGTGTGTGGGGTGATGCGTTGTGGTGTGTGCTGTGAGGTAAATGGATGGTGTACAGGTGATGGTGTTCTGGAGCTCTAGTTCTGGGGGTGCTCTTGGTGTGGCTCTTTGTTGTAAAAAATGTTGAGTCGTAAAGGGTTGTGGGTAATGTGGGTGTGTGTTTTATAGTGGTGTGTGGGTGTGGTGAGTGTATGTGTGTCAGGTGTATGTAGTTTGAATTGTCCAATGTGGTTTTGTTTTGTTAGATTGTGTACATTTTGAGGGCGGTGGTATGTACCACCAGTGGTTTACCACGGTTGAATGTCTGCTACGGTGATCCATGGGTCATAATGCTTTGGGCGTAGTTCTGTTGGCTGGCGTAACGGTGTGGGTTTTCATACCGCCAGTTTATCACTGACCTTTGGGCTGGCAGAGTTGTGTGTGTGTCTGTATAGTGGCAGATTTCTATGTGTGGGTCATAATACGGGTAGCAGTATACCGCCGCGGTCGCGGTATGTTGGCAGCAGTCAGCATGGCGGTAAGCAGCACTTACCACCAATGTCATAATGAGGGCCTATATCATTTCTACAGTGATATTTTCAACATATACTTATTGCATCTTAATCGTTTTGACCTGCATTTATCCAGATAAATATTATATATTTTTCTAAACACTGTGTGGTGTATTTTTGTGGTGCTATACTGATTTATTGCACAAATACTGTTCACGTTGCCTTCTAAGCTAAGCCTGACTGCTCAGTGCCAAGCTATGAGAGGGTGGGCACGGGATAATTTGGATTGTGTGACTTACCCTAACAAGAGTGAGGGTCCTTGCTTGGATAGGAGGTAACCTGACTGCCAACCAAAGACCCCATTTCTAACATTGGTGATCAGCGGTGAGGATAGGACTTGTATTTGTGCAGTGACATGCAATAGCTAGGTGTTCACTACCTTCCCACAGTTGAAGGTCAACTTTATTTTTTAAATCTTTTCTGCAATTTTGTTTCTACCTGACATTTTTTTAACTAAATCTTCACTGAACATGTCTCTGGCTGGGTCTCAAGAAGCAGATAAAGATTTTGACCTAGCCGTGCTGGAGACATATAGGACCTCATTACATTCCTGGCAGTCGCTGATAAAGTGGCGGTAATGTCGCCAACAGGCTGGTGGTAAATACCCCCAAATTATGACCATGGCGGAAAGAGCTCAGCTAGACAGCCACTTCACCACACCGACCGCCAGGGCAGAAACAACAGCCACCACGGCAGGTGCCGCCTAAAGCCAGGCGGAAGACAATGTTCTGCCCACCATATAATGACAATCTAATCCGCCACCTTTTCCGGGGCGGTACCAACGACATCAAAAGCCTGGTGGAAACACTGTACAGAAGGGAAACAACTCACCTTTGGAGACACAATGCACAACCACGCAGCCATGGAACCCGAGCTGCAGATCTTTCCAATGATCTTCTACGTCCTGCTCTACCCCGAACACCAATGACAGGGAAGATGGCCATGGTGAGTACAGCCACCTAGCACACAGGGGAGGGGGCAAGGAAAAAGAGAGTGACACACTCACACGCACAACACCCACCCACTCCCAGCACCATACACACAATCAGATGTAGTAAGAAAACATATGTACCCCGTACCCCTCAGGAATAATGCAAGGAGAACACGAATAGATGAAAGTGAGTGTAATAATATAAATACATCAAAAATACATACATCCAATCTAAAAGTATATACATATGTACAAATCAAGGGACATTGCCCAGTCCTCAATGTGCGTGGGCCACTGGGCTACATGACAAAGTCCAAGACCCCGCTTGTCTCCTGCAACAACACGGAGAGAACACTTAGGGGCATCAGTTCAAAAATAGCCAGGTACCTCGGGGAGCACAGGGGGGGCCTCAGCCGGCAGATGGAACAACACCACTGGTCCTAGAGGGAGCAACATACCCTGTGCTTGATCCTGGGGAGTGCAAGGCCACAGTCTCTCAAGTGGGTGACTTGCCCACATGCTCTGGACGGGGCAACATACCCTGTGCTTGATCCTGGAGAGTGCAAGGCCACAGTCTCTCAAGTGGGTGACTTGCCCACATGCTCTGGAGGGGACTACATGCCCTGTGATCTGTCCTGGGGAGTGCAAGGTCACAGTCTCGCAAGTCGGTGACTTGCCGACATGCTCAGGAGGGGGCAACATGCCCTGTGCTTTGTCCTGGGGAGTGCAAGGCCACAGTCTTTCAAGTGGGTGACTTGCTTACATGCTCTGGAGAGAGAAACATGCCCTGTGATCTGTCCTGGGGAATGCAAGGCCGCAGTCTCTCAAGTGGATGACTTGCCCACATGCCTTGGAGGGGGCAACATGCCCTGTGCTTGGTCCTGGGGAGTGCAAGGCTGCAGTCTCTCAAGTGGGTGACTTGCCCACATGCTCTTGAGGGGACAACATGCCCTGTGATCTTCATCCTGGGGAGGATGGGGTGAGCGATTGGCTTCCCCACTGGTTCTGGAGAGGGCATCGTTCCCTGTGATCTTCATCCTGGGGAGGATGGAGTGAGTGGGTAGCTTCCCCACTGGTTCTGGAGGGGGCATTCTGCCCTGTGATCTTCATCCTGAGGAGGATGGGGTGATTGGGTGGCTTCCCCACTGGTTCTGGAGGGAGCATTGTGCCCTGTGATCTTCATCCTGGGGAGGATGGGGTGAGTGGGTAGCCTTCCTACTGGTTCTGGAGGGGGCAACGTGCCCTGTACTTCTGATCTTGGGGAGTGCAAGGTCACAGTCTCTCAGCTGGGTGTCATACCCATAGGATGTGCAGGGGGCAGGCCGCACAACAGCGTTGATGGCTGCTCAGTGGTGCTGCTGCTGGTGGTTGTGGGGGGAAGCTCCAGCCCATCCCCAGCAGTCTCCGATGGCTGCCCACTGGTGCTGCTGGTGGTGGGGGGACGCTCCAGCCCATCCCCTGCTGCCTCAGATGGCTGCCCACTGCTGGTGGCTGTGCTGCTGGTGCTTGTGGTGGTTGTGGGGGGAAGCTCTAGCCCATTTCCTGCAGCCTCAGATGGCTGCCCAATGCTATTGGCAGTGCTGCTGGTGCTGGTTGTGGAGGGAAGCTCCAGCCAATCCCCTGCAGCCTAAGACGGCTACCCACTGCTGGTGGCGGTGCTGCTGGTGGTGGTGATGGTGGGGGGAAGCTCCATCCCACACCATGGTTGGTGGTGGCGGCTCTGACTGAGCCCCTGCACCAGACTCCTTGTCCTTCCTGCCTGCAGGTGCAGGCCCCTTGTCCTTCCTGGCAGCAGCTGGGGATGGCTCTTTCCTCTTCTGTGCAACAGCTGGTACAGGCCCCTTGCCCTTCCTGGCAGCAGCTTGGGATGGCTCTTTCCTCTTCTGCGCAACAGCTGGTGCAGTCCCCTTGCCCTTCCTGGCAGCAGGTTGGGATGGCCCCTTGCTCTTCAGGGCAGAAGCTGGTGCAGGCCCCTTGCCTTTCTGGCAGCAGCTGGGAATAGCTCTACCCCTTCCCGGCAGCACTTGGGGCAGGAACCCTTTCCGTGAGGCTGCCTGGTGACCTACATCCTTTACCACCACAAGTTGCTGTGGACACTACTAGGCCCATGGACTGGATGGCTGAGGTGCTTACTTGGGTTTTACCCACCCAGGCCAGATGTGAAGGACGGGGGGAGGGGTAGGGAAGAGGTCAATGGTGGAGAGTAATAACTTCTTAGGAACATTGGGGCAGGAAGAGGGAGAAGGTTTGGGAGTGGAGGAAGAGGGAGTGGTTGTTGGAGGTGTCTGTCTGCTGTGTTTGGGTGCAGGTGCATGGGCTGGATGTTGTTGTGAGGTGGATGGCTCATGGGTGTCTGAGTGCTTGCGTTTGTGTACCTTGGGAGGAGGGGCAAGACACATTGGGAGAGAACACAGGGGACATGTGCATGGCTGTTAGGGTGGTATCTGCCAGTGAGGTGTGTGTTCTGATAGGTGTGCTGGTGATGGCGGTAGTGGATGAGGATGTAGTGCATGCAGGTGTGAGTGTAGACACAACTGGGAGGGCATTGGAGGAGAAGGAGGAGGAGGGGGAGACAGTGGAGGCAGTGGATGTTGGTATGTTTGCATCTGGATGGTGTTTGTGTGAGTGCCTGTGGGATGAAGTGTGGTGCTTGTGTTTGCCTGAACCACTCTTGTGTTGTCTTGTGTGCATCCTAGTCTGCCTGTGTGCTTGGGATAGGTTAAGGTTGAGGGGAATGGGATTGGGAAGAGGAAGTTGGAGGGGGAGGAGGGAAACAGGGACAATGGCTGCCTTCAGAGAGGAGGCCAGAGCCTGGATTGATCTCTGTTGGGCCGCCAAGCCAGTGTGAATGTCCTCCAGATATGCATTGGTTTGTTGCATGTGGCCCTGCTAGCCCCTGGGTGTTATCACAATGGTTGACTGCCCTACAGAGATGGATCTTGGGAGGACATTAGCCTCCTCACTCAGGGCAGCAGGGCTAACTGGGGCAGGGCCTGAGGTGCCTGGGGCGAAGGAGATGCCCACTCTCCTAGATGAGTGGGCACGGGCAACTAGCTGAGGGGCTGCTGGGATGGAAGGGCTGTGCTGGTACGGGCGTGGCAGCTGTACCTGTAGCTGGGGTGGGCACAGAGGTGTCCGCCACCACCAGAGAGCTTCCATCAGAGGAGATATCTGTGTCCGAACTGTCCCCTCCAGTCCCTGCCGTGGTGCTCTCCTCACCCTCCATCCCACTGGTGCCCTCACTGTCGGTGGACTCTGCCTCCTGGGTCCTGTGGGATGCAGCTCTCTCCGTTGCCTGTGCCTCTGCTCCTCTGCCAGATGATGCTAATGCACATAAGGACAGGATGACAAAACAAAAAGTGGGGGGAAGAGACAAAGGAAACCCTTGGTCAATGGCTGCACCAACACCACTGTTGGCATACACAGCACCCTAACACACAGTGAACAGCCCTACGCACTATGCAGTGCACTACCAGTAACAATGCTAGTCACCAGGGCATGGAGAGGGACACATACTGCCAACTGCAGCATACCTGGGACCACCCGGATACCACCCTACCATGAGTAAGTTGTAATGATGGGAACTGTACTCACCCCCTTGTGGCTGCTGTGATGTCCTCAAGTGCCCATCCAGCTCCAGATAGGCCGCTGCGAGTTTTTAGGCCATCAGGGAGGTCAGGGTTCGACGGGTACCCCTTCCTCGTTTGGAGGTCCCCCCCAGCTGGGTCTCCGCCATCTTCCATGCCCAGCGTCTCAGGTCTCCCACCATTTCTGACAGTGGGTGCTCCACCTGTCGTAGACCCCAGGGGTCCGCACGTCCTTGGCTTCTTTTGATGGCTGTTGACCTGCAGAGAAAATACACACAGGGAAAGGTATTAATCAGACTGTCCTGCCTGTTACACTCATGGCCCACCATACCCCTTCCCATTTGCACAGACATGGCCCAACCTACAAGCTGCACGTCGCCTAGGGGACATCCACCAATCCCCCCCACATGAGGCCTTCACACACACCACTCCATGCATCGTGCTCACAGTGTACTCACCTGTTGGTCTGGAGGCCCATACAGAAGTTCGTACTGGGGTAGGACCCCATCCACCAGTCGCTCTAACTCTGCAAAGGTGAAGGCAGGGACCCTTTCCCCAGTCACACAAGCTGAATGATACTTTCCAGACACAGGTCACAGCAGCACATGCAGTGTAGGTCCTCTCATGTTGAAGGTCAGGTCGCAAGTGAGTGAACAGATAGAAAATGGCGGTGGCATCCGCGGCGGTGCATACCGTCACTGCCGGCGTACATCACTATTGGCCACTGTACCCCATAGGGCCCAATATTATCCAATGAGGGGCTGCACGGCGGTTCCCGACTGCCTCCCGCAACGGCGCACAACATCAGCAGAATTACCTCACTTCCACCTGTCCAACCACACAGGTAGGCAGACGCCATTACAGGGGGGGGGGGCAGGTCCTGGATTATAACTGCATCACAGTTCACAATTGTACATAGGGGACAAATGCCACATATACATTTCAAAATAACATCATGCATTGTACTGTTGTGGCTGCAATGTACAGTTTATGACCGGCTCCTCACTCTGCCCCACAGGTTGCAACCGCTGCGGATCAATAGGAGATGGAGACATACCCCGTGTACAGACCCCTGGTAGACTTGCCAACAATGGAGGACAGGCACATTATCCTAACCTACAGACTTGACAGGGCCACAATCACGGAGTTGTGTGCCCAACTGGAGCCTGACCTGATATCTGCTGTCCGTCACCCCACTGGGATCCCCTCTCTTGTGCAAGTGCTATCTGTGCTCCATTTCTTGGCATTTGGTTCTTTCCAAGTGACACTGGGCTTGGCACAGGAATGCACAGCCAATGTTCTCAATAGTGCTGACCAGAGTGTTGTCTGCCCTGATTTAACGCATGTGCAGCTACATTGTTTTCCCCCAGGTGGAGGATTTGGCCACAGTGAAGGCTGACTTCTATGCAATGGGACATATCCCCAACATAATTGTGACGATTGATGGAACACATATTGCATTTGTCCCCCCCCCCCCGGCAAAATGAACAGGTCTTCAGAAATCGAAAGAGTTTTCATTCCATGAATGTCCAGAGGATGTGTCTGGCGGACCAGTACATCTCCCAAGTCAATGCTAAGTATCCTGGGTCTGTGCATGATGCTTTTATCCTTAGGAATAGCAGCATCCCAAACATGATGGGCCAACTACAGAGGCACAGGGTGTGGCTAATAGGTGAGGCCTGGTTCCCACCCATTGGATGTTGGTGTATGGGTATGGTGTGGGCCATAAGGGATAGTGTGTGGCTTAATGTTGTCCCTTGATAGTTGCAGGTGACTCTGGTTACCCCAACCTATCGTGGCTACTGACCCCTGTGAGGAATCCCAGGACAAGGGCATAAGAATGTTACAATGAGGCACATGGGCGAACAAGAAGGATCACTGAACGTACCTTTGGCCTCCTGAATGCCATGTTTCAGTGCCTCCATCTAACAGGTGGATCCCTGTGCTACTCACCCAAGAAGGTCTGCCAGATAATCGTGGCATGTTGCATTACCTTGCCTTGAGACACAATGTGCCTTTTCTGCAGGAGGAGAAGGCGGGAGATGGCTGTGTGGCAGCTGTGAAGCTTGTGGACACTGAAGATGAGAATGCAGAGGATGAGGATGAGGCCAACAGAACTGCACTGATTCAACAATATTTCTAATGACACACAGGTAAGACAGTGGTACTTCACATTTCATTGTCATTTTTTTGTTTCACATTGTCACTGGCAGGCTGTTATTTCTCACTTCTATGCCCACTCACTGTACCCTTTAGAAACTCTTTTTGCAGATGTTGGTGCCCCACTATCGCTCCTGGTGGGTTCACTGCAGCCAACTACAGATCTATCCTATGTGCACATTACTGTACAGTTGATTTGCAATGTTTGAACCTTGTTAAACAAATACATACTCAAATCATTTGACATACTCCATACTAGTATTTTTTTCAAAGTGTGTTTATTGCAGTGCTAAGAAGAAAAGGGGGAAGTGAATGGGCTGGGGTGATGATGAAGGAAAGTCCAGGGTATTGTTCCAATCTATTTGTAGCACAGGTGCATTGTCCAAGGGGGCATAGGAAGGGGAGCAATGGCAGTTCAAGGTGGACAGAGTGATAGAGTATAACAGAAGGGTGGCAATCAGGAGAGTCTTATTTCCTGGCGGGGGTCTTGGCAATAGTCTCTGGCTTCTGCCTAGATTGCAGGGAACGTTTGCGGGGTGGTTCTACTTCTGCAGAGGGAGAGGTGCTGGTGGCCGGTTGGTCCTGTGGCGGGGCCTCCTGTCCACTAGCGGCAGTGGAAGTGGAAGGTTGTTCAGTAGTCTGGCTAGTGGCAGGGGAGCGCTGTTGTACAACTGCCTCCCTGATTATGTTGGCCATGCAATGGAGACCAGGGTGGTGTTAATGGCCTTCAAGTCCTCCATGATTCCCTTGTACTGTCCCTCCTGCAGCCGCCTGTTCTCCTGCACGTTGTGCAGGATCTGACCCAGTGTATCCTGGGAATGTTGGTATGCTCCCAGGCTCTCAGTGAGTACCTCCTGGAGAGTCAGTTCCCTGGGCCTGTCCTCCTCCTTCCGCACAGCAGTCCTCCCAGCTTCCCTGTTGTCCTGTGCCTCTGTCCCCTGAACCGCGTGCCCACTGACCCCAGGTTCCTGATTGTCTTGTGGACGAGGTGTGGCCTGGGGTCCCTGTAGTGGTGGACACACTGCTGATTGATGTGTCCTGGGGATAGAGGTATGGGTACGCTGGGTGGGTGCTGTGGTGGTGTTTCCAGATGGGGGAGGCTCTGTGGTGGTGGTGTGACTGTGCCTGGGTAACTGACTGTCCGGAGGTCCCTGATGGGCCAGGTTGGTCATCTAGATCCAGGCGAGCAGAGTCGCTGTCATCACTGTGGGCCTATTCTGTGGGGGGACTGGCTAGTGCTGGCACCTCTTCCCTGGTGACATTGGCTGGGATACCTGTGGGGATGTAAATGCAGTGTTATTGAACCTGTGTGTGACGTTTTGTGCATGGGTGAGTTGCCCTCTTTGGTTATATTTGCCCTGGCAGCTTTAACTTGTGTGAGTTGGTATGTGGTGGGCTAGCTGATTCTATCCAGTGTGCATGCTTTAGTGATAGGTGTCCATGCTCGGCTGTGAATGGTGTCCATGCATTGGTGGTGCATACAGGGCTTGGCATTGGGATGAGTGCGTTGTGATGGTAGGGTGTGTGGGATGGAGTGGAGTGATGGAAGTGAGGGTGGGATATGTGATGGCATGCAGGTAGGGAGGTGAAAGTAGTAAAGAGTTGACTTACCAGAGTCCAGTCTTCCTGCTACTCCTACCAGGCCCTCAGGATGCATGATTGCCAAGATTTGCTCCTCCCATGTTTTTAGTTGTGGGGGAGGAAGCAGGGGGTCCACTGGCAGTCCTCTGTACAGCTAGTTGGTGTCTTGCTGCAATGGAACGCACCTTCCCCCGTAGGTTGTTCCACCTTTTCCTGATGTCATCCCTTGTTCTCGGGTGCTGTCCCACGGCATTAACCATGTCCACGATCTTCCGCCATAGCTCCATCTTCCTAGCAATGGATATCTGCTGCACTTGTGCTCCAAATAGCTGTGGCTCTACCCGGACGATTTCTTCCACCATGACCCTTAGCTCCTCCTCAGAGAATCTGGGGTGTCGTTTTGGTGCCATGGGTGTTGTGTGACTAGTGTGGGTGAGGGTGTGTAGGGTGATGTGTTGGGGTGTGTGTTGTGAGGTGTGCGGGTGGTGCATAGGTGATGGTGGTGTGTGGCTCTGGTCTTGTCTGTGGTTGTGGTGTCAGTCTTGTGCCAATAGTTTGTAATGGTAAAGGGTTGTGGGTAATGTGTGTGTGTGTGTTTTATAGTGGTGTGGGTGTGTAGGTGTGGTGTGTGTATGGGTGTCAGGTGTGTGTTGTTTAAATTGTCCAATGTGGTGTTGTTTTGTATGTGTGTGTGTATTTTGAGCGCAGCGGTATGTACCACCAGTGGTTTACCGCCATTGAATGTCCGCCGTGGTGATTCGTGGGTCATAATGTGGTGGGCGTAGTTCGGTTGGTGTAACGGTGTGGCTTTTGATACTGCCAGTTTATCACTGACCTTTGCTCTGGCGGACTTGTGTCTGTGGCTGTATAGTGACAGATTGGTGTGTGTGTGTCATAATATGGTGAACGGATATCCACCGTGGCGGCGGTATGTTGGTGGTCAGTCAGCATGGAGGTAAGTGGGATTTAACGCCAATGTCATACTAAGGGCCATACTGTTAAACAGCTTAAAGGGTTCTACAGGGATATGGGAGAACCCACCCAAAATGCTTCCAGAAAGGAGGAATTCCAAATGGCGCTGATGGCCTGGGCAGAAGCCCATTCTGATGAGAATGTTGAGGACGAGGGTCCAGAGGATGACACCTCAGAGGATTTTTTGCCATTAGTGGAGGATGTTACCACTGTGACTGTGCCCCCTGCTAAACCAGGGAGCAGTGTCTCTGATCAGGGCCTGACCGCAGAGGACAGGAAAGAGGAGAGAAAATTCCAATTACAAATGGCAAGGTTAAAAATTGAAGTTCAACAGGACGAGAGGAGGGCAGAGAGAGAAGCCAAACGGGCTGAAGCTGAGAGAGCAGCCAAGCAAATTGAAGCTGAGAGAGCTGAGGCTGCAGCTGAGAGAGCCTTGGCTGAAAATAAACTTTTGTTGGCTCATGAACTGAATCTCGAGGAGCTGGATATCAAGGCAAGACAGTCGGAGTCCTTCAGTGATGGTGGCAGCATACATGCAGGACCTGTGGGGAAGAAAAAGGTTTGTACACCCAAAAGTGTGGTGCCAGGTTATGTGGTGGGAGATGGCATTGATAAGTGTTTGGCTGCCTATGAAGTTGCACTAAGGGCTCATGGGCTCTCTGAGGAGCAATGGGGCGGCCTTGTGGTTTTATATACCAGTAGTGCGGAGGGAGACACTTCTTACACTAGATCCACAACAACAAACTGTATATGCACTCATGAAAACCGCTTTACTTGCCAAGTTTGGGCTGACTCCTGAGAAATACCATCAGAGGTTCAGGGACAGCACCAAACTTTCCACACAAACTTGGATAGACTGTTTTGATTTCTCCAACAAGGCACTGAATGGACAGATGCGGGCAGCAAAGTAAATGATTACAAAGGATTATATACTTTAATTCTGAGAGAGCATATGCAGTGACTGCACCACTGGGGACCAGAGCTCTGATGGGAATATTTACCCTTGTGGGGTTCCCAAAGGAGGTTGTGTCTGACAGAGGAACAAACTTCATGTCAGCGTACATGAAGTCCATATGGGATGAGTGTGGGGCAACCTAACAGTTTACTACCACTTACCATCCTCAATCCAATGGGCTGGTTGAGAGATTCAGCAAGACCCTAAAAGGCATGATCACTGGCCTACCTGAGGCCATGATGCGTAAGTGGGACGTCCTTTTGCCAGGCCTTCTCTTTACTTATAGGGAGGAGCCCCAGAAAGGGGTGAGGTTCAGCTCTTTGAACTTCTCTATGGTCACCCTGTCAGGGGACCACTAAGCATAGTGAAAGAGGGCTGGGAGAAAGCTCTCAAGACACCTAGCCAGGATGTGGTCAGTTACATGCTGGCCCTCCGCAACCAGACACAATGCTTCTGGAAGCAGGCCAAGAGTAACCTCAAGGCCAGTCAAGAGGTGATGAATGAGTGTTATGACTGGAAGGCCACTTTGGTTGAATTCTCACCTGGCGACAAAGTTTGGTTAATGGAGCCAGTAGAGCCTAGAGCTCTCCAGGACCTCTGGACTGACCCATGTGAAACTAAGGAGCGGAAGGGGGAGGCCACTTACCTGGTGGACCTCAAGACCCCTAAGTACCCCCTGAGGGTTCTCCACCATAACAGGCTGAAGACTCATTTTGAGAGGTCTGAGGTCAGTATGCTCCTTGTGACAGATGAGGGCATGGAAGAGGAGAGTGAGCCTCTCCCTGACCTCATCTGTGCCAAAGAAGGTGATGGTTCAGTGGAGGGTGTCAATCTATCCGACTCCCTGACTGTAGATCAGAGAGGAGACTTCTACGTGTTGTTGGAGCAGTTCTCTTCCCTGTTTTCCCTCACTCCTGGACTCATCCACTTGTGTGTCCAGGATATTGACACGGGAGACAGTCCCCCTGTAAAGAACAACATTTACAGTTTGTCAGACAAGGTGAAGGCCAGCATCAAGGAGAAAGTCGCCAAGATGCTGGCCCTAGGGGTTAAGGAGAAGTCCAGTAGACCCTGGGCCAGCCCTGTGGTGCTGGTACCTAAGGCTGCTGCCCCCGATGCCAAGCAGGAACTCCGGTTCTGCATGAACTACCGGGGTCTCAATCAGTGACACGGACTGACGCTCACCCCATCTCCGAGCTGATGAGCTTGTAGACAGACTAGGCGCTGCCAAATTCCTCATTACTTTTGATCTCACATCATGGTACTGGCAGATCGCCTTGACTGAGTGGGCTAAAGAGAGATCTGCATTACCACACCTGAAGGCCATTACCAATCCTAGGTGATGCCCTTTGGATTGAAAAATGCCCCCACTATCTTCCAATGGTTGGTTAACGGGGTCCTAGCTGGCAAGGATGCCTTCTGTGTAGCCTACCTAGAAAACATAGCCGTCTATAGTTCCAGCTGGGAGGAACACCTGTTCCACCTCAAGGAGGTGCTTCAGGCTCTGCAACAGGCAGGCCTGACCATGAAGGCCAGTAAGTGCCAGATTGGGCAGGGTTTCGTGGTGCACTTGGGACACCTAGTAGGTGGTGGCAAGGTGCAGCCACTCCAGGCCAAGATTTAAACTATCAAGGCCTGGCAACCACCTAGAACACAAACAGAGGTGAGAGCCTTCTTAGGCCTCACAGGATATTACTGTAGATTTGTCAAGGGCTATGGATCCATTGTGTCACCCTTGACAGAACTTACTTCCAAAAAGCAACCTAGGTTGGTGAATTGGACAGAGGCTTGTCAGAAAGCTTTTGACTCCCTAAAGGAAGCCATGTGCACGGCCCCGTGCTCAAGGCCCCTAACTACTCCGAGGAATTTATTGTGCAGACAGACGCTTCAGAGCATGGCATGGGGACTGTTCTAGCACAGCTAAATGAGGAGGGCCTAGACCAACCAGTAACCTTTATTTGCAGAAGACTATTACCATAGGAACAGAGGTGAAGTGGTATTGAGAGAGAAGCATTTGCTGTGGACTGGGCACTGAAGAAACTGAGACATTATCTGTTTGGGACTCACTTCCGGGTTCAGAGGGACCATAGGCCCCTCAGATGGCTTATGCAGATGAGGGGCGAGAATCTTAAACTCTTGAGGTGGTCCATTTCCCTACAGGGGATGGACTTTACGGTGGAGCATCACCGGGGACTGACCACGCCAACGCTAATGGTCTCGCCAGATACTTCCACCTTAGCGATGAGAACTCCCAGGAGGTTGGGTAGCTCTCCCCACTTTCAGCTGGGGGGGACACAAATTAGACCTGACAGCCTTAGGGTGGTCACCCCTAACTTTTTTCCTGCCTCCCTCCACTTTTGGACATTGTTTTTGCAGGTTTTAGAACTCTGCACACTGCTACCCAGTGCTAAAGTATATATGCTCTATCCCTTAAACATGATGACATTGGATCAGACCGAGCCGGCTTATTTAATTTACTTATAAGTCCCTAGTAAAGTGCACTATATGTGCCCAGGGCCTGTAGATTAAATGCTACCCTGCAGGGCCTGCAGCACTACTTGTGCTACCCACTTAAGTAGCCCCTTAACCATGTCTCAGACCTGCCATTGCAAGGCCTGTGTGTGCAGTTTCACTGCCAATTCAACTTGCCATTTAAAATTACTTGCCAAGCCTAAAACTCCCCTTTTTCTACATATAAGTCACCCCTAAGGTAGGCCCTAGCTAACCCGCAGGGTGCTGTGTAAACAAAAGGCAGGACATTTACCCGTGTAGTTTACATGTCCTGGTAGTGTAAAACTCCTAAATTCGTTTTGCACTGCTGTGAGGCCTGCTCCTTTCATAGGCTAACATTAGGGCTACCCTCATACACTGTTTGAGTGGTTGCTTCTGATCTGAAAGGAGTAGGAAGGTCATATTTAGTGTGGCCAGAATGGTAATACAAAATCCTACTGACTGTTGAAGTTGGATTTGATATTACTATTTTAGAAATGCCACTTTTAGAAAGTGAGCATTTCTCTGCACTTAAGTCCTTCTGTGCCTTATAATCCACGTCTGGCTAGGTTCAGTGACAGCTACCTTTTTCATTCACTCAGACAAACCACAAACACAGGATGCTCAGCCTCACTTGCATATATCTGCATATTAAATGGGTCTTCCTGGGCTGGGAGGGTGGAGGGCCTGACACTTACAAGTCAAAGGACAGTAGCCTGCCCTTGCTCAAAGGACTGCCACTCCCCCTACTGGGACCCTGGCACATAGGATGGAACTGAAAGGGGACCTTGTGCACTTCTGAGCCACTCTTTGAAGTCTCCCTCATTTAAAAGTCACATTTGGGTATTTAAACAGGGCCCCTGCCCCTACTAACTCAGACACTTCCTGGTGAAGAACCTGAACCAGAACCTGCAACCTGCCAAGAAGCACTGCCTGGATGCCCAAAGTACTCACCTGACTGTTTTCTGAGAAAGATTGCTGCCTTGCTGTTACCCTGCTGCCTTGCTGCTCTCTGGATGTGCTGAAGAAGTGCTCTCCAAGGGCTTGGATAGAGCTTGCCTCCTGTTCCCTGAAGTCTCAGGACCAAAAAGATTTCATTCCTACATCAATTTCCTCCCTGTGCAGCGGAAATTGATGCACAGCCTGCAGAAAACGACACACAGCCTGCATCGTGGTGAAAAATTCACTGCACGCCAAACTGGAACGACGCAGCTCGACTTAGCAAGAAGAAGATTGACGCAGCACCAGCGTAGCACCTGCAAATTTGACACATGGCCCACTGGATCGACGCAAAGCCGAGTCGGAATGAAGCAGCCCGACTTCCTTAGAGGAATCGACGCATCGCCTGCTGTGTGGTAGAGATTTCCACTTAAAGCCCACCGGATCGACTCAGCCCCTGTGACTTCATCCGGAAAGCGCTGGATTTAAAAGCATAGTCCCAGGGGTGTCCAGAAACCCAGCAACCAAAGAGGATCCAAGTCTGAGAGCCAGAAATCGACGCAAAGCCCTCCCTGCATGAAAAATAAATGACACATTGCCGTGTGCGGACTGAGAAATTGACGCACACCTCCCTGTTTTCCACTCATCTTCTCCTCTGCGGTTCCTTGCGGAGATTTTGAATGCAAACCAGATACTTTGTGCTTGCAAGAGACATTTGTTGCTTTTAAGAGACTAAAGACACTTTGGGGGTTATTCTAACTTTGGAGGAGGTGTTAATCCGTCCCAAAAGTGACGGAAAAGTGACGGATTTACCACCAGCCGTATTACGAGTCCATTATATCCTATGGAACTCGTAATACGGCTGGTGGTATATCTGTCACTTTACCGTCACTTTTGGGACGGATTCACACTCCTCCAAAGTTAGAATAACCCCCTTTATATTATTTCTACAGTGATATTTTAAACATATACTTATTGCATCTTAATTGTTTTGACCTGCATTTATTCAGATAAATATTATATATTTTTCTACGTTTGGATTATCAAATTTGAGTTATCTTTTAATTATAGAATAATGTGTATTTATTGATAGTATTAGTATTGGTTTTGTGCACAGGGTTTCCCTGATTATTTAGTATTGGGTTTATGAGCACATGAATTGACTGTAGTGCGGTGGATATGATTTGAGTACTTGTATGGTACATATCAGGTATATGAGGATACAATGACACTATGAATTATAAATTGTATTAATTTATGATAATAACAGATACTGAACTAGTTAATATGATGTTACATAGGCAGATTAACATTAAGACAAAGAGTAACGTGAAATTTTGGAAGGTATCCTATGTACTACATACTAGCCTAATATGGCCACTGCGCTTGCAAAGTAAGTTGGTGTATTTGTTTTATTTGTCTGCCTTTAGTTTTGTTGGATTTGGGTATTTGTATGCTAATGTGCTGAGTTCCCCCATCTGTGAACAAGGCTACGGCTGAAACGCGTTGGGAGGAAGAATCTGTATGACAGTAAAATCTTGACTTTCACTAGAAGTGTCCTGACCTTTCTTATGGCAACAAGAATTCGTTTGATACATATATATATATATATATATATATATATACATACATATCAATAGGTAGACAGATAGATAGATAGATAGATAGATAGATAGATAGATAGATAGATAGATAGATAGATAGATAGGTATATATAGGTAGATAGATAGATAGATCGATAGATAGATAGATAGATAGATAGATAGATAGATAGATAGATAGATAGATAGATAGATAGATAAGTAGGGCTAAATGATAGATTTGAATTTCCTGTAATTACATGTATTTTCACTTGTTCCAAAATCTTGCATTATTCCATGAAAACAAATTACATTAATTTTGCCCACCCCTAGGTTTTGGTAGATGAGAGTGCTGAAATAATTTGTGGCAATGCTTCCAGACTCTCCAGACTTTATGTATTTGATAATCTATTGTCTCACTGACACTTCTATTTTCACAGTGCTTATTTTGAAGAAAAATAAGTATCAGGGCCCAGCACCTGGGCTCTTTTGCTGAGAGTCCTTACTTGCCAAGTGGTACCAAATCCAGTTCCTGAGCCCTCAGAAGTAAGCTCAGGTGCAACTAAAAAGAAACCTAGCACTTCGACTCCAGAGCGACTTCAGAACCAGTGGAGCTCTCCGACTCCACACCGCTGCCTGCACCAGAGCCATGGTCCCCACTGAGTACAATCACCATGACCTGCAACACACGCCTGACACCACCGCAGCACCACTGAAGTCCTGCCAGAGCGTGAGTCCTGAATGGTGTGTCCCTGACATCCAGAACCCTTGACTCTACCCTGCTGCAGCAACTCTGGCCCTGTGGTGTGATCGCAACACCACAAAGTTGACGCCTCACATCTTGTCCTGCTGGATTCATCAACACCGCCAAGTTGTAAGGAACCAACGCCTCACCACAGACATCGCATCACCTCGCCTGTAACCGAAAGAAACTGATGCCTCACCTTCCCTACCGAGCAGTAAGGAATCGATGACTCTCCTTCCTGGTAGCAGTAAGGAACCAACACTGCATTGGCTCCAGCAGTGCCTCGCTTCTCCAGCCCAGTGCAACGTCTTTGTTTCCTCATCGTTTTCCAAGGTACTGTACCTGGGGTCCGTGCGACTCTGTGACCAGCCTTCACTCCCTCGCGAGTGGCGTCGGACTGTTAGGAATAGCTCCGTCAAGACTCCGTAATAGCCCCAGTTGGAGCTATTATATTTCTAAGGGCTTAGCTAAGATTTTATCTCTCAAAATTTGTATCTTTACTTGTGTACGTTAGATTTTTGTTGTTTTGGTCTTGTTTTACTCTGATAAATATTGGCTATTTTTCTAAACTGGTGTGGGATACTTTTGAGACGTTACTGTGTGTGTACAAATACTTTACACATTGCCTCTGAGATAAGCCTGACTGCTCATGCCAAGCTACCAAGGGTCTGAGCAGGGGTTATCTTAGCTGTGTGACTCCCTTACTCCAGAGTGAGGGTCCCTACTTGAACAGGGTACAAACCACTGCCAACTAGAGACCCCATTTCTAACACCCACTTTTGTGTTTATCTCTCTTTTGCTCTGGTGAAAGTCTGAATAGGAAAAATAAGTGCCAGTCCCCAAAAAGGAGTGTCAGTCTGCCCCACCAGCAATCACCATCTCATAATAACTTTGCAAAACACTATCTTCATGGACAGAATGACCATTAGTGACAAAGGAGAAATAGTGAACAATTCAGCAATCAGTGGGATATGTCTACTCTAAATTATAGGCACATGTGTTCATTTATTGTTCAACCAAACCAAATTCAATTTTTAACTTGGGCCTTATGTATGAAATGTTGAGTTATAACACCACTTTCCAGGAATTGTCAACATTTCCTTACCTTGTACACAAATCTCTAGCTATAGCAAACTTTGAGAATGGCAATTTAAAGCTGTTGGTTGAAAACAAGCCTGATGATATAATATACAAATGGAAATCTTTGGGGTTAATCTAATGAATCAATTTCCCCACTCACAAAGGTTGACACTCACTTGATCTGATCTTTAGATCCGGAATAAAAGCACTTTTTCTTTGCACTGAACTTATCCTATGTACCCTTCTTCCACTGCCCACATATAACAATCCTTATTAGGTCCCTTGAACAAGAGCACCCAGTAAACATTCTGATAAAAATACAGCAGAATGTGGCAGGCACCACACTGAAGCACATAATGGGCAATCTTCACTATGGGGGTCATTCTGACCTCGGCGGTAAAAGGCCCTTACCGCCGGTCAGAAGTCCGCCATTCTACCGCCGCGGCCGCGGTAAACCGCCACAGTCATTCTGACCACCAACTGTGAATCCGCCAAAAATCCGACATCCAAGGAAGGCCGCCTCATCAGCGGGCCGTGGAAAACTGGAGATGACCAAACCTCCACCGTCACGCCAACACAAACACGCCCATGCCATTCTGACCCACGAATCCACGCGGCGGTCTTTCAACCGCGGTATTCCATTGGCGGTACACACCGCCGCGCTCAAAATACACACACAGCTCCAAAACACAGCCACATTGGACAATTCGAAATACACACACCTGATACACATACACACACCACTCCCACACACCCATTACAATATAAAACACACACCCACATCACCCACAAACCCCAACTAGTTGGAAATCGGAGCGAAGGCGAGAGCGAGAGAGATAGAGATAGAGAGAGCGAGCACAGCAATAGAAAACCCCAACACACACAGGAACCCAACTTCATCACCCACACCACATCCACGCACACATCACCACATATCACCACGCACATCACCACAAACACCACCCCACACCTCATCCACACCACCCCATGGCACCCCAAAGACACCCAAGGTTTTCGGACCAAGAACTCCGGGTCATGGTGGAGGAAATCATGAGGGTTGAGCCCCAGCTCTTCGGCACACAGGTGCAGCACACCACCATAGCAAGGAAGGCTGAGCTATGGCAAAGGATCGTAGACAGGGTCAACGCTGTGGGACAGCATCCCAGAAATCGGGAAGATATCAGAAAGCGATGGAACGACCTACGGGGGAAGGTGCACTCGATGATCTCCAGGCACAACATCGCTGTGCAGAAGACTGGCGGCGGACCCCCACCCACTCCACCCCAATTCACAGCATGGGAGCAAGAGGTGGTAAACATCCTGCATCCTGATGGCCTCGCTGGAGTACACGGAGGAATGGACTCTGGTAAGTCGAATCTCAACTACTTCACACCCCCCAACCACCAGCATGCCAACCCCCCCCACCCCCAATCTCAACCCCCCAGCACACAACCTCCCTGCCAATGTCTCACCAGCACAACCCACCCTAAACAACACCAACCCCTGAATGCCAACACAAACCATAGACAGCCACCACCAAAGCATGACCATTGCACATACCCATACACCCCCCCCCCCAAACCCTCACAACACCTCCCACAAGGGAATGCCAGCACTGGGGGACAAGGGCACTCAAAATGCACGCCATGGCACACACAGAAACAATAACCATACTCCTTTACCCCCGCAGGGCCTGAACGCCAACACACCGCCACGGAGGGTCTAGATTTGTCCATCCCACCCCCAGAACAGGCCCCCAGCGAGGACAGCAGCTCTGTCGACCTAGAACCTGACGACCAGCCCGGACCATCGGGGACCTCTGGACAGTCGGTTCCCCACACACAGACACAGGCCACAGCAGACCCAAACCCCTCTGGGAATAACAGCACAGCTCCCACCCAGCGGGCCCATGCCTCTGTCTCGCGGACGCGTCAATCAGCGGTGTGTCCGCCACTACAGGGCACCCAGGCTGACCCAACACCCCGACAACAACAGGGACCTGGGGGCAGTGGTAGTGGGCACACCGTCCAGGGGACAGAGGCCCGGGGAAACAGGGCAACTGGGAGGGCTGCTGTGCGACAGGGGGGGAGGACAGGCCCAGGGAACCCACTCTCCAAGAGGCCCTCACCACCATCATGGGAGCATATCATCACTCCCAGGAGACGATGGCAACGGTACTGGCCAGGTTCACCGAGATCCAGGTACAGCAGGAGGAACGGTACATGGGGTTCAGCAATGAACTCAGGAACATCGCTACCGCTATGGGGACCATAGTCCAGGCCCTCAACCGGATAGAAACCACATTGCGGGACCATGTGGCACCGCAAAGGGCCCCTGTCACTAGCCAGGAACAGCCTACCACCCCCGCCGGCGCTAGTGGTCAGGAGGCCCCCACAGAACGACGGGCCACCAGAACCCCACCTCCTGCTGAAGAACAACCACCCCGCAAGAGGAACCTGAGATCTCAAAGGAAGACAGAGTAGGATGCCAAGACCCCCAGCAACCTAATATCCCCCCTGATGTCATCCCACTGTCCCACATTGTCACCCTGTCCAACCTTGAACTGCCCCTGCTCCATCCTTCCACAGGCATATGGACAATGCACCTGTGCGACCGAGAACTGGACTCTGCCATGGACATAACTCCACCCTCACCCATCACTGTTTTAATATCATGTACCAATATCTAGCACTAAAAATAAATCACTCATTGCACTGAAATCATTCTGGAGTCAGCCTGTATTATTGACAAATGTATAACACATTACTTATCAATAATGTTCTGTAATTTATGTGATGACAACATACCGATGTCAATAAGCATAAAGTCCATGGGCTAACCAAGCAGAAGTCACGCAGTGGGTCATACAGCACTGAAAAGGGAAGGGAAAATCAAACATCAGTTTAAAAGAACTGGGGGGAAATACACAAAGTAAAGATGCAGGGGGCTTTCAGTAAATGTTAAATGGCGTGGCTGATTCCTACCTGTGTGCTACTGAAAATACTGTTGGATAACTCTGTCCCTATTGTCTGGGTCGTCCTCTTCGTCTTCCTCCTCTTCACTCTCCGCAGGCTCCACAGCTGCTTTAACACCACCATCTGGACCATCCTCCTGCAGGAAAGGCACCTGACGTCGCAATGCCAGATTGTGAAGCATACAGCAGGCCACGATGATCTGGCACACCTTCTTTGGTGAGTACATCAGGGATCCCCCTGTCATATGCAGGCACCTAAACCTGGCCTTCAGGAGGCCAAAGGTTCTTTCAATGATCCTCCTAGTTCACCCATGGGCCTCATTGTACCGTTCCTCTGCCCTGGTCCGGGGATTCCTCACTGGGGTCAATAGCCAAGGCAGGTTGGGGTAACCAGAGTCACCAATTAGCCACACACGTTGTCTCTGTAGCTGTTCCATCACATAAGGGATGCTGCTATTTCGCATCACATACGCGTCAAGCACTGACCCAGGGAACATGGCATTCACATGGGAGATGTACTGGTCAGCCAAACAGACCACCTGGACGTTCATCGAATGGTAACTTTTCCTGTTTCTGTACACCTGCTCATCGTCTTTTGGGGGTACTAAAGCCACATGGGTCCCATCAGTGGCACCAATTATGTTGGGGATATGTCCAAGGGCATAAAAATCACCCTTCACAGTGGCCAAATCAACCTCCTCAGGGAATACAATGTAGCGCCGCATGTGTTTTGTCAGGGCAGATAACACTCTAGACAAGATTTTTGAAAACATAGGCTGAGACATTCCAGATGACATGGCCACTGTTGTCTGGAATGAGCCACTTGCCAAAAAATGGAGGACTGACAGAACCTGCACTAGAGGGGGAATTCCTGTGGGTTGGCGGATGGGGGACATCAGGGCTGGCTCCAGCTGGGCACACAGTTCATGTATAGTGGCACGGTCAAGTCTGTAGCGTAGTATTATATGGCGTTCTTCCATTGTCGACAGGTCCACCAGCGGTCGGTACACGCGAGGATTCATCCTTCTCATCGCAAGTCCCAGCGGACAGTGCCTAGGAAGGACAACATGGAGCACAGAGTCAAGCAACCCACAGGTACGTAACCACAGCTTGCACAGTTATTGACTCGAAATGCAGTGAAAGGCTTGTATGAGTGGCAATGCAAGGCCTAGGCCTCTGTGACGCAGTTGAAATTATGCCATGTGGGCCCTTGGAATGGCGGCTGCCTGACCTGTGAAGTGGGACAATGGGATGTGAGGTCACTGCGCTAGCGTGGCACACCGTGGCGGTAGGCGGTCGAAGACCGCTGTACGAAGGCGCATTGGTTAACATTGAACCCTATGGGTTTCATGAGCCAATGATGATGTGCGCCGGCGGTCGTGGTACGAACCGCCGCGGTACGCACCGCCGCGGGCGTGACCGCCATTTTCTATCTCCTTAATCACTTGAGACCTGATCATCCACAGGAGAGGACCTATACTGCAAGTGCTGCTGTGACCTCGGTCTGGAAGATACAATGGCTGCTGCGACTGGGGAAAGGGCCCCTGCCTTCACTTCTGAAGAGTTGGAGAAACTTGTGGATGGGGTCCTCCCCCAGTATGCGCTACTCTACTGTCCTCCAGACCAACAGGTAAGTACACTGAGTGCACATTGAATGGGTTATGCCTGTGTGGAGTGGGGTGGATGTAAGTTGGTGGGGTGGGGAGAAAATGAGGAGTGCAAGGCATGGCAGATGAGAGAATGTGCCACATGGCAAGGTTGGGGAGGGGGGGGCATTCACATCTAACAAGCAGAAAAATAACGTTTTTTCTTTCCCACCCTGTACATGTCAAACAGGTCAGCGCCCATCAGAAAATCGACATTTGGCGTGCCATCGCCAAGGAAGTCCGGGCCCTGGGGGTCTACACCAGACGGGGCACCCACTGCCGCAAGAGGTGGGAGGACATCCACCGCGGAACCAGAAAGACCGCCGAGTCACTGCTGGGGATGGCCTCCCGACCTAGGAGGGGTGCCAGTCGTACCCTGACCCCCCTGATGTCCCGGATCCTGGCGGTGGCCTACCCTGATTTGGATGGGCGCTTGAGGACATCACAGCAGACACAAGGGGGTGAGTATCTGCACATTCTGCTATCTTTACGCGCAGTTGAGGCGTCTGGGTGGGGGAGGAGGGCTGTGGGTGACAGTAGGCCAGGGCGCTTTCTGTAGTGTAGTCCCCTCCCTTAGACATGGCCCTGTGCCCCCGCCCCCCACCTCTGTAGGGTGCCAAGTACAGCTAACCATGGTCCTGCATCACACATGTGCGTGTTTGTTGTCCCTAGACCTGTTGGCCGAGTCAGAAATACTGAGTAGTGTACCCCGATTGCGCAGCTTAGTGCATGAGGCACCTGTGTCTGTCCTCTCCGCCAACGGTGTTGACATGGCATGCACTCAACCTGTTTTTATTTCTCCCCCCACCCTTTTTCTATCTCTTCATGTGCATGTGTGCATTAGCATCATCAGGCGGAGGAGATTTGGCATCGGAGCACGAGGGAGCTGCAAGTCACAAGGCCCCGGTGGGCACTGGAACAGACACCGAGGGCACCAGTGATCCGGAGGGCGAGGGGAGCACCACCACGGGGACCGGTGAAGACACCAGCGACACGGACACGTCCTCGGTTGGGAGCTCCCTAGCGGTGGCGGCAACATCCGGGCCCCCCGCCTCTACAGGTACAGCCGCCACCCAGCACACCAGCACCGCCCTCCCAGCAGCCCCTCAGCCTTCGCTCCGTGCCCGCTCGCCCAGGAAGGCAGGCGTCTCCTTCGCCCCAGGCACCTCAGCCCCTGCCCCTGTCACCCCTGCTGCCCTCAGTGAGGAGGTCATTGACCTCCTTCAGACCATCATTGTTGGGCAGACTACCCTTTTGAATGCCATCCAGGGGGTAGAAAGGGAGGTGCATCGGAGCAATGCCTACCTGGAGGGCATTCATTCGGGTCAGGCTGCCCATCAACGATCGTTCAATGCTCTGGCCTCAGCACTGACGGCAGCCATTGTCCCTGTTTCCAGCCTCCCTCTTCTAACTGCCTCCACCCTTTCTCTGTCTCCTGTTCCTCAGCCTATCCCATCCACACCATCAGACCAGCCTGCACACACCTCAACACCCAAGAGCAGCTCATCCAGACACAAGCACCACAGATCCCACAAACACTCACCCAAGCAACACCCAGATGCAGACATTCCAACAGTCACTACCACCTCTGTGTCCCCCTCCTCCTCGTCTCCCTCCTTCCTCCCTGTGACGTCTACACTCACACATGCATGCACACCACCATCAGCCAGTGCTTCCATCACCAGCACACCCTCCAGTCCAGTCCGCACATGTGCAGTCACCACCCCACTGCCATTTACACGTCCCCTGTGTCCTCTCCCACTGTGTCTGTCACCCCCTCTTCCAAGACACATAAACGCAGGCAGACACCCAAACAACAGCCAACCACCTCACGACAGCCTACGTCTCAGTCACCTGCACCCAAAGACAGCACACCTGACTCTCCTACAACCACATCCTCTTCCTCCACTTCCATCACCACTACTCCTACCCTTTACCTTGGTCCTAAGAAATATTACCTCTCTAATCTTAACCTCTTTCCCTCCCCTGACCCACCCCCTCTATCTGCTAAGAGTCCCAAGAGCACCTCAGCCACCACCAGCCCTGCTTCGAGTGTCACAGTGGTGCATGGGTTCTGGAGTCCACCCTTTGGCGGCAGTGACACTTCACTCAGCAGCAAGGACACATCCAGCCCCCCCCCAGGCAAGAGGACCCGGAAACTAAAGGGCCGCCGTGAGAGGACCGACACGGCTGCCCCCAAGGAGCTCACTTCGGCCACTTCACCTGCCACAACAGCCAGGGGAGGGAAGGGCCCGAGAGCCCCATCTAAGGAGCGAAAGGGCAGCAGGGCGGAGAGGTCAGCCAGCAGGAGCGCGGAGCAGGAGGGCCCCACAAGCCCCATCCCGGCTGCAAGGGACGAGAACAAAGGGCCCAGGACTCCGTCCCCGAAGGGGCCTGCCACTGCACGGTCGGAGGGCGAGTGAGCAGGGAGTCCAGGCCAGGTCTGGCTCCCTAGACTTACTGGAAGAGCACCGCTGAACAGGGCCCCGCCGTGAAGACAGTCACCGCTGAACAGGGCCCCGCCGTGCAGAAGAGCACCGCTGAACAGGGCCCCGCCGTGAAGACAGTCACCGCTGAACAGGGCCCCGCCGTGCAGAAGAGCACCGCTGAACAGGGCCCCGCCGTGCAGAAGAGCACCGCTGAACAGGGCCCCGCCGTGAAGACAGTCACCGCTGAACAGGGCCCCGCCGTGCAGAAGAGCACCGCTGAACAGGGCCCCGCCGTGAAGACAGTCACCGCTGAACAGGGCCCGCTGTGCAGAAGAGCACCGCTGAACAGGGCCCCGCCGTGAAGACAGTCACCGCTGAACAGGGCCCCGCCGTGCAGAAGAGCACCGCTGAACAGGGCCCCGCCGTGAAGACAGTCACCGCTGAACAGGGCCCCGCCGTGCAGAAGAGCACCGCTGAACAGGGCCCCGCCGTCTCAAGCACCGCTCCGCTGGGCCCTTCCTGTCAAGCACCACTCCGCTGGGCCCCGCCGTCTCAAGCACCGCTCCGCTGGGCCCTTCCTGTCAAGCACCGCTCCGCTGGGCCCCACCGTCTCAAGCACCGCTCCGCTGGGCCCCGCCGTCTCAAGCACCGCTCCGCTGGGCCCTTCCTGTCAAGCACCGCTCCGCTGGGCCCCGCCGTCTCAAGCCCCGCTCCGCTGGGCCCTTCTTGTCAAGCACCGCTCCGCTGGGCCCCGCCGTCTCAATCACCGCTCCGCTGGGCCCTTCCTGTCAAGCACCGCTCCGCTGGGCCCTTCCTGTCAAGCACCGCTCCGCTGGGCCCCACCGTCTCAAGCACCGCTCCGCTGGGCCCCACCGTCTCAAGCACCGCTCCGCTGGGCCCCACCGTCTCAAGCACCGCTCCGCTGGGCCCCGCCGTCTCAAGCACCGCTCCGCTGGGCCCTTCCTTTCAAGCACCGCTCCGCTGGGCCCCGCCGTCTCAAGCCCCGCTCCGCTGGGCCCTTCCTGTCAAGCACCGCTCCGCTGGGCCCCACCGTCTCAAGCACTGCTCCGCTGGGCCCCACCGTCTCAAGCACCGCTCCGCTGGGCCCTTCCTGTCAAGCACCGCTACGCTGGGCCCCGCCGTCTCAAGCACCGCTCCGCTGGGCCCTTCCTGTCAAGCACCGCTCCGCTGGGCCCCACCGTCTCAAGCACCGCTCCGCTGGGCCCTTCCTGTCAAGCACCGCTCCGCTGGGCCCTTCCTGTCAAGCACCGCTCCGCTGGGCCCCACCGTCTCAAGCACCGCTCCGCTGGGCCCTTCCTGTCAAGCACCGCTCCGCTGGGCCCCGCCGTCTCAAGCACCGCTCCGCTGGGCCCCGCCGTCTCAAGCACCGCTCCGCTGGGCCCCACCGTCTCAAGCACCGCTCCGCTGGGCCCTTCCTGTCAAGCACTGCTCCGCTGGGCCCCACCGTCTCAAGCACCACTCCGCTGGGCCCCGCCGTCTCAAGCACCGCTCCGCTGGGCCCCGCAGTCTCAAGCACCGCTCCGCTGGGCCCTTCATGCAAGCACTGTTCACGGTTCACTGTGCACACCATGCATCCTCCTTGACCAGTGGAGAAATGTATCCACCTGATGGACTGTGGCTTTGCACTCCCCAGGATGGTACAGTGGGCACCCCACCCACTGTAGAGACATTGAGAGACTGTGGCTTTGCACTCCCCAGGATGGCACAGTGGGCAACCCACCCACTGTAGAGACATTGAGAGACTGTGGCTTTGCACTCCCCAGGATGGCACAGTGGGCATGGTGGCCCCTTCGTGGATCTGGCGTCGTGGACTCATGTGGCTGTGGTGCCCCCCCCTTCCCTTCCCCCTGAGGTGCCTGTATTTTTGTCATCAGATGCCCCTGCAGTGTTCTCTCCAAAGGACTCAGGTCTCCTGTGTGGGCTTTGCCCTTGTGTCGCAAAACTTTGGCCCACGGACAAATCGAAATTCGTAACATTTGCAAGGCTAATTGCTTCGGTTATCCACTGCTGTGTATATGGACTTTTTGAAATGTAAATATTTTTTATAGTTGACCAATACTTCTCAGAGCCTATTTTGTACATAAATTTTTCTTCCCAAATTGATTATGTAATTGCATTTTTTTATGGGGGTTTGGGTGGTGTCACTGTGACTTGTTGCTCTGCATTGGTGTGTACATATTGGGGGGGGGGGCGTCGCATATGTGTGTGCCCGTAACATTTTCTCGTCCCCCCTCCCCTGTGTCGTAGGTGCGGTACTCACCGTTGTCGTCTGTGCCGGCGTTCGTACTCGTGGTAGATGAGCAGGTAGACGAGAGCAGGTAGGATGTTTAATTCGGGTTCCATGCTGTCCTCCTTCCTTGTGGAGTGCGTAGAGGTGAGCGTTTTCCCGTTCGTAGTCTGTTTCCGCCGTGTTTTTATCGGCGGTGCTCCCGCCCCGGAAAAGGTGGCGGATTGGTGAGTTGTGATAGTGTGGGCGGTATATTGTCTGCCGCCTGCCTGTTGGCGGTGACCGCCTCGCTGTTTGTCTGTCCCGCCGTGGCGGTCGGAGTGTTAAAGTGGCGGGCTGTGTTGGCGGTTCCCACCGGGGTCAGAATTTAATTTTTTGGACCGCCAGCCTGTTTGCGGGTTGGCCGCCGCTTTATCACCGACCGCCAGGGTTAGAATCACCCCCTATATGTGTAGAGCTCTTGACACAGTGCCACCCCTTGAATCGTGGAAAATAAAATAGAAACCTAAGGGAGTAAACAAATTAAGAAACATGGAGTTGGTAAAACATAGTTGACATCATGGGAAACCAGCAAGGCCATGACAAAAACAAAGGATGCCAAGACCAAATTTTGTTGTAGAATCCACTTAAGGGACTTCAACTGGACACTTCATATTGACCGAAAATACAACTATGCCAAACAAATTGATATAGCAATAAATCAAAACATTGTACTATCGAAAGTCTAGTGAGAGATCAAAGAACTGATGCTTTTAAAAATGTGCTGCCATAAACCTCAGTGCCCTACATTGAAGCTTTCCTACTCCCTGACACTACCTGAAACATAGTTTATGATAACCTTGAAATGGCCCTCAAACCCTCCATAGAATTTCCTTTTTTCACTGAAGTCACATTGTATTTATCCTTAGCAATGACCTTATTCCAGATCCTAATGGACATGGACAGAAAAAAGGACTTGAACTTACTGCTTGAATCATAGCCAGCTGTTCTTCACAAAGGCTACCTACAACTGTTTCTTGGATCTAACTGAATGGTTTAGTGCCTCAGGGTTAAGACCATCCACAGACCTTTAGACTACTTTAGCTGATCTGGACATCTTTGTTCAATGGGTCAAGGCCTACTAGAAGCCCTAATGATGTTTTATTTGTCTCCTGCTGCTGAGAATCACACAATCTTCCTAGGCTACTTTTAGAAACGATCGTAGGCAAGAGGAATAATTTTAGACTTATCTGTTAATTGCAGACATCAAATTAGAATTCCCTCTGATATGATATCAACAAAAAGCTTGATATCTCCCAAAAGGCTATTTGTCTTTTTTGTTGCTATGCAGTATTTTCATTTGGTTTCAGCTAACTTACACATCCAAAACCCAACAATCTCCAACTGAGGTATGGGTCTAAGAAGTATGACAACATCGCTGTGCACCTATGCTATATCTATTCTGGATGAGGAAGAAATAACATAGAAACATGTTAGATTTTTAAGATATTTGGTACAAATCATGTATCTTACTTTACCATTAACCATAATTCCTTGATGTGGTGTCTTCCCTGTCACAAAATCTCTAGACATCAACTGAGCTGGGAAAAAGAAAAACAATGTATTTAATTACTTTTTCATCCCCATATGCAGCCTTCCAGACTAATACATCCAAGCCCTATGCTTCTCTGTTGTGCCCCACTCATTATCCCTAACATGATTCATTACATCTGCTCTTTGCAAATCCCATTCAACCGCAGCACCATCTTGATGAGATTGGAGATGCACTTCATGAACTCTCTGCCTCACTATGCCTAAGCTCCCATCAAATGGCCTCTTTCCCCACTTTATATGCATGTCATTGGACTGTTGTTTATGAGCTCTTTAGTGAGCCCTGTCCCATTTGGAGCCCCCTCTTATTCAACCCATCCATCGGCATATGAGGAGGTTCCAGCTTTGTGCATCTTGCCCCACCTTACTTCCATACGGTGCCATGCTCCACTTTCTTTAAAATGGTGCTACTCTTAATGTGCTCTATGTTTGTATAGTTGTACAGAACTAACCCAGCTGAAAAGTAGCGACATTATTTATAACTGTGTCCCTTGACCCATTCCCCATTCCAGTGAACAAACACTTTGGCCCTCATTTTGACATCAACAGTAAAAAACGTCTACCGCCGAGGCGAGGGCCGCCAAAAGACAATCGCTGCAGGTGCCAGCCATCCGCCATATTATGACCACAGCCGAATTTCCACCACAAATAGGGCAAAAATCCAATTGTGGCCATTTTGGCGGGTGGCGGTAAGGTGGTGCTGCTACCACCAGCAGCACCACGCCAGTAGACCACCGCCAGCCGTATTATGACAAATAATACAGCCTGGCTGGTGCAGTTGCCGGTAGCAGTGCCCCTTTCCATCTCCTGCCGGAGGACCGCCTGGATCCAGGTAAGTCGGGTCTCCGACAGGGAAGGGGGGTAGGGGTGTTGTGTGTGGGGGGGCATGTATGTGTGAGTGTGTGCGTGAATGTGGGGGTGTGTTTAGTGTTGATTGCATGCGTATATATGTTGAAGTGTGAGTGCGTGTATGTGTTGAATTGTGAGTGCGTGAATGTATGGAATTCAGAATGCGTGTCTGCATGTATGTTTTGAAGTGTGTGCAGATGTGTGTGTGAATGGATGAAATGCATGCATGTATGTATGTGTGAATGAGTGTGTGTTAGCGTGTGTGTGTGAAGGTGAGGGGGTTTGGGTGTAGGGGGGGTAAGGGGATGTATGGAGAGGTGGGGGATACCTATCAGTGACAGGGAAGGAATTCCCTGTTATTGATAGGGCCTACTGCCATGGTTTTATGAACGCCACTAAAACCATGGCGGTAGGCAGGGTCATAATTATACAGGCGGCATAACGGTGGCCGCCGGGCTGGAGATGGATATCTCCAGCCCGGCGGCTACTACCACCATGGCGGTCGGAGTGGTACATTGGCAGGTTGGCTGAAGCCAACCCGGCAAAGTCATAATGTAGTAGTAAGTACCGCCAGCCTGTTGGCGGTACTACCACCACATTAATGCCGACCGCCGGGGTCATAATGAACCCCTTCATTCTTTATCTGCATATGACTGCAGCTGCTCTTTATGGTCTTTTTTCCCTGGTGTGCCCTGACCCTGCTGCTATGCAGAATCCCCACCTCCTTCTCCCTCCTCTGCATGTGATCCAGACCATCTGTACCCTTATACCCTGCCCTAAGCTGCAAGCCCAATCCATTACCTCCTTCCTCCTCCGCTCAAAGTGCATCAAGCACGGTCATCTCAACCCAGGTAATATCTGTCTGCTATCATGCTTCCATTCCACCAGGGAATAAGCTGGAACATTCAGGAGACAGTGATTTTTGTATTTGTATTTATAAAGCGCATTAAACCCATACAAGGTATCTAAGCGCTGAACGCAGGAGGGTAGGAACCAGAAGGCAACCCTAGAAAGGATAATCACATAGGAGGAAGACTGGAAACACACTATGCTGCAGAAAACAGACAGGTTTTAACCTCTCCGCGAAACAACATATACAAATCTGCCCTTGTGATGGCATCCGGCAGCTTATCCCAGAGCCTGGCTCCAGCCACTGTGAAGTCCCTTTCACCCCATCTGGCCTTCCTGAACTGTGGTATGTTTACCTTCTTTTTACTTGCAGATCTTAACGATCTACTAGGGGCATACCAGGTAAGGGCAGACCTAAGGTACCTAGGGCCTAACTGATGGAGAGCCTCATACAACAGGCATAAGGCCTTGAAATTAACTCGGTTCCTAATCGGGAGCCAACGCAAGGCCCTCAAGTCCTCCCTCACTGAATAGCTCTTGGGTAGCCCAAGGTCTAAACTCACTTCCCTGTTTCAAATCAGTTGGAGCTTGTTAAGGGAGTATTGCATTGTGTTTAAATACATGGCATGACAAAAGTCCAGGCACAAGGTAATAAGCTCCAACACTAATGGAAATCTGAGCTCCCCTTGAATAAATGGGAAAAGCTCCCTCAGCATCCTGAGGATCCAGTAGCAAGAACTCACTGTCCTGATAACCTGGCACTCAAAGGTCAGGGCATTATCAAAGACAATTCCAAGGTTCTTTGCCTCCTTAGCATGGACAAACAATGGTCCACATGTAGCTGGCCACCAGCTACTATTCCAAATGGAGTCGTTGGCACCAAAAATTAAGATTTCTATTTTTCCTCCATTCATTTTGAGCCAATTTTGTTTCATTCAGATGTTAACCTCCACCATGCAGGCTTTAAATCTATCAGCCACCTCTCTCCAGTCCTTGACGACCGGCAGTATGATCTGTGTGCTATCAGCAAAGGATGACACCTGAAAGCCTCAGACAGTGTCAGCCGTGCCAATGAGGTGACATACGACTTAAAGACGGGAACATAGTGGGACTTAGGGAAGAGTCTTGTGGAACCCCACAGGGCAGTTGAAATGGGCATGCTCTAAAATGTTCACAGCTCACTATCTGGTCCTTTTCATAAGAAAGGACTCTAGCAGCTGGAGCGCCATGTCCCTCAGTCCAGCCTGTCACTACCTACTCACAACAAAGATGGAGAAATGGTGTTGAAAGCTGCAGATAGATCCAGCATTATTAGAATATTCGCTCTGACTTGATTCACCTGATACCGGATGAAATCACCTGCAGTATTCGAGGCGGGCTCAAATCTGTGATTACTCCTGAACCCGTCCTGCGAAGGATCAAATTATTCATTCTCACCAAGAAAGTGAGCAAGCTCTTTATTCAGATGTTTCTCCAGTATTTTAGCTGGGGCTGGCAATAGTGAGATAGGCTGAAGATTCTTCAAATCATTTGCCTCTCTTTTTCAGAGGAATAATAATAGCCTCCTTCCAACTCTGTGAATATTCCCCTGAAGTCAACACCTGTGCATAGATTTCTTTCTAGTACTTCTGCTATAACTCCAGGGGCAGCTGCAACACTCTTGGTGGACAAGGGTACTCTGGTAACCCAAAGTTGGTGTAAATGAGCAGAGATATAATCCTCTCTTGAGAAATAGGCATGAAGCTGGCTAGTGTGTTACTGCTGGACTGCTCATTGAGCCTCCAACCTTCTGTCTCAGCAATATGCGGATCCTTAATTTCAGGAAAATCAGAAAAAATCTTATCCCTAAAATATGAGGCTACTTTATTGAAGACTTCCTGTGAGTTCTCCAACACCTGTTGAAATGGGGGGGGATAGTCAGATGCTTTACTGTTTTAAATAACTCATTGGGCGTATTCATTACCAATCTAACTCTTCAGGAGAAAAATGCAGTCTTAGCCTCCTTAATGGCTATTGTAAAAGTTCTCATTAGTTCTTTGTGTTTATATTTGTTTTCCTCCTCGAGATTGGGAGCTAATCTCCACCCTGTTCTTACCTGCGACTTTGTCTTTGAAGTATTTTTGGTTCCTCTGAGAACCACTGAGTGGAGCTTTTCCTTCTATCCTTTTTCCTCTCTGTAGTAGGGGCTACCTCATCCAGTGTATACTGTGCCCATTTGTTAAAATTGACTGCTGTAGAGAAATTACTATCCATCACACTCCTTAGAGTCATGGCCAAAGTTCTCGATAACTCACTACTTGAGATACAGCCCCACCTTCTAACCATGCTGGAACAGCCTAAAATAGGCTCTTTCGCAGTGTCACTAGATAGACAAAACTACACTGCAAAAATGATCGGGCCAGCTGAAGGGAGCACAGTCCTCTACTCTCACCGGATTGCATTTGTAAAATTACCATCTAGAGTATGACCAGCTAGGGGTGTGGCTGTCCTTACCCTTTGTGAGAAACCCAAATTGTTCATCAGGTTCAAACAATCCTTTACATCTTTATCATTCTCTGCTTCAAAATGGAGGTTAACATCCCCTAAGCAGATAAAATTGCTTTTAATAATGTATGAGTCTAATATATGGTGCCAGTTCTCAAGGAACTGAGGTTTAGAGCCCGGAAGGCGATACGCTAATATCCCAGATAATAGTTGTGTGCTTGTTGGACCTGGCTTTTTGACAGGGACATCCCCAAACTTTTTGCCTCCTTCCTCCTATTTTTTCTGACCTGTTGTTGTTGGCTTTTGACCTCTGAGCACTTTACCACTGCTAACCAGTGCTAAAGTGCATATGCTCTCTGTGTAAATTGTACTATTGATTGGTTTATCCATGATTGACTATTTAATTTACCTGTAAGTCCCTAGTAGAGTGCACTACATGTGCCTAGGGCATGTAGATTAAATACTACTAGTGGGCCTGCAGCACTGGTTGTGCCACCCACCTCCGTAGCCCCTTAACCTTGTCTCAGGCCTGCCATTGCAAGGCCTGTGTGTGCAGTTTCACTGCCACTTCGACTTGGCATTTAAAAGTACTTGCCAAGCCTAGAACTCCCCTTTTTCTACATATAAGTCATCCCTAATGTGTGCCCTAGGTAACCCCTAGAGCAGGGTGCTGTGTAGGTAAAAGGCAGGACATGTACCTGGGTAGTTATATGTCCTGGTAGTGTAAAACTCCTAAATTCGTTTTTACACTACTGTGAGGCCTGCTCCCTTCATAGGCTAACATTGGGGCTGCCCTCATACACTGTTGAAGTGGCAGCTGCTGATCTGAAAGGAGCAGGAAGGTCATATTTAGTATGGCCAGAATGGTAATACAAAATCCTGCTGACTGGTGAAGTCGGATTTAATATTACTATTCTAGAAATGCCACTTTTAGAAAGTGAGCATTTCTTTGCACTAAAATCTTGTTGTGCCCTTCAATCCACGTCTGGCTAGGTTTAGTTGACAGCTCCTTGTGCATTCACTCAGACACACCCCAAACACAGGGTACTCAGCCTCACTTGCATACATCTGCATTTTGAATGGGTCTTCCTGGGCTGGGAGGGTGGAGGGCCTGCCCTCACACAAAGGACTGCCACACCCCCTACTGGGACTCTGGCAGACAGGATTGAGCTGAAAGGGAACTGGGTGCATTTCTTAGAGACTCTTTGAAGTCACCCCCACTTCAAAGGCACAACTTAGTATAAAACAGGGCCTCTGCCCTACCTCATCAGACACTTGCTGGAGAAGAAACCTGAACCAGAAACTACATCCTGCCAAGAAGAACTGCCTGGTTGCTCAAAGGACTCACCTGTCTGCTTTCTCCAAAGGACTGCTGTCTTGCTGTTGCCCTGCTGCCTTGCTGAACTCTTGTCTGGCTGTGAAAGTGCTCTCCAAGGGCTTGGATAGAGCTTGCCTCCTGTTCCTTGAAGTCTCAGGACCAAAAAGACTTCTTCCTTTCACGTGGACACTCCGTGCGCCGAAAATTTCGACGCACAGCTTGTTTCGCGGCGAGAAAAACGCCGCACACCGACGCTGATCAACGCGACGCCCTCGGGACGATCGAGACTTCGACGCACAACCTCGCAAGGACAAAGCCGCCCGACTTCCAAGGAGAAATCGACGCGACGCCTACCGTGAGTGCGAAACTTTGACGCACGGCCTCGCAAGGACAACGCGCCCGACTTCCAAGGAGAAATCGACGCGACGCCTGCCGTGAGACCAAAATTTCGACGCACGGCCTCGCAAGGACAACGCCGCCCGACTTCCAAGGAGAAATCGACGCGACGCCTACCGTGAGATCGAAACTTCGACGCGCAGCCCCGCAGAACGACGCGCAGCCGGAAAATAAGCAGGAGAATCCACGCACAGACCCGGGACATCTGGTAATCCTCGCGATCCACAAAAAGAGACTGTCTGCGCGCCGGAAAACGACGCCCGACTTCCCCGCGTGGAAAAGAACGACGCAAGTCTGTGTGTGCTGAGCGGAAAACGACGCACACACCCCTTTTTCCACGCATCTCTTCTCCTGTGGCCCTCTGAGGAGATTTCCCACCAGAAACCAGGTACTCTGTGCTTGAAAGACACTGTATTGCTTTTTTAAAGACTTAAAGACTCTTAATATCACTTTTCAGTGATATCTTTACAAATTCGTATTGCAACTTTGATCGTTTTGACCTACAATTATCCAGATAAATATTCTATATTTTTCTAAACCCTGTGTGGTGTATTTTTGTGGTGTTATACTATGGTGTTGTATGATTTATTGCACAAATGCTTTACACATTGCCTTCTAAGTTAAGCCTGACGGCTCGTGCCAAGCTACCGGAGGGTGAGCACAGGCTGATTTTGGATTGTGTGTGACTTACCCTGACTAGAGTGAGGGTTCTTGCTTGGACAGAGGGCAACCTATCTGCCAACCAAAAACCCCATTTCTAACATTGGTGATCAGCGGTGAGGATAGGACTTGTGTTTGTGCAGTGACATACAGTAGCTAAGTATTTCACTACCTACCCACAGTTGAAGGTCAACTTGATTTTTTATCTCTTTTTGGACTTTTGGTCTCTGATGTCCTCCTGGATATACTATTGATATTTTGGACTTTGGATTTTGGTTTTTGCTGGTAAGATCCTATCAGAATGGGATCGCTTACCTACTTATTCTTTTTGCCTACTGACCACCTCACTAAGGCTGACCTAAGGAAGCTTTGCAGAGAATGTGGCCTTCCTGTAGCAAAGAGATCTACTAAAGCAGAGATGCTACATGCCTACATAGTCTGGGAGGAAGACAGATGGGCAGAGAGAGAGGCAGCAAGAAACCAAATGACTAAGTACCCCTCAGAGGAGGAGGAGGACGACTCAGATGAGGAAAGAGACCCAGTGGAAAAAGAATGGCTCATGGCTCAAGCACGGTGGATGGAAGAGCTAGATGAGTTTATTGAAAGGGCTGAGGCAGCAAGTCTCTTAGCCCTGGAAGAAGAAAAGATTGCAGCTCAAGAGCTGAGCTGTAAAGAGCTGAAACTGGAGGCCGGAAGGGCTGAGTCCAGTTCAGATGGTGGCAGCAAAAATCTTGCATCTAGTACTGCTGAAGAAGGGCACAAGCCCAGAGATGTGGTACCCAACTTGAAGAAGAGAGTTGACACACCCCAGGCGGTTCAAGGGTATGAGGTAGTTCCCGTTATGCACAGGGTCCCTGAGAAGGATTGGGGAACTGGCACAGGGAGTCATATTCCTACTGGGGGGAGGGACACTTTACTGACTCTAGCAGAGAGTGACAGAGAAAAGGGTTCCCCCCTGGTGGACGTCCTGGATATAGAGTGTAGAGACATCCCAGAAGAGTTTGGGTTGAGTGTCAGGGACAGACAGATACTGTCTCACCAGTCTCAGGAGGGTGAAGTAGAGTGCTTTTCCAAGGTTGAGTTACTGGGTGGTTGGGTGAAGGGTACTGTGGTTAATACATGTGAAGGGCAGAGTGATGTAATTGCTGGAGAGCATATGTCTGGTCCTTATTTTCCAGAGCTACGCCAACACCAGGTGGAGTGTGAGTTCTCTGACCCCAGGGAACTTACAGTGGAGGCAGACTTTTGGGTGAGTACCAGAGAGTCTGAAGAGGCATTTGGGGGTGCTCCTGAAGGGAGTGGTCTAGGTGGTTCCCGACCAAGTGAGGTGGGAGAGGATTGTAGTGTCCCAGGTAGGTCTCAGAGCCTAACCTGTACCGTAGGGCTACCTTTTGAGGGAAGCCCCGCAGTGTCAGAAGAACTTGGGGGGATGACTGTAGACAGCATCCCAACAGTTCTGGTGTCTGGCAGTACCACTCCTAGTGAGGGGGTGCAGAAGTCCAGACATAGGGTTGAGAGGGGGTGGCCGACCCCAGTGGAGGATCTTGAAAGTCAGGGGTCAGCTCTGAGAGCAGAGCCCCCCAGGAATGACCCAGGTGAAACCGTTTCTGGTTTGGGGGAAACCCAGACTCTGCCGGATGGGCAGAGGTCGGGAGACCTGCGCCAACCAGACTCTTGTGTGGGCCTTGGGGACGGCGTGTCCCTTGTGGGGGGTGAGAGTGCCCCCCAGGAAGTCCTGGCATGCCAGGCAAAGATTCAACCTCAGGGTGGTGACTCTGGGTTGGATAACCGGGTTCAGAGGTTAAACTTTGACCTGGTGGGGGGTAGGTGTGCCCCCCAGAAAGTCCTGGCGTGCCAGGCAGTTGTCCAACCTCAGGGTGTCGACTCCGGGTTGGATGGCCAGGTTCAGAGGTTAAACTCTGACCTGGTGGGAGGTAGGTGTGCCTCCCAGAAAGTCCTGGGGTGACAGGCAATTGCCCAACCTCAGGGTGGTGACTCTGGGTTGGCTAACCAGGTTCAGAGGTCAAACTCTGACCTGGTGGGGGGTAGGTGTGCCCCCCAGAAAGTCCTGGTATACCAGGCAATGGTTCAACCTCAGGGTGGTGACCCTGGGTTGGAGAACCAGGCTCAGAGGTTAAACTCTGACCTGGTGGGAGGTAGGTGTGCCTCCCTGAAAGTCCTGGCCTGCCAGGCAATGGTTCAACCTCAGGGTGGTGACTCTGGGTTGGATATCCCGGTTCAGAGGTTAACCTCTGACCTGGTGGAGGGTCAGTGTGCCCTCCAGGAAGTCCTGGCATGCCAGGCGATTGTTCAACTTCAGGGTGGTGACTCTGAGTTGAATGGCCCAGTTCAGAGGTTAAACTCTGACCTGGTGGAGGGTCAGGGTGCCCTCCAGAAAGTCCTGGCGTGCCAGGCAATTGTTCAACCTCAGAGTGCTGACTCTGGGTTGGATAACCGGGTTCAGAGGTTAAACTCTGACCTGGTGGGGGGTAGGTGTGCCCCCCAGAAAGTCCTGGCGTGCCAGGCAATTGTTCAACCTCAGGGCGGTGACTCTGGGTTGGATACCCAGGTTCAGAGGTTAAACTCTGACCTGGTGGGAGGTAGGTGTGCCTCCCAAGAAGCCCTGCTGTGCCAGGCAATTGTCCAACCTCAGGGTGTTGATTCTGGGTTGGATGACCAGGTTCAGAGGTTAAACTCTGACCTGGTGGGGGGTAGGTGTGCCCCCCAGAAAGTCCTGGCGTGCCAGGCAATTGCCCAACCTCAGGGTGGTGACCCTGGGTTGGGGAACCAGGCTCAGAGGTTAAACTCTGACCTGGTGGGAGGTAGGTGTGCCTCCCAGAAAGTCCTGGTGCGCCAGGCAATTGTTCAACTTCAGGGTGGTGACTCTGAGTTGAATGGTCAGGTGCAGAGGTTAAACTCTGACCTGGTGGAGGGTCAGTGTGCCCTCCAGGAAGTCCTGGTGTGCCAGGCAATTGTTCAACTTCAGGGTGGTGACTCTGAGTTGAATGGTCAGGTGCAGAGGTTAAACTCTGACCTGGTGGAGGGTCAGGGTGCCCTCCAGGAAGTCCTGGCGTGCCAGGCAATTGTTCAACTTCAGGGTGGTGACTCTGCGTTGAATGGGCAGGTGCAGAGGTTAAACTCTGACCTGGTGGGGGGTAGGTGTGCCTCCCAGGAAGTCCTGGTTTGCCAGGCAGTGATCCAGTCTGAGGGTACAGACCCTGGGCTGGAAGACCAGGTTCAGGGTGTCCCCCCGGACCTGGAGGGAGGGGCTACTGATAACAGTGCCCCTACCATGTTGTCTTCTGAGGAGGCCACTCCTAGTTGGAGGGTGCTGGACCCCAGAAGGGAGGGCAGGGGGAGGGAAGCCTCACCCCGGGCCCTAGTCCAACCTGAAGGTACAGGCCCCAGGTTGGAGGGCCAGTGGCAGGTTAACAGCCCTGCACTGGTGGAGGAATGGTACAGGGTGACTTCTGTAAGCACCCTGACCATGTTGGACCCTGGGGGTACCGCTCCAGGAGGGAGGGTACAAAGCCCCAGAGGGGAGGACCAGGTTCAGGCTGTCATCCCTGACCTGGTGGAAGGGAGAGTGGTTAAAGGGTGCCCAGCACCTGGGGCTACCGCCCCCCACTCTCCACAGCCACAGTGGTTGGAGAGCTTTGAGAGGCCTGGGGCCTGGCTCTCATCCCTGGCAGCTGTCAGTAATCACTGTGGCTTGCTGTCCGGGTGGACAGAGTTATCCCTGGGGAGGGGACAAGTGTCACACCCCAGGGGTAGAGTGGGCAACACCACTATGTTGGTCATGGGGGTACTATCCTGCTCCTGGGATACATCTGTGAGCAAAGTAAGGTTAGGTGCTGCACAGATGGGATCCGCAGGAAAGGAGAAAGGTTCCCCATGGATGGGCTTAGTGGGCCCTGAGAGTATGGACAGAGGGATCCAATGGGAGTCAGGAAGGCGAAGAACTGGAGCATGCCCCTGCTGTTGTGGGCCTGGGTCCTTGTTCTGTCGCCTCAAACAGGGAAGTACATCAGGATAGTGATTGTTCTCCCCTGGCTTTAGGCTGGTGGGGGGTCATGTTGGACCTGGCTTTTTGACAGGGACATCCCCAAACTTTTTGCCTCCTTCCTCCTATTTTTTCTGACCTGTTGTTGTTGGCTTTTGACCTCTGAGCACTTTACCACTGCTAACCAGTGCTAAAGTGCATATGCTCTCTGTGTAAATTGTACTATTGATTGGTTTATCCATGATTGACTATTTAATTTACCTGTAAGTCCCTAGTAGAGTGCACTACATGTGCCTAGGGCATGTAGATTAAATACTACTAGTGGGCCTGCAGCACTGGTTGTGCCACCCACCTCCGTAGCCCCTTAACCTTGTCTCAGGCCTGCCATTGCAAGGCCTGTGTGTGCAGTTTCACTGCCACTTCGACTTGGCATTTAAAAGTACTTGCCAAGCCTAGAACTCCCCTTTTTCTACATATAAGTCATCCCTAATGTGTGCCCTAGGTAACCCCTAGAGCAGGGTGCTGTGTATGTAAAAGGCAGGACATGTACCTGGGTAGTTATATGTCCTGGTAGTGTAAAACTCCTAAATTCGTTTTTACACTACTGTGAGGCCTGCTCCCTTCATAGGCTAACATTGGGGCTGCCCTCATACACTGTTGAAGTGGCAGCTGCTGATCTGAAAGGAGCAGGAAGGTCATATTTAGTATGGCCAGAATGGTAATACAAAATCCTGCTGACTGGTGAAGTCGGATTTAATATTACTATTCTAGAAATGCCACTTTTAGAAAGTGAGCATTTCTTTGCACTAAAATCTTGTTGTGCCCTTCAATCCACGTCTGGCTAGGTTTAGTTGACAGCTCCTTGTGCATTCACTCAGACACACCCCAAACACAGGGTACTCAGCCTCACTTGCATACATCTGCATTTTGAATGGGTCTTCCTGGGCTGGGAGGGTGGAGGGCCTGCCCTCACACAAAGGACTGCCACACCCCCTACTGGGACTCTGGCAGACAGGATTGAGCTGAAAGGGAACTGGGTGCATTTCTTAGAGACTCTTTGAAGTCACCCCCACTTCAAAGGCACAACTTAGTATAAAACAGGGCCTCTGCCCTACCTCATCAGACACTTGCTGGAGAAGAAACCTGAACCAGAAACTACATCCTGCCAAGAAGAACTGCCTGGTTGCTCAAAGGACTCACCTGTCTGCTTTCTCCAAAGGACTGCTGTCTTGCTGTTGCCCTGCTGCCTTGCTGAACTCTTGTCTGGCTGTGAAAGTGCTCTCCAAGGGCTTGGATAGAGCTTGCCTCCTGTTCCTTGAAGTCTCAGGACCAAAAAGACTTCTTCCTTTCACGTGGACACTCCGTGCGCCGAAAATTTCGACGCACAGCTTGTTTCGCGGCGAGAAAAACGCCGCACACCGACGCTGATCAACGCGACGCCCTCGGGACGATCGAGACTTCGACGCACAACCTCGCAAGGACAAAGCCGCCCGACTTCCAAGGAGAAATCGACGCGACGCCTACCGTGAGTGCGAAACTTTGACGCACGGCCTCGCAAGGACAACGCCGCCCGACTTCCAAGGAGAAATCGACGCGACGCCTGCCGTGAGACCAAAATTTCGACGCACGGCCTCGCAAGGACAACGCCGCCCGACTTCCAAGGAGAAATCGACGCGACGCCTACCGTGAGATCGAAACTTCGACGCGCAGCCCCGCAGAACGACGCGCAGCCGGAAAATAAGCAGGAGAATCCACGCACAGACCCGGGACATCTGGTAATCCTCGCGATCCACAAAAAGAGACTGTCTGCGCGCCGGAAAACGACGCCCGACTTCCCCGCGTGGAAAAGAACGACGCAAGTCTGTGTGTGCTGAGCGGAAAACGACGCACACACCCCTTTTTCCACGCATCTCTTCTCCTGTGGCCCTCTGAGGAGATTTCCCACCAGAAACCAGGTACTCTGTGCTTGAAAGACACTGTATTGCTTTTTTAAAGACTTAAAGACTCTTAATATCACTTTTCAGTGATATCTTTACAAATTCGTATTGCAACTTTGATCGTTTTGACCTACAATTATCCAGATAAATATTCTATATTTTTCTAAACCCTGTGTGGTGTATTTTTGTGGTGTTATACTATGGTGTTGTATGATTTATTGCACAAATGCTTTACACATTGCCTTCTAAGTTAAGCCTGACGGCTCGTGCCAAGCTACCGGAGGGTGAGCACAGGCTGATTTTGGATTGTGTGTGACTTACCCTGACTAGAGTGAGGGTTCTTGCTTGGACAGAGGGCAACCTATCTGCCAACCAAAAACCCCATTTCTAACAGTGCTCTTCCTATGAAATCTAAAGAAATCACTCCTCACAACCCTCCTTAGCCATGACTTCTAGAGTGCAGTTCAAGTCTTGTTGGAATATGATAGCAAGCCCCACCCCCACTCCACCCCCGCAATCTTCTTTGTTCATCCTGGCAATCGCATACCTCTCAGGGACTGCCATCACCTAGTCAGGGCCTGAATATCCTATTGCCCATATCTCTGTTACAAAGAGACTGTATAATCTATTAGACTCAATAACATAATCAATCTCCACACTGTGTTTAGGCATTGAGAGTGCATTAATCAAGCCACATTTAAGTATTTGTGCTTATAAGCATTCCCCCAAAGTGTCTATGTTGTGCTCCATTACAAAGCCAACATCCTGATCAGGTTTCTTCCTCTCATTCTGACAGTAACAGGCAGAGCAGCAGAAGCTCTCTATTTCAATAGGATTCCACCTCTCAAAGTTCCCCTTAACACTTATAGGTCATAGCTTAAAAAGCATTTGCGTTGACAGCTCTAAACACATTACCTGTAGCTGAACAACGGCACACTTTTGTAGTGTTTCAGAGGTCATGTGACCTCAGATACTAGAGCACAGGCCCACCGTGCATTGTGGCATGTCTAAAATGGCAGCCAAAGAGAGATAAACAGGGCTCTAATAGCCCCAAATATAGTCACTTACGTGGAGGAATGCAGACTCCCCCGGCTTTGAGAGCAGGTTAAAACAAATGTAAACAGATCACTCACAGTGTAATCCTGCAAATCAATAAAACATAAACACAAAACACTAAACCAGATGCCTTCTTCCTCACCTAGACCATCGGCGCACGTTTGTAGTGTTCCAGAGGTCATATGACCTCAGATACTAGAGCACAGACCCACCGTGCATTGTGGTCCATCCAAAATGGCTCCCACAAAGAGAAAAACAGGGCTTTAGGAGGCCCAAATATAGTCACTTATGTGGAGGAATATGGACCCCCCAGCTTGAGAGCAGATTAAAACAAATTAAAACAGATCGCCCACAGTGTACTACCGCAAAACCATAAAAACGTAAATGCATAACACCAAACCAGGTGCCTTCTCTCAGGCCCGCATTCGTGCATCAGTTCAATTTGGTAGTGTTCCAGTGGTCAGGTGACCTCAGATACTAGAGCACAGAACCACTGTGCATTGTGGCATGTCCAAAATGGCCGCTACAGAGAGAAAAACATGGCTGTAACAGGCTCAAATATAGTCGCTTATGTGGAGGAATGTGGACCCCTCCTGGCTTGAAAGCAGGTTAAAACAAATTAACAGACCACTCACAGTGTAATCCCCAAAATCCATGAAAAATAAATGCAGAACACCAAACCAGGTGCCTTCTCTTTCACCAAGGCCAGTGTCCATGCATTGACCAATCTTGTAGAGAGAGTGAACACAGAAATTCAACATGTTTTGAACAAGAATAACGTCAGACCAACAAGGATTCTACAAAATGTTCTCAACAAGTTCTACATCGAAACAAGGAAAACTTGACAACATCCATCCTAGGAGATCTTGACCATCAGCCCCATCCAAACTGAGATCCACATTAGATTGAACCCAGAAACATTGTTGAAAAGAACGATCCATTGACCACTGAATTCTTCAGTTCTTTTTCTGATTGTAACCTGGAAAAAAAACACATAGAGAAGCCATAATATCCACTATAATATGAGCAGTCCACATGCACATGAAACGTTAATTCAAAATACATGTCATCTAATACAAGAATATCCACTACTTAATTTGTACAAAGAACTGCAATGCACCATAGGGTGGGATTATCCTCGCCTCCTTGTCCTTAATAGAATTGAAATTTCTTGTTGCATAAGCTAGAAAAGTTTTGATTCTATGTCAGGACCGAGGCTCTGATTATGCTTATTTAAAGCCGATCCACCCCACTGAAGCAATATCCACAATGGGATTATAATAGAAAGCCTTGAACGTCGACTCTGTCAACTAGTCAGCCGCTTTCATGATATCCTCCAATCTGACCCCCAAAGTAAAGGATTTAGAAGCCCTAGTTTCTCTGACTGAATGTGCTCCAAAAATTGAGCTGTCAATTCTGGCTTCAGAGAGCAGCCATTGAATCCATCTAGCCATGTTGGCGGCAGCCACTGGATTAAATAGTTTCTGAAGATCAATAAGAACCTAACCTCCAACATCCCTCCTGAGTTCACTTGTGGCCGCTTCATTAGCTTTTAAGCATTGGACCACAAATATCTTCGAATGATGAGGAAACGCTGAGTAAGACACCGTTCTAATGTTAGTTTTAGTTTGTCTAGAGCTAGAGAAGGAAACCCCTTCTGGAGAAACAATTCTCCCAGCCAAATCAAGTGCTCTGACATCTGCCACTCTTTTACAGGTCTTTAGGCACAAAAGCAAGGTCAGACTGGCCGATAATTGTTTACGAGAAAGGTATTTATTCTTTGGGCACTTCTGCAGAAATTATAAAACCACATTAACATCCTAAAGGGCAGAGTATTGGGGCTGAGGAGGGTTAGAGAAACGAATGCCCCTCATAAGTTTACATAACACCAGATGTTCCCGAACTGGTCTGCTGGAAACGGGTAAGTGACCCTCTGAAATAGCTGAACAATAGTTGTTAATAGATCTGTAGGCAAAACGGGAGTCCACCCATAAAGCCAGAAAGTTAATCACCAAATTGACATCAGCTTTAAAGGGATCGGAACCCTGCTCTGAACACCATTGCACCCATCATCTCCAAGCAGAGGCATATCATTTATGGGTGCCGGATGCCCAAGCTTGATTAATGTAGAAGGAAGCTTGTGAAGAAATGCCTGGCATGTGCCAACATTTCCTGAAATTCTCCATGCTACTAGGTGTAACCTGCCCGTCGAGATCAATGGATGTGGGTTGCCCAAATGGTCCAGCAACAAGTTGCTCCAAACTGGTATCACGTGTGGGATATCGTAAGAGAGTTCCAGAGCTACAGGGAACCATGATTGTGCTTTGCAAGAGGAGTTACCAGGGTTATCTCTGTTTGTTGCCGACGAACTTGTGCCAGAACTCGCAGAATCAGACTGAAAGGCTGAAAAAAATAACTGAGCTGGTTGGACCAATCCTGCAGAAATGCATCCGTGGCCGTCGCCTCCAGATGTGGTCTCCAACTAAAATAAGTGGATAACTGGTGATTCAGGCGAGAAGCGAAGAAGTACATTGAACATGGGCCCCACTGTTGATTGATCAAGTGAAACACTCTTGGGTGCAGTTTTCAATTACTGCCATCCTGAAGGAATCTGGAATTCCAGTCCACAACTGAATTGTTCACTCCCGGTAGATAGTCAGCAATCACCTAAATCCTGTGCTGAAGACAAAGATGGCAAAAGTCCTTGGCAATCTCCACCAGTAGTCGTGAATTCGTACCACCCAGTTTGTTGACATACCTAACTGCTGAGATGTAGTCCATTTGCAGTAGAATGCAACAATCTGTTTGAAGGGGTGAAAGGCCCCTAATAGCAAATGAGCCCGCCCGCAGCTCCAGACAAGTTATGTGGAGATGGAGTTCTTTATCCAACCAACAACCCCCTGCCCCATCTGCTGGCATCCGACTCCAGGACGACATCCGGAGAGCTGCCAAAAATCGCCCTGCCATTCCAAGCATCCATGTGTTTGAGCCACCAAGTTAGCTCTGTCTTGACATCCTCGGACAGGGGAATTTTCTCTGAGTAAGACAACCCCTTCTGGAGTTGAAAAATCTTGAGCCTCTGAAGAGCGCTGTAATGGAGGGGGCCCAGGAAAATAGCTTAGATATTCGAAGCCAGAAGCCTCACAATCCACGCTAAGTTCTTCAGAGGAACAGGCTGTTTGTCTAGAAGGAGATGTAATTCCTTCTTTATGCTGCGCACCTTCCGTGCAGGCAGGATCAACTGAGACCTCACCGAGTCTATCTGAAAGTCCAGGAATTCCATTTGTTGAGACCTAAGTTTGCATGATCTGGTCTGGTTGATCAGAAACCCCAAGTTCTGCAGCAACTGAGCTGTCCAAGACAAGTGCTTGTTCAGTACTGCTGGGTGTTGCGCCAGGATGATCAAATTGTTGAGTAAACAATCAACCTCACCCCGAGTGTGAAGAGGCTCCACCATTGGTCTCATCAGTTTGGTGAAGCACCATGGGGCTGACCAAAGTCCAAAAGGGAGAACCTGAAAATCCAAACATTGTTCAAACCAAAGGACCTCGAGGAAACACCGATGAGGCGGAGAAATCTCAATTGTTAGATACTCATCTTTCATACCCAAATGGACCATCCAGTTCCCCCTCTTGAAGAATATCTCTTAGAAGATGGATACCCTCCATCTTGAAATGCCTGTAAATTAGCCAGGCATTTAATTCTCTTAGATTTAAAATGAGGCGGGATCCTCCTCCTTTCTTGTCCACCAAGAAAATGGGACTCATAAACCCCAGAGATGAGGGAAAGAATGACAAGCTGCTCCTTTAGATAGAAGAGATTGAATTTCGAGGACAAACACCTCCTGATCTTGTTGGGAAAAATGGAGTTGAGTGGGGGGGAGTTACCTGATTGGACGTATGCTAGAATTTTAAGTTTGTAGCCCTGAACCATCTCTAGGACCCATGGGTCTTTGGATTAGTCCTGCCAGTTGGAAAGAAACAAACATATTCTGCCCCCAAAAGCCACTTCTGAATAAGGAATATTTCTCACATGAAGATGACGAATCCTGAGAGGTTCCTTGCTGACCTCTGCTGTAGCTCTTATGGCAGTGCTTGCATCCTCCTCGATAGCGGGTGGGCTAGAAGGTAGAGTCTGTAGACTGTCCATTGTTCAAACCTCATCCACAGACTGAGGCATCACACTGGAGGCGCTGATAATAGAAACGGCCTGATGATCGGCCTTGCATTCATCCAGCCTGTCGAAAAAGTGTTTTGCAAAACTGTGCCTTGCCCATAGACTTGAACGTAGCTGCAAACTTGGATAAGTCCTTGATAAAAAGAAGCTCTGAAAAGGAGTCCCTGTGCACCAAGGCCTGCCTCAGAGGAAGAGAGAATTATTAATTGAGGGTCGATTCTCATCAAAATAGAACATCACCGTTCCATAGAAATCGCAACATTGCATTAGCCAATTGGCAAATTGCTCTTTGAGCCCATCATACTAGAATGTCTGGGTCAATGGGAATATTGGCCTCTTTAGCCATTAGTGCCAATTCCAAGATCTTCGCCAGCAGGCCTGATAGATGGAACAGTTTATCCTGACAGGATTGCCAGGCTCGATCCAGTCCCTTCTTCTGGTCCTTGGACCACTTTTTTTATAAATGTGACCATCGTAGGGTCAACTTCCAGGGTATTGGTGACTTTCCATCTAGGTCAGGTCTGGGACACTCTGCTTGCAGTCTGACCCTCCCTTCTTTATCAAAACTTAACCTGATATGCTCCTGAATATACTCTGTGACCTCAGGATGAGGTGTCCAATTGGAGGATCAAGGGTGCACAATCTCTTCAGGTTAAAACATAAGACTTTGGGTGTCTTAGCTGATTGTTACTGGGTTCTGTCTGCCCGCTTTTGTTTACTCGGGCCTGGGTGATCTTCCAGATCGGAGTCCGACTTGGAGTCAGATGAGACGCCTGAGTCTGACTTATCAGATGGGTTTCCTGCTTCCTGCCAGTCCTGAGAATGCGAGGAACTATATCCATGGTCACCTTTGACTGTCGCTGACAGTCATTCAAAGACCTCTGAATGAGGCCATTTCATAGCTTTTGATTTACCCTTGAAAGGATTAGGTTGATCAGTTTGAGGCTCATCAGATTGCGCGAGATGGGGTAACCAGCCTTTTTGGCGAGCAAAGCTCTCAAAATGATGGGTAAGAGGACCCAATGCTTTTGACAAGACGTTATTTACTGATAACTGGACACTAATGTCCAGTGCCCCCACAAGGCTCTCTTTCAAGGAGGGAGTGTCATCGCCAAAATATTTGTCATTATCATAGTCATATGATTGAGCCATGTTTCATTAAACAATGGTCCCAGAAGGGCTGTGATTCAATTAGGTAGCTGAGGGCTACAATCAGGGGGAGTGCACATCCCCAGCAGGCGTACTTCTATAGAGTAATAGAGCATGGAGTGAGACGCCTGCAGCACTCTAGGCAGAGCCTATGCAATTATTACAACCCTGTGTAAGACTGGAAAAAACAGGACGTGAGAAAGCATGAAGAGCACCTTTGGGCACAACTGGTAAAATATTCCAAGTATTTAGTGAGTATTTCTCTCTCCCTTTAAGAAGGGATAGAGGCTCAGGGAGAAAGCTGCATTCGATTCCAATTGCTGTTGCACGCAAATTACACATACAGCGATTGAAAACAAATGCTAGCACCTGTGCGTGCGCTTTGTCCCAATGTGGGACTAAAAATAGGACTGCGGTCACGTCCGCCACCGCAGTCCGCTAACGCTCCCACTCCACAAAAGTTTGTGTTCTGGAGCGCAGAGCACACAGCAAAAACAAATAAGAAAACAGCAGTAGTGTGACAGCGCAAAGCCGTTCATGTATCAATAAATGTAAATACACAATAGTAATAAGGTAACGGGCACTTAACTGGCCGCAGGAGCAGCAAATAAAGAGAAAGTGTTATGTAGTTGATAACTTATATAGAGACTGTCTCTATGGTTGGTTGGGTGATGTTAAGGGGAGTATGGGATATGTACTGTTTTAGTAAACTTTCTTTTTATCGTCTGCTGAATAAAATAAGGCATAGAAAGAGAAGCATAATCAGAGCCTCCAGTGACCCTTCTTATACACAGTCTGTGTCCTTCTTTCCCTGTCTATGCGGCATTGAGGCTCTCTTTTGATGTATTTGAGCTTTCCTAGTTGTTGCTGTGATATGCTGGATCACTTTAATGTGGTATTCAACTTAATTTTTAAAATGAATGCTATTGAAATAGTTGTGTGTTAGACCTAAAAGTAGTTTAAAGATATACTACGTTGACTAAAAAAAGTTATAATATTTAATTTAGTCATTTTATTTGCAGGTGTTTTGGAGCTGACATTTCAGGTTAAGTAAATGAAAATATTTAGAAATAATAAATATTTTTATTTTACTAAATACATCTTTATGTGCTAGTTTTGCAGTTTGAGTCTACAGCAGAGATTTGGGAAAAACCTGAAAATATTTTGGTAAGACGTGCTCCAAAATCCAGTGTGTACCAAACAACAGTAAAACAGAGGATACAAAGGCTTGAATATGAATCGGAGCATTACCAATGACTTCAAAATTAAAGGCATACCTATATAGCTATAAAAATTAAATCATTAATGTGTTGCATTAAAACATTGCAGTATATATCATTCTCTGGAACAAAGACGGAATGCTGTGACCAGTCATCACATTACTTGTTAATATTGTTGAGACACATGCGTTATTTTTTCCGTTAAACATTGTTACTACTGCTTTGATTATTGTACCCAGGATTGATTACTGTCTTGCTACGGCTTCAGAATATTGACAAACCGACCACCACTGCTCCCTTTCAATTGCGTATCACCCCTGCACTATTCCTTTTATAGTGACAGCCAGTGAATTTCCACATTTAGCCTGTGTTACTTACGGGAACATTGAAAGTTTTGTGACTGTGGCATCCACCAAAAATGTCAGACGCCCCATTTGCCCAACTGTGATTCCACCACGACATTTGGAGATGGGGGAATCGTAGGGTATTTCATGTGGAGTCTCAGATGGCTCTAAATTCAGAAAACTATGACTTCATGACCATTTGCCACAAGACCATCAATTAACACTGATGGTCGCCTCGACCTATTCAAGGCAGGGTGGCCATCACTAAATTTCACTGAGGGGTACAGCCATGTGATGCATAACAGTCATGGGCAGAAAAATCAATTAATGGTGCAAACTTCAAGGCAGTAAGCGCCCTCCCTATTCATCAGGGTAGTTGATTTTTGTTAGTGTTTTGTTTTACAGAAAGAGCCACTTTGCAAGTATGTTTTTGAACATTAAAAATCTTTGCCACGTGAAAGAACATGGTGCATGCCTGGCAAAGTTTTCTAAACTGATTCCAACCTATTCACTGGGGGCTGCACTAAAGGCATTGGAGATCCAAGGGAATCTAGGTAAAGCCTCCACGAAGTCCTACAATAACCATGTGGACTGGCTTTTCAATCACCAGACCCTAAATAACTCCCTTATGACCAGTAATCGTGCTGACCCGAACATGCTGCACTGTTTCAAGGACAGATTCAGGTCTTACTTTCAATTTCGTGACTATGGGCCTTATTTAGAGTTTCTCGATCGATTACTCCGTCACAAATGTGACTGATATCTCGTCCGCAGTATTATATTCTCCAAAGGCTATTATGAAATCGGAATACAGCAGATGGGATTTCAATCACGTTTGTGACAGAGTATAACCCCCTCCACCAAACTCTAAATCAGGCCCTTTATGTCTAGCAAGAATCATCAGTTTTGCTTTTTCAAGGCCGTCCCCATCTTTTTGGGTGGTACCCATTCGACAACTATTTGATGGACCATTCCACATCTCTTTAAAACAAGTAGGACATAGCATGTTTGACGTGTTCCCTCTGCTCTGAATTATGTTTTGAGCAAGTGTTTGTGGTAGGTCTGTTCAGATTAGCCTTTTGTCTGATTTTTACCTCGATCTCATACAACCTGGTGGCATTCACAAATGTGACGAAAACGCTTGTTATTTTTGTGTAGCTGTGATTAATAGGCGGATATCCAATTAAGGACTTCGGTACTGTATAAATGTTATACAGTAAAGATGCAGCACAGGTTTTTGGCGAGTCTGATGTTGAAGAAATAACACTTTGATTTAATCTATGGTTTCCTAGAGCACCGCTCAGAAAATAGGTCATAGTTTTAGAACTGATGGCATTCGTCATTCATAGAAGAAAATGACATTGCAGTTCAGACGTGTGTGTACAAAGAAGGCAGTGGGGCGACACTCCTCCGACATAAGGGAGGAGCCGCCTATGCTGGCTAATCCATTCAGGAGAAGAATGGTGCCTTAGTCAAAGTTGTCATTTCATTTCAAAGGGTGCCATGGTTGGTGGATTGAGCGATTGTGTTATGGTGGATGACCTTCATGTTGTTGACATCATCATGTGGGTTTCTTGGCAAAAATTAAATTATGCCGACCTAAATTGAACAGTAATTGGAATTGAATGTTCTCTTTTAAAGGAAATTCCCGAAATTACGCCATTATGCCCTGCTATGTATTCACACGATTAAGGCAGTAAAAGTTTCCAAGGAACGCATGAATGTAATGCGAAAGGCCAGAACGCAAGTGGCTGTTGCTCATGTACTTGTGTTTTATGTTTTAAATTACAGTGAAATGTGTCCTCGCTTCAAAAATTGATGATGCATTTCGCCCTAAAATGTAGGGCTAACTGATGAATTTGCATTTCGTGTAATTACATGTAATTTCACTTAAATTACCCAAAGTCTTGCATTATTACTTTACAGCAAATTACATGAATTTGTCCAACCCTAGTTTTTGGTGCATGCAAATGTTGAGGCTGTGTGCCAATATGAATTATTAAGAAGGCTCACAGACTTTTTATATTTTACTTATTAGGTAGCCTACTCGCTCTCACTCACATTTCTATTTTCACAGTGCCTAATTTGTAAAACAATTAATGCTGGAGCCCAGCGTTCTTCTCAGAAGTCAGCAGCCAGCTCTACAAGTGTCAGGGGTGCCGAACACCATGGCTGGATAGTCTTGATTCCTCTTCATACTTCTTTCACCCACCACCGGGCACTCATTGCCCCTTTAACTCACTTGTAGAGGTTGCTTTTTATCCCTGCTTTCTCCCTTTGTCACTGTCTCTCTGTCTTTCTTTTCCACTTTCTTTCCCCCTTTTGTGTTATTTTCTCTAGTGCGCTGGGTGAAAGTCTGTTGAGGACAAATAGGTGCCAGCCCCCAAAAAGGACTCCAGGTGGGCTACACCAATAACCACAGGCTCATTTTAAGCACTGGGTATAACACTGTTGACATGGGCATAAAGACCATTAGTGATAAGGCAGTACTGGTGATCAATTAGGTGGGAAATGTATAATCTGAATTTATAAACACTCCATGCACCAAATATGAACACTTTTTCATTTATTGCTCAAACAAACCAAATGCCATCTTTAACATGGTGCTCAAATATGAAATGTTGAGTAATAAGACCACCCCCCTCAGAAGAGATTTTCAACTTTTCCTTGCATTCTACACATATCTCTATCCTTAAAACACCTTGTGAATGGAAAATTGTACGTTGTTGCTTGAAAACCAAGATGGCAAACAGCCCAATGGTGTAATATACAAACTGTTGTCTAAGGAGTTAACCTAATTAATCAATTTCCCCAAACACAAAGATCAACGTTCATTTGACTTGATGTTTAGATCCCAAGTAAAAAACCTAGAAATTCAGATCTAAACATTACTGTTTCACTCTATCATTGCCCTTAACCTATGTGCCCTTCCTTCCCTGCCCCGACATTGCAGATGTAATGATTCTTCAACCGTGGAAAATAAAATAGGAACCCAAGTGAGCCAAAAATGGTTCAAAATTGAACTGGTGAACCATAGGTGAATGCACAGAAAAACAGCAAGGCCATGATAAAAAAGCAAAGGATTCTGAAAACAAACTATGTTGTTGAATTCAGATAAGGGATTTCATCTGGACACTTCATATTGGCTGAATATACAACTGTGCCAAACAAATTGACACAGTAATAAATCAAATCACTGAACTATTCGAAGTCTACTGAGAGATCAAAGAACTGATGTTTTAAAAAATGTGCTTTCATAAACCTCAATGTAGTACATTGATGCATTCTTAATTCTTTGGCACTTCCTGAAGCATCATGCATGATAGCCTTGAAAAGCCCCTTGAACCCTCCATGGTATTTCTTTTTTTCACTGAAGCCACATTGTACTTATTCTTAGAAATGACCCAATTTCAGATCCTAATGGCCACAGACAGAGTAAAAGGATTGAACCTACTTCTTGAACCATAGCCAGCTGTTCTCCTCAAAGTCTACCTACAATAGAGCCTTTGATCTAACAGAATGGTTTAATGCTTCAAGGTTAAGACCATCCACTGAACTTTAGACTACATTAGCTGAGCTGTGCATCTTTGTTCAATGGGCCAAGACTTCTTAGTAGCCCTGATGTTGTTTCTTGTCTACTGCTGCTGAAAACCACATGATCTTCCAAATCTACTTTTACCTAGTGTAGGTGTGAGAAATAACTTTATCTAAAAACTGCAGCCAGCAGATAATATTTGGGTCTGATATGACCTCAGCAGAAGAAATTATAACTCCCAAAGGCTTCATGCCTTTTTTGTTGTTTTTCAATATTTTCATGAGGTTCCTGCTCAGTTACACATCCAAAATAGGCTACCATCTCCACCTAAGACATGGGCTTCGGGAGTATGGCAACATAACTGTTAGAAATTGGGTCTCTAGTTAGCAGTTTACACCCTGTCCAAGTAGGATCCTGTCACCTGTCACAGGGTCCTACTGTAGAGGACGCAGTTCACCTCTGTTATAACAAGAAAAATGTCAGACCAGTCAGGGAAGTCTACTTGAAGCGGTATGTTCCTTATTATGGTATTGTATCGAAATGGGTGAAGTCTGCCTGTTTTTGTTGTGTTCTCCTTGTGTTGTGCTGCCTCATGTGGTGCTTTCTTCTTTTCTTAGGTTCTTGGCTTCCTTCCACTGTCACCAATTTGCGGGCTCCGGAAGCAAACGAAACAAGAAGGACGGGGTCAGGTAAGTGTTTTGGGGGTTTTCTATTTGGATTGTTTATATTTAGTATTTTTTTTGTCTCTTATCTTTACCACTATCTTATTTATTTTGTGCATGCAAAATAATAGAAAGAAAAGGGGAAGGGTTGAGAGGTGAGAGGTTCTCTATGTACGATCAATTGTGCTTTGGTATCACCCGATCTGTGCTTGTATTTCCCAGTATCATAAGTTGCCCCACGATACACAGCAGTGATAGAATTCGCTGTGCTGCAGTGTTTCCCAGGAGAAGTTTTTGGGTTACCCCTTGTGGCCTAGTCCGGCGTGTTTTGGGCCTTTTGCCTCTTCTCACCCTTTTTTTCCCCACCGTCCTTAATACTGGCCCCAGATGACTATGCAAGCGGTCATGCACCTGGTCAAGCCACGTCCCTCATGGGACGCAGCAGGCCCCTCCACGTCTCCCGGATGTCTTTGCGTCGGCCTTCTCGTCCTCTGCTATTCCTTCCTTTTCTGTGTAGCTCTCCTTTGTCCGCGATGTCTGAGGTTTCCATCCATCTCTCCTCCGGTTTGTTCCTCCACTCTGCATTTCCCTGTCTTATTCTCCCTCCTCCATGTTCGCCTCTGTGTCGTCTTCCTCCCCGGCAATATCAGCACGCCCCCCTATGCGTGCCGGTAGGTCTCCCTGCTTCATCCCGCTGGGGCACTGGAGGGACAGCTCTGGGCTCTTTCGCCCACTTCCATTTTCTTCGTCCCATGGCTCACTGCCTAGGATAACCGCTGCTCACTGCCTTGGTAGCTTGACACAAGCAGTCAGGTTTATCTCAGAGGCAATGTGTAAAGTAGTTGTACATACACACATTAACACAGTGAAAACTCCTAAAGTACTCAACACCAGTTTATAAAAATAGCCAATATTTATCCGAGTTAAACAGGACCAAAATGACAAAAATCCAACACACACAAACAAAGATATCACTTTGTAAAGATGTATTTCTGAGAAATCAGTAGTCATATCATTATAACACACAGTACCTTAGATGCGTCAAAGGATTTGAAGAGTCGAAAAAGCAAGCCATGCATTGATTATTTTCATGCAGGGCAGGCACTGCACAGATTCTTTTCCCTCCCGGCTGGCGATACATCAATTCCTTTCTCCATCTTGCTGGTGATGTGTAGATTATTTTTCCGCCAGTCTAGTGATGCATTGTTTTCCGGCTGCAGAGCAACGTTGATGAAGAAAATGACACCCAGCGATGATTCTTGGAAAAGTGATGAATCCATACTACTGTAAAGTAAGACATGCGCCGATTTCACAAACGCAAGACAGGAGCTGCAATGATTTTTCATCCGCTGTGCAGACACTACATCGATTTTTCTGCCTCAGCGGCCTCTGTGCATAGATTTTCACTCAGGTTATCAGCTTCCACTTCTAAGGGCCCAGGGACTGGATTTGACACTACTTAGCAAGTCAAGACCCTCACCAGAATAGCCCAGGCACTGACAGATAAACTTTTTGATCTCCCTGAGACATCACAACAAGAGGCAAGGTCAGTTTAAGCCCTTGGAGAACCTTGGAAAGCAGGATGTAGAAAGCAAAGTTCAGTCATCTCACTTCCAGGACAGAAGCAGCAAGCAGCAGGCCAGCACAGCAAAGCAACATGCAGGATGGCAGTTCTTCCTACAGCATTCAGCTCTTCTTCCTGGCAGAATGTCCTAAGTCCAGAAGTGTTCTAAAGTTGTGGGGTCAGCTGTCCATTACTTATACTCATAACTGCCTTTGAAGTAGGCAAACCTCAAAGGAAAGTCTTTGTAGTGCACAAGACCCTGCCTCTTCCTGTCCTGGCCCCAGACCTACTCTAGAGGGTTGGAGAATGCTTTGTGTAAGGATAGGGACAGCCCTATTCAGGTGCAAGTGTCAGTTTCTCCCTCCACTCTAGCCCAGGAAGACTCTTCAGGATATGCAGGACACACCTCCGCTCCCTTTGTGTGACTGACTAGAGTGAATTCACAACCAGCCCAACTCTCAGTCTGACCCAGACGTGTACTTCAGAGCCAGGCAGATGCGCGGAATGGTTAAGCAAGAAAATGCCTACTTTCTAAAAGTGGCATTTTCAAACTTACAATCTAAAAAACAACTTTACCAAAAAGTGTATTTACAAATTGTGAGATCAGGGACTCCAAACTCCATATTGCTTTCTGCTCTAATGAGAAACTGCACTTAAAAGATACTTCAAGACAATCCTCATGTTACCCTACGGGAGAGATAGGCCTTGCAATAGTGAAAAACAAATTTAGCAGTATTTCATTATCAGGGCATGTAAAACACACCCGTACATGTCCTACCTTTTAAATACACTGCACCCTGCCCATGGGGATGCCTTGTGCCTACCTTAGGGGTGACCTACATATAGTAAAAGGGAAGGTTTGGGCTTGGCAAGTGGGCACACTTACAGTTTTTAACTGGCAGTTGAAAAACTGGCCACATAGACATTGTAGTGGCAGGTCTGGCATGTTTACAAAGCTATTTATGCAGGTGGCACAATCAGTGCTGCAGGCCCACTGGTAGCATTTGATTTACAGGCCTTGGGCACACATAGTGTACTTTACTAGGGACTTAGTAGTAAATCAAATGTGCCAATCATGGAGAAAGCAATCACCAATACAATTTACACAGGGAGCACTTTCACTTTAGCACTGGTCAGCAGTGGTAAAGTCCCCATAAACCTTAAGCTAGCAAAAACAAAATTCAGCACAGGATCAAAAACAGAAGGTCAGAAGCAAAAGGTACAGGAGAAACCACACCAAGAGCTGACAGGTCTAATAATAATCATGCACTTACACTACACCTATTCTGGATGAGCAAGAAATTCCAGTACCATAACATGGCAACAACTTAGCTCCTTGAAAAATGTGTGATACACATAAGTGTGTCTTACCTACAGTTAGACATAATTCATTGTTGTGGTCTCTTCTCTCTCGCAAGACCATCTAGACATCAATTTAGCTGGGAAATAAAAAAAATGATATATCTTTTGTAAGCAGTAGGAAGGATATTGCTTGCTTGAAGAGGTAGTGGTGTCACAACTGCAGTCTTTAGTGTTTGAATGACAGAGATTCTAGTATTCAGGTTAGAAATACATTCCAAGGCAAAGGAGCCATTGCGTTTGGCAAAATGCAAACATAATTTATAGAATCAGCTTTTCAAACACATCACTGTGCAGAATATCTTTTTAAAGGCATCAGAACAAATACAATTCTTGATGTTGACACTTCAGGATATGAACATTACTTCTTATCAAACAAAACTATGTTCATTAAGCGGGGCTGCAATTTATACAAAGATTGTCTATGTGACTTTTGATGCCTTAGTTAAAGCTAAGCAGGGTGGTAACAGATATTACTTGACGACAAAGACTAAAACTAACCTGCTGTAGTGAGCCTTTACACATTTTCTGAAGGCCTGTAATGTGGGTTGAGTTCCTAAATCTAGTGATACTAAGTTTGATGAAAAGTAACTACTCCAGAAAACGAATGACTAAGGGGTTTATTACGAGTTTGGATATCCATGGACCGCTATGGCAGTGTTGGAGGTCTGGCTGCTATTGGATTGGCGGTTGGACTGCTAGATTACAAGTCATGCGGACCTATGGAGCAAAAATGGCTGCGGTCCCGCCGCCACCACCAGGCAGCACAGACTGTCACGAGGCACTACAAACAGACTGGTGGAGACAGTGTTTCTGCTAGACACATTATGAGGTTGCAGACCTCCAAAGTGACCATGGTGGTCCAGCCACCATGTCTCAACAGGCGGAAATGGGGATCATAAAGGGAGACTCTCACCTGCAGGCAGCCTCACATATCCTGTGCCACCATGGAGCCCATCATGCACGTCCTTCCCCTGCTGATGATCCCCGAAGGTGCCAAAAATCAACGCCACTGTGGACACAACCTACCATGTGTACACACACACCTGTCTCATTAACTGCACCAACAGATCGTTGCGCCATCATCCACATGACATGGGGGTTACCCTATGGGCAACAAGTACATGTCTCATTGTGTCCCACGTCGGAATTATACACAAAGAAGGATACATTCACAGTCACAATATGCTCCCTTTGGGCAGGTCACTCACACTGATCTGCCACACTACACAAAAACACATCTGACCATCTCACACACAGGGACAGTGAAGAGTACACAACATTGTCTCACACAACACCAATAACACACCCATTTCACAAATACAAATACAACTCACACACTCACAATCCTCACATGCGCTTGTCACATTCAACACACATATGTATGGATGTGGCATGGAATACAAACACCACTACCAGTAACCAGCCCTGCAATGGATACACACATTTCACACAATGCAACACAATGGAAGGACAATGGGATGCACAATTGTTAGAAAGACAAATATTCAAATCTGACTATGCAAACAATACCTGCACAATTGGGATGGGGCATCAGGAGCACTCAGGGAACGAGGCTGCACTGGGACACATATCACCTTGCAATTGCCCATAAAACAACTATTGCACAGGAACTGGTCCTTCAATGTGGAAGTGCAAGTCAACAAAGCACATACAAGTCCAACTGCATCAGACATACCACTATATGAACCAGCTGAAAGGCACACACATCTCTATGGACACATGCACAGCCAAATGCAAAGAAAGGCAGCACAATTAAATGTGCTCCATGGCTGCACAAACAAAACTCAAGCTGACAAAAATCAGATAAATACATATTCCACAGCAGGGGGAAAAGTCTTACACCATACATGCTCACATTGGACAAAATAAGATGAAATATTCACCATAACAAACAGAACACAATGCCATAACACCACCAATGCATTTACACCCACATATCCATACACTCAACATACACCCTTGTCTTGGGGAATACCCGCACTGCCCACAAACTCAGATACTGCAAACAACAGCAAATGGATCAGTAAGCAGGCTGAAACACACACAACTGTAGACATGCAACACAAGTTACTCACAAACAACACACAGGTAGAAAATGAATTGCGGGACAAATGTATATCCAACAAAACAACTGCTTGGGTTTATTTTGAACAAAACTTGAAAAGTACAAATCCATTGGCCAGTCCATGTCCTACAGCACAGACTCATCATGGTGTCTTCACTTGACTCCTAACTGCCTTGGAACCTCCACATGAAGGGGCATCAAGTGGGAAGGGACCACCTCAGGGATCATCCTGGGGGGAATGGATTTGGGAGGTGGGGTTGGTCTTGGGCTTGGGAGGGGTAGTCTGCTTTTTCAGAGAGGTGGGCTTCTTGTGGGGAAGATATGAATGCCTACAGGGAGGCAGGGGAGGCCTTGGAGGTGGAAGAGAGGAGCTGGGAGGTGGGTGGGGGCCTCTTGGATTTGTGACGGGGTGGAGGGAACAGGGGAAAGGTTCAGGTCAAACAAAAAAACTTTCTTAGGGGGATGGGGACGGTCATCAGAAAGGTGTTGGGATTTGGAGGTTGAGGGAGTGGTTGTCTGCTATATTGGTGTGGATGTTGTGGTTGCGTGATTCTGGGAGGTATGCTTGTGTCTGGTTTGTGAATGTTGGGTGAGTGAGTGCATTTGTGTGTCTTTGGGGTCTGGGAGGTGAAGGTGCGGGAGGATGGAGTGGTGGGTATATGTGTGTCTGTTGGGGTGGTGACTCCAGGTATGCTGGATGTGGTGGGTGTGCCAATGAGGGTTGTGGTGGTGCCTGTGGGTCTGCTTGATGTTGTGTGTGTAATGCTGAGGGTGGTGGGAGTGTTTGGTGAAGCAGTGACTGTTGTTGTTTCTGTGGGTGGTTTTCTTTGTTTACATGCCTGTGGGTTTTGTAGTGCTTGTGTTTGTGTGTGCTGCTCTTGTGGGTTGATGTGGATGTGTGGATCTATCTGTGTGCTTTGGGTAGCTTGGGGAAGGGGGATTTGGATTGGGAAGAGGTAGGTGGAGGTGGGACAGAAAGTGGGGGATGACTGGCTGTTGTCAGTGAGGAGGCTGGAGCCTGAAAAGATCTCTGTAGGCCTGCCATTACACCATAAATGCCTTCCAGTAATGCATTAGTTTGTTGTTTTTTCATTTCCAATCCCTGGATGGCATTTATAATGGCTGACTGACCCATAGAAATACTTCTCAGGAGATCAATAGCCTTCTTACCGAGAGCAGCAGGTGGAACAGGGGCTGGGGTGGACTTGTCTGTGGCAAAGGAGACGCCTACCCACTTAGGTGAACAGGCATAGCCAACTGGGTACGAAGCAACAGTGATAGAATGGAGGATGACAGACAAAGATGGTACAGGGTGATGCCCCAATGGGTCCCCCACCACTAAGGAGTGGCCACTGGAGGATGAATCCAAAGATGATGAGGATGTTCCGGTCTCCCCCATGGCACTCCCCTCTCCCTCCAGGGCACTGGTTCCCTCTGTGTCAGTAATGTCTTGACCTGAGGTCTCACGGCCAGATGCTTCCCCACTCGGCTGTATCACGTCTTCTTCACTTTGCCAGTGCTGATGCTGCAAATAAAAAGAGATTTTGTGTCATCACATGTCCATGATCACATTTGAACAACAGCACTGATTAGCAAACATTACCATGATATCAAGCAGGGTCCAGCAACAGACTCCACCTAAGTGGCCCATACATGTGCCCTACCATATGCATACATGTCATCTGAACTGTCAGAGGTTGCCCACAGGAAATTCAGGATCTCAGACAACTATAATTGCATAGCTGACGTTGTGCAATCTAAATGACCATTCAACAAATAGGAGACCCCATCCCAATCAAAGCTTTGCCCCATGGAGCAGACCTCAGGTACCCGTTGGCATACAATAGTAGGCCAAATGCATTTCCACAGATCCCACAGAAAGGCATGCACACATCTATTTGTCACATACATGATGACCCAACAATAAGAAAAGATGCTCCAAAATCCTGCCATGTTAATGAAAAAAGTAAAATAGCCTGGAGAAGTTAACATGGAAAAGCTCATGTCACACTGGAAGCAGTTCCACTATGTAACTTCACCAAGTGAGATTTGTCCCGATAGAGTCACGGAGGCACTACTAATGTGGATCAAGTAGGCCACACATGTGGCATGGAAATAGACACTGTAGGCATCATGTGCAATATGTCAGAGAGAGATGTCCCTAAAATTTACAACACAATGAATCAGCAAGCCACAGGGTAATCACCACTAATGTCTGGCACCCATTACAATGACATACTCTGAGTGCATCAGTAGATGCCATTAGTCCCTTGGATGTTGGAGAGGCCCAGAGATTTGCAGGTACTTGTTGAAGGCCGGCAAAATGTTGCTCAATTGGAAGTTACATCATTGTCTCTATTATGGCCATGCAGACCCAGATGTCTGTCTGTGGATGAATGCTTGTACCCAAACATAAGGGATTCTAACATAACTGCAAGTCACTCCATGGCGAATGGCAACAGTCAGGCCACAAACTTTACCCATTACACATGTGCAGTGCACTTTTCCACATGATGCCACATGAAGGGCATAGATATTCACATTGTGGCTCTAACCTCCTGGCCTAGCTGTCATGTCCTTCATTGCTACTGCCATTGTACATGCCAGATAACATGCTATGACGGTTGAGGCTATGTGTCAGCCAATAAACAATGGTGACACACTGCTGTCTGTGGCACAACATGAAATGTACCCCCATTGTAATTATTCCACACACATGTTGCCATGCACATATATGTGAGGGAATACAGACATCATCCCATCAACATAGGCAGACCATGCATGAAAGAGCAGCTTACAAATGATTTTCAAAAGAGAAATGGACACATGCTGACATGTAGTAACAAGGAATGTTGTCAACAGTGATGGCACATAAATCATGTCCATAGGTATTACCCATTTATCAAGGGAAGTATTGACCTATAGATGCATCCAAAGAACAATATAAACTCTGTCACATGTATGTTGGACATCTTCACATTAGAGGCTGCAGTGAAGCACCACCATCCGTAATACGCTGAAGACAACTAGCCTCTGGGTGGCAGGTACCTATCTACACATTAACCCAGATACATGACTGAAGACAGTGATCTATCACTTACTTACATTTGGCCTGTAACATTGAGGAGTAGTGGTCTCTTGCATAGAAATTACACATACTACAACAAACAGAAGTTGTTTGATCAATGTACACAGTCATATGTTGTCCCCGAAGAGCAGGTGGGTTGTGGATTCTACCCAGTTGTGTCCTAGGTTCCTTGGCCAATAGGCAAGGCACATCAGTATGCACCTCATGGCATGTCTACACCAACAATCACTCATCTACTGTGTGACACATGGCTCATCCCTAATTATCGGGGGAGCTGTCAGAACCTAACTCATTTACTTGGCAATGAGACAAGCCGGAATATGCCCTGTACTCACCTCCTTGTGGCTGCTGTGCTGCCTTCAAACACCCAGCGAGCTCCAGATAGGCTACCTCCAAAATGCAGGTGATTAGGGGGGTCATGGTTCGACAGGCACCACACCCACATAGGGAGGACATCTCCAGCAAGACCTCTGTGATCTTCCTGGCCCAGCATCTCAGGTCCTCCCACCTGTTCCTGCAGTCGGTGCTCCGTCGTCTTTGGACCCCTAGGGTCCACACCTTCCAGGCGATGGCTCTCCATAATCCCTTCTTTCATTGGGCATTGACCTGCGTGGATGCAAAAGAAAACTCAAGAGATCATGATCATAAGTTTCATCACAAATGGTTAAGTCACATACATATCAGTAACATCAAGCTAGGACTTTCCTATTTGTAACTACTCCTCAAGTGTGACACATGCAAGCCAATAAGTACAGGGACATGACTACAGACATATATTTTTCCACCTGCAGACTAACCAACTACCCTGCTCAGGCCCCAGAGTGACTAAGCAAGCTTACTGACATCAGATAGACCATGCTCTAGGAACCTGACAGTGATGTGAACCACTATTAAACACATCACACCTATGTGGCTTCTGAAGGGTAACCTACTTAGGCATAAATGGACCAACACATTCACACTCTGTGAGAATGACCCTACACCCAGTCCCTGCAGGCAGCTGCCAGAGTACAAACTCAACAATACACATGAGGAACAATGAACGGAACTAGCATTGTGGGTACAAAAAGTGTCTTCCCTATTCATGTGAGGACGCGTATGATAACAAATGCAGATGCATGCCACTTTAGGGGGTGGGGTTCTGTGCTACTTACCTGTACCACATAACAGTCCTTTGGACATATGTGTCCATCCCATAGAAATGGCATCCAACAAATACAGTTTCTGCTATGTGACCAAGCTACTGAGTCACACATCAAGGCCTCACAGGAATCAACACACTGTCTGCACTGTGGGACTGTCATTTGCGCAACAAGCCTGTACAGGAAACATATGACCTGTGTGAAGGTGACAACAGGGCTGTGGGAGTAAGGGACCTGGCATGAGTCAAAGACACACATTGACAATGACACCAAGTGCAAATATCGACTAGATTAATTACTTACCTCTGTACCCATTTCTAATTTAATCACAGGAATGAGGCATTGGGGGCACATTGGGGCCACATAACAGGATCTACTGGGGTACAGGGAGTGGTTGCAGTGCCACAGTTGCATAGCCACAGTGTCTCTACCCCAGCCTAGACTATGGCCCATACTGGGAGACACATGTGACAGGCCCTGGTATCTGCAGGTTGAGCTGACTAAATCTACATGACACTCCATTCACATCACTTCCATGCATTACAGTACATCATGTAGCCAACAGTAATTTGGCATGCGGTGTGTGTGGCAACCTGAAGGGTAGAGTGCCTCAAGATGTGCTTGCCAATCAACAGTCTAGCAAGAGCAGATGTGTCAAAAATCTCTGTTGCACCATACACATTACTCACATGACTCTCAACTGACTCATACAACATGCATACTCAGCTCTGCCTTGCCTGGGAACAAACAGCGAGTCTGTCTGACTCTCAGTTTGAGGCTCCTGCCTGCGCCTCATCCCTGGTGGTCTAATGGCCATCACAAGTAAGTATCTCTCTCTATCTCCCCTTTACTCCTGCTTCTTTACTTCTGCCTTTTCTTTCACTCGTTTTTACCTTGGGCTTCTTCCATCTCTTTTCTCTTTTCTGTCCTTTCCTTGACCATCTCCCTCCTGCGCTGCTCCTGCCCCTGCGGCCCACTCCACTCTCCCCCATGAAGTGCCTTTCCTGCCCTCTCACCTCCCCGCTGACCAGAGCCCCTCCCCTTCTTAATGGCTGCCACAGCGCCGTGAGTGGGCAACTACACTGACCTACTGGCCAGCACCTGCTGCACTCCCCAGCTCCTCTGGCTGCTGCTGCCTCTGCCTTGCCTGGGAACAAACTGAGAGCCTGCCTGAGCGTAGGAAAGTACCCTCTTTTTTGCAAGTTACCCCCAATTTTTGCCTGATGTCAGTGTGTTTGACTGTGTCACTGGAGTCCTACTAATCAGGACCACATTGCTTATGCTCTCTCTCCTTTCAAATCTGTCACTACATACTGTTAACCCAGTATTTCATTCCAAATTGGCATACTGGTGCTCCCTTATAAGTCCCTAGTATATGGTACTTAGGTACCCAGGGCATTGGGGTTCCAGGGGATCCCTATGGGCTGCAACATTACTTTTGCCACTAATAGGGAGCCCATACAAAGGCTAATACAGGACTGCCATTGCAGCCTGTGTGAAATGGTGCATGCACCATTTACACTGCACAAGGTCACTTATAAGTCACCTATATGTCAGGCCTTCCAATCCTAAAAGCTGCATGCAAAGTACCTCTATGTGAGGGCACCCCTGCACTAGCGTGCGCTCTATAAAAACTGATTGATTGATTCATGATGTCATGCACATACATGTTGTCTGACATGTACAACACCTATGAGGGAAGAGATGTCAGCGGATGGCAGTAATCTCTCCTCACCTAGTTATGTGCATCTGGTACAAGGAGGCTCTAGGACCCCAAAAGCCTCACCCAACACAATGTGACTGAACTTTACATATGGCATTGGCCACCAATATCTCCACATTTTCCATCCCATTGATGCGACACAGACTGCAACAACAGGCATATGAGTAGTCAAACTGGCACACATGGCTACCTTGTAGCCTTTGAGGAGGGAAAGGATAGTGAAGTACAGAGAAAACTGTGCACATGAGGTACTTACCTGCTCCTCTTGTGCACCATAGAGCTATTCATACAGGGGTAGGACCTCCTCCACTAGCCTCTCCAGCTCATATAGCGAGAAGGCAGGGGCCCTATCACCAGCTGAACAATGTAGGATTGTTACCAGAGGCTGAACACAGCAGCTCAGATAGTGGAGGTATTGCTGGCAGCAGTGTCAGGAGTCAAGTGAGTGAATGTGCAGAACATGATGGTCACATCTGCAACATACACAGTCTTCACCGCTGGCAGACCCAGCCATTGGCCTGTGACCACCACTGGCAACAACATTAGACTATGGCTCTCTCCGCCTTGGTTGCAACTGCTTACAGCCATGGTGACATCTGCCAGCGGTTGCAGGCGGTTCCTAATGTCTAGTGGAGTAAGTCGGCCTAAAATGCTGTATTGGGCTTTAAAAACTGCTGCACCTCCGAAATGTTTTTTTGAGCTCACATATATGCTTATCCTGTCTTGTCATGTAAGTTATTCTACTCAAACACCTTGGTAGCATGTTGCAGGGTACAGATGGCATTTCACAGTGGGGCATAGTTCACCCTGCTGATGGAAGGGATAACTAGTCTTATTACGAGGGGCAATTGTGTTGCACATCCTTCTGGCTGGTCCAGATACATGTTGTGGACATGTGTGGAAAACCATGGGGGTCACATGTTACCCTTGTGTTATACGCAGCTGTGATGTGTCCTGGTTGCCATTTCTATCCCTTCAGAAATGCTTTGTTACATGATATCATTGACATGTATGTTGCTGTGTACACAATGACTAATGTTAAAAATCATGTATTGTCATACAGAGGTCAACAGGTAGAGGTAGGATGTGACAACCTCCTGTCTACCGTCCAGTGCCAGACCTTCAGACCATGAAAGAACACCACATTATCCTTTACTGTCGGAAGAAGCAAACAATGGTGAACTTATGAATTCAGTTGGAGCCAGATCTGATGCCAGATATTACTTATCCAACCAGCAACCACCCATTGTAGAAGTCATGTCAGTATTGTACTTCCTGGCCACACGGTCCTTCCAACATACAGTGGCCCTATCAGCTGGCATGCCCCAAACTATGTTCAGTCTGGTGTTGAAGGATGTCCTCTGAGCAATGTTGAAGCGCCTGGATAGCTACATCCAGTTTCCTTGACTTCATTTAGCCCATGTGAAGGCTGACTTTTATGGTTCTGCATGCATTCCACATGTGGTGGGGGCCATTGATAGTACACATATTGACTTTGTCCCACCACACACCAATGAATAAGTCTAATGCAACAGAAAGCACTTCCATTCCATCAATGTGCAAGTAGTCTATTTGGCTGATCTATACATTTCACATGTCTATGTCCGTTATCAGGGTTCAGGCCATGATTCCTTCATAATGCAGAACAGCACCATACCCCAGCTGATGTCACAACTGTACCCAGAAACGAAATTGCTGGTTGGTAAGTCACATCTGTCCTGATTGTGTGTGTGCAAAGTTTGGTGCTACAGTCATGGATGAATAACTCATTGTTGCTCATAGGTCCGATTACATAACAGGGAACTCCACATATTCAAAACGTCCTTGGTTGTTGACACCACTAAGAAACTACACCGAAGGAAATCCGCTTCAATGAGGCCCATGTAAGAACATGGTAGGTAGTGGAGCGTGCTCATTAACTCCTGAAGGCCAGATTTAAGTGCCTAGGCAGGACAGGTGGAGTCCCACCCTACTCACTCGGGAAAGTGTGTCAGATCACTGTAGCATGCTGCATGCTCAACAACATCACCCATGTGAAGGAATATCCCATACATCCCAGAGGAGTGGCAGTCCTCATGTGGGCATTTCAGAGTTGTGACTTTGGCAGGTATCTGATGCAGTTCTGACATACAAAGTGGACATGGATTGTTCCAGGTAATGTAGGTCACAGATTTGGGGTGTATGAGACCTGTGCTAAAGCGGCTTAAACAGAGTTTGGGTGAAAGTTCAAAAATGCACATTTGACTTGTTTAGTGTGCTGTGTTGGGCCAATTGCATCATGTGTGTGATCATGTGGGCATGACATATGTTGTCATTAATTGCAAGCAAGGCATTCACCCCTCACATAGGCTAAACACTATTCTTGTATAACCTGTATGTTGCTGTAGATGTGTTTTACAGTCCCTGTGATGCAACACCGGCATATGTTTGTGCCATACCAACAGATGCATGGTTATTGGATAATGATGGGCCTGTGATCAGGGACTGTTGTACTGCCCTCTTTCTGTTCCTTGGTTTATGTGATGTTGGATTTCTTTGGTGTGGTATGTGATAAGGCTCAAGCTGGTGACACCATCTACTTTTCTGTTTGCCTATTCTACAGGACAATGTCTGACAAGGCCCTTCCCTCCGTGCTCTGGGGAGCTGTACCTTGGTATGTGTATCTTGATATAATATGAGTCAGTCATTCTTGGCTATTGCAGTTCGGACATTTCAACAGCCTATGAAATGAAATAGAATAGAATAAAATAGACAATGGCTTTGTGATTGTTGGATTTATTGAAAATGTGTGCATAAAATAAAATTGGGGCATGATGGAAAAGAAAAGTGAAGGGTTCAGTCATGGTGGATGAAATCATTGGATGCCACACCATTGGAAGGCCAAAGCCCAGTGTACTCTTCCCATTGGAAATGAAACGTGGTTGAAGAACAGTCAAAAGAGTGAATGTGTGGCACACAAAGGAAGTCATTTTGGAAAAGGTCAGTTGCTGGTTGTGGTAGGTGTCTTGCCATCCGCACCTCCTGGATTCTTTGCTGGATGTCCCTGCTTGCATGGTGGGGAGGGATCTGCTGCTAGAGAGGCAGGGGGTCTGTTGTGGGTTCTTCCCCTGACAGGGCCTCCCTTCCAGTGGCTGACACTGATGAAGTTCCTGGTGTAGATGCGCCAAAGGAAGGGGTAGTGTGTTGTTGTTGACCACTGATCAAGGTTGTGTTAACGTTTGTCAGCACCCCTATTAGGGAGGCCATGTTGGTATTGTGAGCCTCACACTGTTCACTCATTCCACAATGAAAGCCACTCTGCAGCTGCTTCATTTCCCAGAGTTCTGCCAGTGCCTGGCCACCCCTTGGGACTCTTGATAGACCCCAAGACGTGGCTGATGGTGTCCTGGCCAGGAGCATCCCAAGTGGCCTCATCCCACCGGCCGACAGCATTCCTCTCATGCAACCTACCTCCACGGCCCTGTGCCCTTGCCACAGGGTGCCACCCCCCACTGGTTTTAGGACCATCATTGTCTGTGGTGTTGTTCTGCGACTCAGGATCCTGGACTGGGGGGCACAAGATGGTTGCCACTGTCCTAAGGACACAGGTTGGGGGAGCAAAGTGCTGCCTGTTATGTAGAGGCAACCGGGTTGGGAGGTGACGGAGTGGTCACAGTGAGACTCACTGGTGATATCGGACCAGGTTGCATAGATGGGCCAGAACAGTCCTCCATGTCCAGACATCTGGGAGAATCATCGTCACTTAGGGCTTCATCCACAGGGGCAGTGGCAGTCTCTTCTGTGGGCTCTGTGTGGCCAGTGGCAGCTTGACCTGTTGATGTGAAACGTACAATGTTACTGGATGTATTGTGACATCTACCGCCAAAGGTTTACAGTGACATTTTGCAAAGATCTTGTACATAGTGGATTTGCTGGTTATTCTATTGTGACAGGTACCCGTGGTGTATGGTTGTATTGCCCTGACATTTGTGAAACATGCCAGTTCCATTAAAAGTCAAGCTGCTGAAATGTGCAGATCATTATCCTTTGGGAGGATGGCCTGAGAATGCCATCTTACCACCAGTGCAGACAAAACAGTGGCTGGGCAAGATATGTCTTTGGCCATTTTGAGACCTACTTGTTATATACGCATACCCAGGAATTTGTTGTATATATGATTAGAGTCATCATGTGGTTAGGGCATTGTGAATGTGTCTGCTGCCAATACTATTCTGGTGATGCATCTTGAGACCTTTAGAATCATTGTTTTGCACACTGGCTAAGGTGTCCTTCCTGTCCGCAATAGTTTCATCTTGGGTTAGCAGGCGAAGATAGTGCTAGGTAGCTCGACACATCTCAGAGATGAGCGTGCTATGTATTTTGGTCCCTCCCAGGTGAGTAAACTCCTTTGTGAGTCGTCAAAAAGTGGCTTTTGGACAAGGCAACACTGTGCTGGTGTTTGGAGTTACTGAAACAGAGCCTCCTAGCCTTAGCAGTCATGTCACTCCCTGCACTTCACACACTTGATAAGTGCTGTCCACACTTCATTTGTGAGTTACCACACTGGGGTCATTGGAGACAAGGACACTGGGCTGGCTGAGTGGAGTAACAGTAACAGTGTCTCCTGGCCTTAGTAGTCATGTCAGTTTCTGTACTACACACATTATACAAATGTTCTCCCTCAAGTGAGTATACTTAATTTGTGAGTTGACATACAGGGCTATATGGGCAAGTGACCTCTATGCTGGTATTTGGAGTTACAGTTAGAAGGTGTTGGACCTGGCCCTTTTTGTACGGTCATCCCCAAATTTCTGCCTCCTTCCTCCTATTTTTCCTGACCTGTATTGTTGGCTTTTGAACTCTGAGCACTTTGCCACTGCTAACCAGTGCTAAAGTGCATATGCTATCTTTGTAAATTGTACTGTTAATTGGTTTATCCATGATTGGGATATTTGATTTACTATTAAGACCCTAGTAAAGTGCACTAGAAGTGCCCAGGGCCTGTAAGTCACATGCTACTAGTGGGCCTGCAGCACTGGTTGTGCCACCCACATGAGTAGCCCTGTAATCATGTCTCAGACCTGCCACTGCAGTGTCTGTGTGTGCAGTTTTAAACTGTAAATTCGACCTGGCAATGTGTCCTCATTTGCCAGGCCTAACCCTTCCCTTTTCCTACATATAAGACACCCCTAAGGTAGGCCCTAAGTAGCCCTATGGGCAGGGTGCAGTGTATGGTTCAGATAGGATATATACTGATGTGCTTCATATGTCCTGACAGTGAAATAATGCCAAATTCGGTTTTCACTGTTGCAAGGCATATCTCTCTCATAGATTAACCTGGGGCTGTGTTTAAACATGATTAAAGCGTAGCTTCCCTTTCGGAGCAGATAGACATGTGGAGTTTGGGACCTTTGAACTCACAATTTAAAAATACATCTTTTAGTAAAGTTGATTTTGAGATTGTGTGTTTGAAAATGCCACTTTTAGAAAGTGGGCATTTTCTTGCTTGAACCATTTTTGTGACTCTGCCTGTTTGTGGATTCCCTCTCTTGGTTAGTTTGACAGCTGGGCTGTTTGTACCTCTCTCCAGACAGTGACACAACGGGGGCCGGGGTGTAGCCTGCATATTCTGATTAGCCATCTGTGCTAGGATGGAGGGGAAGAGTGGTCACTCGCACCTGAAAGGGCTATGCCTGCCCTCACACAAAGCAGTCTCCAACCCCCTGGTGTGTGTCTGAGGCCTTGCCTGGGCAAGGCAGAATTTCACAAACAAGTGAGACTTTCCTTTGAAGTAAGCCTACTTCATCGGCCAAAATAGGTATAAGAAGAGCACCCAAAATCACAGACTTTGGAAACTTCTTGGGGTAGACACTATTCCTCACAGACACTTCCTGGAGAAGAAACTTGTAACCAGAACCTGCATCCTGCCAAGAAGAACTGCCTGGCTGCCCAAAGGACTCACCTGACTGCTTTCTGTGAAGGACTACTGCGTTGCTGTTGCCCTGCTGCTCTCTGGCTGAGGTGAAGAAGTGCTCTCCAAGGGCTTGGTTAGAGCTTGCCTCCTGCTCCCTGAAGTCTCAGGACCAAAAAGACTTCATCTCTTCAAGAAGGACTCCTTGTGCGGCGAAATTCGATGCACAGCCTGCCAGAAACAACGCACAGCCTGCCCCACTGTGAAAATTTCACTGCACGCCGAACGGGAATGACGCAGCCTGACTTCGCAATGAGAAGATTGACGCAGCACCAGCGTAACAACTGGAAATTCGATGCACCGCTCACTGGATTGAGGCACAGCAGACCTGGAACGACGCAGCCCGACTTCCAGAGAGGAATCGACGCAGCACCTCCAGTGCGGTAGAAAATTCAACGCAATGCCCACCAGATCCACGAGGCTCCTGTGACTTTGTCCTGCCAGTTCAGGAAATCCACGCACCATCCACGGGGCATCTGAAAACCCCGCAACCCGACGAGGATCAACGAACGAGCGACGGAACTCGACGCACAGCCATCCCTGCATGAAAACTAAATGACGCATCACTGTGTGCGGCCTGAGAAATTGATGCACACCCCCTTTGTTTCCACGCATCTCTTTCTCTGCGGTTCTTTGCAGAGAGTTTTCACGTGATCAAGGTACTTTGTGCTTGAAAGAGACTTTGGCCCTCATTACAACCCTGGCGGTCGGTGTTAAAGCGGCAGTAATAATGCCAACAGGCCGGCGGTAAAAAAAATGAGATCACGACCATGGCAGAAACTGCCAACATAGACAGCCACATTAACACTCCGACCGCCACGGCAGTAGAAACAAACACCGCGGCGGTAACCGCCAACAGCCAGACGGAAGATAAGGTTCCGCACACTGTATTACAAGAGGCCTATCCGCCACCTTTTCCAGGGCGGTAACAACGCCATCAAAAGCATGGCAGAAACAGTCTGTGGAATGGAAACCACTCACCTTTCAACACCCAACGGGGAACCAGGACGCCATGGAGCCTGAGTTACAGGTCCTGCCCATGTTGGTTTACCTTCTCTTGTATCAGGAGCAGCAAAGACGCCAGCAACGACCACGGTGAGTACTGCACCGAGCACACAGAGGGGGGGAGGAGGGAAAAGAGAGTGACACACACACACAACACGCAACACCCCCACCTGCACCCACAACAACATACACACAAATACATGCAGCAACATTACATTTACACCCCGTCACCCCATGGGAGAACGCAAGGACAAAATTAAATGATTGTAACAAGTGTAATCATTGAAAAATCAGATAGGCCAAAATTAAAATATCAGTATATACAAATATGTACACCAACTACACAAGTCCGGATAGTAATGAAATCATTGTCCGTGGACCAGTGGTCCCAAAATGCATGGGCGAAGCCCACACATGATACCTAACTCGAAACGGAGAGAACACTGCTGGGGCATCAGATCGAAAATAAACAGGCACCTCAGGGGGTGGGTGAGGGGGGCACCTCAGCCGGATGAACGGACGATGCCACTGCTCCACGAGGGGGCTCCATGCCCACTGCTTTATCCTGTGGAATACAAAGCCACAGTCTCTCAAGTCTCTCCAGTGGGTGGTTTGCCCACTGCTTTATCCTGGGGAGTGCAAAGCCACAGTCTCTCAAGTGGATAACCGTCTCCACTGGTTCTGTAGGGGGCTTTGTGCCCAGAGTGCTTCATCCTGCCGAGGACTGGGGGAGTGGTTGCTTTTCTCCACTGGTTCTGGAGGGGGCATTGTGCACAGAGTGCTTCATCCTGCCAAGGACTGGGGGAGTGGATGTGATTCTCCACTGGTTCTGGAGGGGGCTTTGTGTCCAGAGTGCTTCACATGCAGTGTGGCAGATCCCATTCCCTCACCTGGGTGTGTGTGCCACGAGATTGCCTGGGAACAGGTAGCATGATTCTCCATGGAGGCAGAGACACACTCCACCCTGCTGCAACTTCGCCTGCCACATGCAGGTACAACCAGTGCTGGGTGTCGTACCTCATGGACGCTGTGCAGGGTCCAGGACATCTCCTGCAGACTCGGATTTCTGTCCACTGGGGATGATAGCCATGTCAGCTGTGGGGGCACTGTCTGAGCATGTTGCGGGGCTGGTGGTTGCGGCCGTGTCTGTGGCGGGGATGCTGGTGGTGGTGAATGTCTCAGCACCTGTGGAGGGACACAGCAGGACGTCTCCTGCAGCCTCGGACGGCTGCCCACTGGGGATGATGCTGGGGACTGTTGCTGAGTCAGCAGATGTGCAGGTGGCGGTGCAGGTGGCGGTGTCTGGTTGCCAGGAGGGGGGATTCTGGTCCGTCAGCCGGAGGCTCCGTGCCCTGTCCTGACTTGCCCTTTGCCTTGTGTCCCTTCCCCACCTTTGATGTCGCTGCTGGTCCCTTGGCACTGTCCCCTTTTGGCTTGGAGGAGCCCTTGCTGGGTGGTTGGTGCGTCTTCTCCCTCTGGTATGTGGGCACCTTCTTCACCTTAGCAGGTGGCGGAATGGGCTGATCCTTGGCCTTGCTAGGTGGCACACTGGCAGCCCTAATGGGTGCCGCCCGTGATGTGACCGGACTTGCTGAGACCACAGTGCTGGAGGATTTGGTGGCTGAGGTGCTGGGCTGGGACCGGGACAGCCTGCCCCTAGGGGAAGGACGGGGGTGTAGGGAAGAGGTCAATGTTAGCCAGGAAGAGTTTCTTAGACACACTAGGACAGGAAGATGGAGGGTGTTTGGGAGTGGAGGAAGAGGTAGTAGTTGTACGAGATGTAGATCTGCTGAATTTGGGTGAAGGTGCATGGGCCGGAGGCTTTTGTGAGGTGGATGGCTGTTGGGTGGGTGAGTGCCTGCGTTTGTGTACTTTGGGAGGAGGGCTCACAGACACACTGGGAGAGGACACAGGGGATTAATGAATGGTAGTGGGCGTGGTGATTGCATGTGAGCGGTGTGTAGTGATGGGCGTGCTGGTGATGGAGGTAGTGGATGAAGATGTAGTGCATGCAGGTGTGAGTGGAGACGAGACAGGGAGGGAGGAGGAGGATGTGGAGGAGGAGAAACAGTGGAGGCAGTGGATGTTGGTGTGCCTGCATGGGGATGGTGCTTGTGTGAGTGCCAGTGGGATGTGTGGTGCTTATGTTTACCATGTCTACTCTTGTGTGTTGATGAGTGTGCATGCTGGTCTGATAGTGTGCTTGGGATAGGCTGAGGTACAGTGGATTGGGTTTGGGTAGAGGAAGTTGGAGGGGGGAGGCTAGACACAGGGACAATGGCTGCCATCAGTGATGAGGCCAGAGCCTGAAATGCTCTCTGTTGGGCCGCCACGCCAGAATGAATGCCCTCCAGGTATGCATTGGTTTGCTGCAAATGCCCCTCAACACCCTGGATGGCATTCATATTGGTTGATTTCCCAACAGTGAGGGATCTGAGGAGGTCAATAGCCTCCTCACTGAGGTGCCTGGGGCGAAGGAGATGCCTACCCTCCTGGGTGAGCGGGCACGGGAAACTCGATGAGGGGCTGCCGTGGAGGGAGGTGCTTGTAGGGGGGTGGCGGCTGAACCTGTTGTTGCGGTCGGCACAGAGGTGCCCCCACCTCAACGGAGCACCCATCAGAGGAGGAGTCGCTGTCGCTGGTGTCTGCTCCTGTCCCCGTCGTGGAGCTCCCCTCGCCCTCCATCCCACTGGTGCCTTCTGACTCCGTTACTTCACCCTCGAGGGCCATCTGGGTTGCAGCTCCCTCCTGCTCCGGTGCCAATGCTCCTCTGCCAGATGATGCTAATGCACATAAGGACAGGGTGACAAGAAAAATGGGGGGAAAGACAGAGGAGACACATGGTCAATGCCTGCAACACCACTACCGTTGGTGGACACAACACACAGGGAGCAGCCCTATGCACTAAGCCATGCACAAGTGCAGGGGAAAAGCACATGCCCAAGGGGGACTCTGTCTAGACCCATTTAATTCACAGCTAGAACCCATGGGAGCCTGACTAGGTGTAGAGGGCAAATACCACCTTTGGGGTTGGAGTGGGACTGAGCCTGCAAATCAATGGATCTACCTTTGCGCGTCTGCCCTGGCCTAGGGGAACCCACAGGCCACCTCCCCCACCCAGACACCTCATCAAGTGCGCAGAGTCAGCTGAATGAGAGTGTACTCACCCCCTTGTGGATGCTGTGATGCCCTCAAGCGCCCATCCAACTCAGGATATGCCACCGCCAGGATCCGGTACATCAAGGGGGTCATGGTGCGACAGGCATCCCTTCCATGTTGGGAGGCCATCCCCAGCTGGGCCTCTGCTGTCTTCTTGCTCCTGCAGCGCAGGTCCTCCAATCTTTTCCGGCAGTGGGTGCTCCATCTATGGTAGACCCCCAGGATCCACACTCCCTTGGCGATATCACACCAAATACCCTTCTTCTGGTGGGCGCTGACCTAGAGGGATAGTGAAGTAAAAAAGGATGTTACTCTCCCGTAAAGTTCTTCTCACACATTGGCCACAAACCTCCCACCCTGTCCCAGAAAAATATACACTCACCATCCTCACATGCTGGCCTGTCCCCCCTGTCTCTTCCATCCACGACACTCCATACAGTCATGTCCCATCCACCATGCACACGGTTCACTCACCTGTTTGTCTGGAGGACCATAGAGTAGCATGTACTGGGGGAGGACCGCATCCACCAGTTTCCCCAACTCCTCCGCAGTGAAGGCAGGGGCCCTTTCCCCAGACACTGTAGCCATTGTCGCTTCCAGATGCAGGTAACAGCAGCACTTGCAGTGTAGGTTCTCTCCTGTTGAAGGTCAGGTATCAAGTGAGGGAACAGATAGAAAATGGCGGTCAGGTCCGCAGCGGTGCGTACCGTCACCACCGGCGTACATCATCATTCGCTCCTGGAACCCATAGGGCCCAATGATAACCAATGCTGAATTGCGCAGCGGTGTTCGACCGCCTACCATGACACTGCAGAACGCCAGCGCTGGTACCTCATTTCCCCTTGTCCCTCCTTACAGGTCAGGCAGCCACCATTTCAGGTGGCCACATGGCAGGCCAACTAACTGTGTCACACCTATTTAGGCCAGGAATACGGACAGAAAAAGGCACATAGAGATAATTTCACGATTGTGCTAAACAGCCATGTGAAACCTATGTGGTGTATGACCCTTTGCTCACCCTTCTCCTCCATAGGGCACGTCCGCTGGGGCAGGTGATTGGTGGCATCCTCTGGTGTGCAGACCCCTGGTGGACCTGTCGCCAATGGAAGACAGACACATCATTATCACTTACAGACTTGATCGTCCAACAATCCAGGAACTGTGTGCCCAGTTGGAGCCAGACCTGATGTCAGCTATCCGCCATCCCACAGGAATCCCACCTCTAGTGCAGGTCCTATCAGTGCTCCATTTCCTGGCAAGTGGGTCCTTTCAAACAACAGTGGCCATGGCATCAGGGATGTCACAGCCAATGTTCTCTAACGTGTTGTCCAGAGTGTTATCTGCCCTGCTGAAACACATGCACAGCTACATCGTTTTCCCTCAGGTGGATGATCTGCCCACAGTGAAAGGTGACTTTTATGCCCTGGGACATATCCCCAATATCATTGGGGCCATTGATGGTACACATGTGGCATTTGTCCCCCCCGCAGGAATGAACAGGTGTACAGAAACCGGAAAAGCTACCATTCAATGAATGTGCAGATGGTGTGTTTGCAGACCAGTACATCTCCCATGAGAATGCCAAGTATCCTGGCTCTGTGCATGACGCTTACATTTTGAGGAATAGCACCATCCCTTATGTGATGGGGCAAATCCAGAGGCAACATGTGTGGCTAATAGGTGAGCCCTAGGTCCCCACACAGTTTAAATAGGTGTCTGGGTATGGGAGATTCCCTAATGTTTGGAGGATGTCTAAAAGTTGTCCCTCGATATCTGCAGGTGACTCAGGTTACCCCAACCGGTCATGGCTACTGACCCCAGTGAGAAATCTCAGGACAAGGGCAGAGGAACGCTCCAATGAGGCACATGGGTGAACTAGGAGAATGATAGAGCGCACCTTCGGCCTCCTGAAGGCCAGATTCCTGTGCCTCCATCTGATAGGTGGATCCCTATACTACTCACTGAAGAATGTGTGCCAGATAATCGTGACATGCAGTATGTTGCACAACCTGGCTTTGGGACACCAGGTGCCTTTTCTGCAGGAGGATGGGCCTGATGCTGGTCTTGTGGCAGCTGTGGAGCCTGTGGACAGTGAAGAAGAGGAGGCAGAAGAAGAAGATATAGACAACCGAAACAACATCATCATGCAATACTTCCAGTGAGACACAGGTAAGAGGATGGCACTGCTTCACACATCTTATACTACTGTAGGACATAGCATAAATCCAGCTTTTTACCTCTGTGTATGGACCCTGACATGTCACTTTGCCTTTCCATTTCACAGATCTGGGTCTTACTTTGTGCCCTCTGCTATGTTTACTGCTGCCCAACAACTGTGTAACATTGGTATGTGAACCTGTACATTGACATTGCTTTATTTCTGAGAGGTTGCAATTACACATTTGTAAAAGTATAGACTGACTCCAGATTGATTTGTGATTCATGGGTGTTTATTTCTGTGCTAATAAGTCGAGGGGGGTGTGCAATGGGCTTGGGTGATGGTGGAGGAATGTCCATGGTAGAGTTCAGTCTCTTGGTTTCACAGGTGCATTGTTCATGGGGGCATAGGAAGAGGAGCAATGGCAGTTTAAGGTGGACAGGGTGACAAAGTGGGACAGAAGGGTGACAATCAGGAGGGTCTTATTTCCTGGCGGGGGTGCTGGCAATGTTCTCTGTCTTGTTCCTGGACCTCAGGGACCGTTTGATGGGTGGTTCTCCTTCTGCAGGGGGTGGGTTGCTGGTGGCCTGTTGGTCCTGTGGTGGTGCCTCCTGTCCACTAGTGCCGGTGGAGGTGGAGGGCTGTTCATCGTCCAGGCTAGTGTCAGGGGCCCGTTTGTGTGAAACTGTGTCCCTCATGGTGTTGGCCAGGTCTGCCAACATCGCTGCAATGGTGACCAGGTTGGTGTTAATGGACTTCAAGTCCTCCCTGACCCCAAGGTAGTGTTCCTCCTGCAGCTGCTGGGTCTCCTGAAACTTGGCCAGTACCGTGCCTGGGAATGGTGGTATACTCCCATGATGTTGGAGAGTGCCTCGTGGAGAATGGGTTCCTTGGGCATGTCCTCCCCCTGGCGCATAGCAGTCCTCCCAGCTTCCCTGTTGTCCTGTGCCTCTGTCCCCTGAACCGTGTGCCCACTGCCACTGACCCCAGGTCCCTGATTGTCTTGGGTTGGTGGGTTTTCCTTGGGTCAATGTAGTGGTGGACACACTGCTGATTGACCTGTCCTGGGGACAGTGGCATGGGCCCGCTGGGTGAGTGCTGTGGTGGTGTTTCCTGAGGGGGGAGGGTCTGTGGTGGCTTGTGACAGTGGCAGGGGAACCGACTGTCCAGAGGTCCCTGATGGGCCGGGCTGGTCATCCTGATCCAGGCGTGCAGAGCTGCTGTCATCACTGTGGGCCTCTTCTGTGGGGGGACTGGATATGTCTGGCACCTCCTGGCCGGTGACGTTGGATATGGGTCCTGTTGGGGTGCAAATGCATAGTTTTAGTATCTGTGTGTGCCATCTTGTGCATTGGGTGAGTTACCCTCTACTCCTGTGCTTGCATTATTGTGTTTGCCATTGTTGTTTTGGGGTCTGGGTGGGTATCTGTACTGGACATGCTTTGGTGATGGGGGTCCATGCATAGGTGTTGCATGCAGGGCCTTGGTATTGGGATGGCTGGGTTGTGATAGTGGGGCATATGTGAGGTGTTGGAGTGATGGAGGTGAAGGTGAGGGTGGGGGTATGTGATGGCATGCAGGTGGGGTGGGGGATATGGTAAATAAGATATGACTTACCAGAGTCCAGTCCTCCTGCTACTCCTACAAAGCCCTCAGGATGCAGTATTGCCAAGACTTGCTCCTCCCATGTTGTTAGTTGTGGGGGAGGAGGTGGGGGTCCACCAACAATCCTCTGTGCAGCAATCTGGTGTCTGGATACCACTGAACACACGTTCCCCCGTAGGTCGCTCCACCTGTTCCTGATGTCATTGCGTGTTCTTGGATGCTTTCAGACTGCGTCGATCCTGTCGACAATTCTCCACCTTCCTAGCAATGGAGGTGTGCTGCACCTGTGATCCGAATAGCTGTGGCTCTACCCAGATGATTTCCTCCACCATGACCCTGAGCTCCTCCTGGGGTGTCATAATGTGGTGTGGATGATGTGTGAGGTGCTGTTTGTTGTGCTGTGTGATGTGTTGTGTTGGGTGTGTTGTTTGAGGTGCGTGGATGTTGTATGAGTGATAGTGTTGTGTGCCTGTGGATGCTGGTGTTGTGTTTGCTATTCTCTCTTTCTTAGCTTTTGCAAAAAAAAATCGTTGTAAGGGTTTGTGGGTAATGTGGGTGTGTGTTTTATAGTGGTGTGACTGTGTGGGTATGGTGTGTGTATGTGTATCAGGTGTGTGTATTTCGAATTGTCCAATGTGGTTCTGTTTTGTATGTGTGTGTATTTTGAGCACAGCCGTGTGTACCGCCAATGGATTACCGCGGTTGAAAGACCGCCACGTTGATTCGTGGGTTGTGATAGTATGGGTGTATTCTTGTTGGCGTGACGGTGTAGGTTATGTGGCCTTGTGTTGGTGTCTGTATTGTGGCGTATTCCGAGATGTGGGTCGTAATACCTGTAGCGGATTTCAGCCACGGTATGTTGGCGGCCTTCAGTACGGCGGTAAGCGGGATTTGCCGCCACGGTTGCAATGAGGGCCTTTATTTGCTTTTAAAAGACTTAAGAGTCTTAGGGGGTCATGTAGGAAAGTACCATCTTGCCTGGCATGTTACCCCCATTTTTCACTGTATATATGTTGTTTTAGTTGTATGTGTCACTGGGACCCTGGTAACCCAGGGCCCCAGTGCTCATAAGTGTGCCTGAATGTGTTACCTGTGTAGTGACTAACTGTCTCACTGAGGCTCTGCTAATCAGAACCTCAGTAGTTATGCTCTCTCATTTCTTTCCAAATTGTCACTAACAGGCTAGTGACCATTTTTACCAATTTACATTGGCTTACTGGAACACCCTTATAATTCCCTAGTATATGGTACTGAGGTACCCAGGGTATTGGGGTTCCAGAAGATCCCTATGGGCTGCAGCATTTCTTTTGCCACCCATAGGGAGCTCTGACAATTCTTACACAGGCCTGCCACTGCAGCCTGAGTCCACGTTATTTCACAGCCATTTTACACTGCACTTAAGTAACTTATAAGTCACCTATATGTCTAACCTTTACCTGGTAAAGGTTAGGTGCAAAGTTACTTAGTGTGAGGGCACCCTGGCACTAGCCAAGGTGCCCCCACATTGTTCAGAACCAATTCCCTGAACTTTGTGAGTGCGGGGACACCATTACACGCGTGCACTACATATAGGTCACTACCTATATGTAGCTTCACAATGGTAACTCCGAATATGGCCATGTAACATGTCTATGATCATGGAATTGCCCCCTCTATACCATCCTGGCATAGTTGGCACAATCCCATGATCCCAGTGGTCTGTAGCACAGACCCTGGTACTGCCAAACTGCCCTTCCTGGGGTTTCACTGCAGCTGCTGCTGCTGCCAACCCCTCAGACAGGCATCTGCCCTCCTGGGGTCCAGCCAGGCCTGGCCCAGGATGGCAGAACAAAGAACTTCCTCTGAGAGAGGGTGTTACCCCCTCTCCCTTTGGAAAATGGTGTGAAGGCAGGGGAGGAGTAGCCTCCCCCAGCCTCTGGAAATGCTTTGTTGGGCACAGATGTGCCCAATTCTGCATAAGCCAGTCTACACCGGTTCAGGGGACCCCTTAGCCCTGCTCTGGCACGAAACTGGACAAAGGAAAGGGGAGTGACCACTCCCCTGACCTGCACCTTCCCTGGGAGGTGTCCAGAGCTCCTCCAGTGTGCTCCAGACCTCTGCCATCTTGGAAACAGAGGTGCTGCTGGCACACTGGACTGCTCTGAGTGGCCAGTGCCACCAGGTGACGTTAGAGACTCCTGCTGATAGGCTCCTTCAGGTGTTAGTAGCCTATCCTCTCTCCTAGGTAGCCAAACCCTCTTTTCTGGCTATTTAGGGTCTCTGTCTCTGGGGAAACTTTAGATAACGAATGCAAGAGCTCATCCGAGTTCCTCTGCATCTCTCTCTTCACCTTCTGCCAAGGAATCGACTGCTGACCGCGCTGGAAGCCTGCAAACCTGCAACATAGTCGCAAAGACGACTACTGCAACTCTGTAACGCTGATCCTGCTGCCTTCTTGACTGTTTTCCTGCTTGTGCATGCTGTGGGGGTAGTCTGCCCCCTCTCTGCACCAGAAGCTCCGAAGAAATCTCCCGTGGGTCGACGGAATCTTCCCCCTGCAACCGCAGGCACCAAAAAGCTGCATTACCGGTCCCTTGGGTCTCCTCTCAGCACGACGAGCGAGGTCCCTCGAATCCAGCGACTCTGTCCAAGTGACCCCCACAGTCCAGTGACTCTTCAGTCCAAGTTTGGTGGAGGTAAGTCCTTGCCTCACCTCGCTGGGCTGCATTGCTGGGAACCGCGACTTTTGCAGCTACTCCGGCCCCTGTGCACTTCCGGCGGAAATCCTTTGTGCACAGCCAAGCCTGGGTCCACGGCACTCTAACCTGCATTGCACGATTTTCTAAGTTGGTCTCCGGCGACGTGGGACTCCTTTGTGCGACTTCGGGTGAGCACCATTTCACGCATCCTCGTAGTGCCTGTTTCTGGCACTTCTCCGGGTGCTACCTGCTGCTGAGAGGGCTCCTTGTCTTGCTCGACGTCCCCTCTCTCTCCTGGTCCAATTTGCGACCTCCTGGTCCCTCCAGGGCCACAGCAGCGTCCAAAAACGCTAACCGCACGATTTGCAGTTAGCAAGGCTTGTTGGCATTCTTTTGGCGGGAAAACACTTCTGCACGACTTTCCACGGCGAGAGGGATCCGTCCACCAAAGGGGAAGTCTCTAGCCCTTTTTGTTCCTTCAGAAACCTCAGCTTCTTCTGTCCAGTAGAAGCTTCTTTGCACCCGCAGCTGGCATTTCCTGGGCATATGCCCATCTCCGACTTGCTTGTGACTTTTGGACTTGGTCCCCTTGTTCCACAGGTATCCTAGATTGGAAATCCACAGTTGTTGCATTGCTGGTTTGTGTCTTTCCTGCATTATTCCTCTAACACGACTTCTTTGTCCTTAGGGGAACTTTAGTGCACTTTGCACTCACTTTTTAGGGTCTTGGGGAGGGTTATTTTTCTAACTCTCACTATTTTCTAATAGTCCCAGCGACCCTCTACAAGGTCACATAGGTTTGGGGTCCATTCGTGGTTCGCATTCCACTTTTGGAGTATATGGTTTGTGTTGCCCCTATCCCTATGTTTCCCCATTGCATCCTATTGTAACTATACATTGTTTGCACTGTTTTCTAAGACTATACTGCATATTTTTGCTATTGTGTATATATATCTTGTGTATATTTCCTATCCTATCACTGAGGGTACACTCTAAGATACTTTGGCATATTGTCATAAAAATAAAGTACCTTTATTTTTAGTATAACTGTGTATTGTGTTTTCTTATGATATTGTGCATATGACACTAAGTGGTAATGTACAGGGAGTGCAGAATTATTAGGCAAGTTGTATTTTTGAGGATTAATTTTATTATTGAACAACAACCATGTTCTCAATGAACCCAAAAAACTCATTAATATCAAAGCTGAATATTTTTGGAAGTAGTTTTTAGTTTGTTTTTAGTTTTAGCTATGTTAGGGGGATATCTGTGTGTGCAGGTGACTATTACTGTGCATAATTATTAGGCAACTTAACAAAAAAAAATATATACCCATTTCAATTATTTATTATTACCAGTGAAACCAATATAACATCTCAACATTCACAAATATACATTTCTGACATTCAAAAACAAAACAAAAACAAATCAGTGACCAATATAGCCACCTTTCTTTGCAAGGACACTCAAAAGCCTGCCATCCATGGATTCTGTCAGTGTTTTGATCTGTTCACCATCAACATTGCGTGCAGCGGCAACCACAGCCTCCCAGACACTGTTCAGAGAGGTGTACTGTTTTCCCTCCTTGTAAATCTCACATTTGATGATGGACCACAGGTTCTCAATGGGGTTCAGATCAGGTGAACAAGGAGGCCATGTCATTAGATTTCCTTCTTTTCTACCCTTTCTTGCCAGCCACGCTGTGGAGTACTTGGACGCGTGTGATGGAGCATTGTCCTGCATGAAAATCATGTTTTTCTTGAAGGATGCAGACTTCTTACTGCACCACTGCTTGAAGAAGGTGTCTTCCAGGAACTGGCAGTAGGACTGGGAGTTGAGCTTGACTCCATCCTCAACCCGAAAAGGCCCCACAAGCTCATCTTTGATGATACCAGCCCAAACCAGTACTCCACCTCCACCTTGCTGGCGTCTGAGTCGGACTGGAGCTCTCTGCCCTTTACCAATCCAGCCACGGGCCCATCCATCTGGCCCATCAAGACTCACTCTCATTTCATCAGTCCATAAAACCTTAGAAAAATCAGTCTTGAGATATTTCTTGGCCCAGTCTTGACGTTTCAGCTTGTGTGTCTTGTTCAGTGGTGGTCGTCTTTCAGCCTTTCTTACCTTGGCCATGTCTCTGAGTATTGCACACCTTGTGCTTTTGGGCACTCCAGTGATGTTGCAGCTCTGAAATATGGCCAAACTGGTGGCAAGTGGCATCGTGGCAGCTGCACGCTTGACTTTTCTCAGTTCATGGGCAGTTATTTTGCGCCTTGGTTTTTCCACACGCTTCTTGCGACCCTGTTGACTATTTTGAATGAAACGCTTGATTGTTCGATGATCACGCTTCAGAAGCTTTGCAATTTTAAGAGTGCTGCATCCCTCTGCAAGATATCTCACTATTTTTGACTTTTCTGAGCCTGTCAAGTCCTTCTTTTGACCCATTTTGCCAAAGGAAAGGAAGTTGCCTAATAATTATGCACACCTGATATAGGGTGTTGATGTCATTAGACCACACCCCTTCTCATTACAGAGATGCACATCACCTAATATGCTTAATTGGTAGTAGGCTTTTGAGCCTATACAGCTTGGAGTAAGACAACATGCATAAAGAGGATGATGTGGTCAAAATACTCATTTGCCTAATAATTCTGCACTCCCTGTAGTAGCTTCACACGTCTCCTAGTTCTGCCTAAGCTGCTACCATTATCTATCAGCCTAAGCTGCTAGACACCCTATACACTAATAAGGGATAACTGGGCCTGGTGCAAGGTGCAAGTACCCCTTGGTACTCACTACAAGCCAGTCCAGCCTCCTACAGGTCATTACAACATTGGCGGTATAAGGCCCACACCGCCGTGCAGAAGACCGCCAATACACCGTCGCGGCAGACCGCCACAGCTATTATGACACACATCACGGAATCCGCCGAAATTCAGACACCCACACAATCCCGCCACACCAAAGGTCAGTGATAAACATGCGGAAACAAATCCTCCACCTCCACGCCAACAGAAACACGCCCATGCTATTATGACCCACGAATCCAGGCGGCGGTCTTTCAACCGCGGTATTCCATTGGCGGTACACACCGCTGTGCTCAAAATACACACACAGCTCCAAAACACCGCCACATTGGACAATTCCAAATACACACACCTGATACACATACAAACAACACTCCCACACACCCAACACAATATAAAACACACACCCACATCACCCACAAACCCCTACGACCCAAAATTAGAGAGAAGGCCAGAGAGAGACACCACAGAATAGAGAACCCCATCACACAGAGGCACACTACACCATCACCCACACAACATCCACGCACAAAACACCACATACCACTACACTCACCACACTCATCACCACATACACCACCTCACACATCACACACACCACCCCATGGCACGCCAAAGACACCCCCGCTTTTCCGAAGAGGAGCTCAGGGTCATGGTGGAGGAAATCGTACGGGTAGAACCACAGCTATTTGGCTCACAGGTACAGCACACATCCATAGCCAGGAAGATGGAGCTATGGCAAAGAATAGTCGGCAGGGTCAACGCTGTGGGAGAGCATCCAAGAAATAGGGAGGACATCAGGAAGAGGTGGAACGACCAACGGGGGAAGGTGCGTTCCACGGTATCCAGGCACCACATCGCGGTTCAGCGGACTAGCGGCAGACCCCCACCTCCTCCCCCACAACTAACAACATGGGAGGAGCAAGTCTTGTCCATCTTGCATCCTGAGGGCCTCGCAGGAGTCGTTGGAGGAACGGACACTGGTAAGTCAAATCTTAACTATCATATCCCCCACCTTACCTGCATGCTATCACACACCCCCACCCTCACACCCTCCCCTATCACCCTAACTCCTCACTAATGTACCCATAACACCAACCACCCATCCCAACACCAAGACCTGCATGACACAACTAAGCATGGATACCCATCACTAAAGCATGCCCACTGCACATACCCAGAACACCCCCCAACCATCAGCACACAAGCCCCCACACAGGAATGCCTGCACTGGTGTACACGTACACCCAACCATTGCACACCATGAAACACACACATGCAATAATCATGTACTTATACCCCCGCAGGAACCCAAAGGAACGTCACCACACCAGAGGGTCCAGACAACACCAATCCACCCCCAGAAGAGGCCCACAGTGACGACAGCAGCTCTGCCCTACTGGATCTTGATGACCAGCCCGGACCATCGTGGGCCTCAGGACAGTCGGTTCCCCTTGCCCAGCCACAGCCCAACACCGAACTTCCACCCTCTTGTAACACCAGCACAGCACCCACCCAGCGGGCCCATACCTCCCTACCCAGGACAGGTCAATCAGCGGTGTGTCCACCACTACAGGGCACCCAGGCTAACCCAACACCCCAACAACAACAGGGACCTGGGGGCAGGGGTAGTGGGCACACGGTCCAGGGGACGGAGGCACAGGAACACAGGGGAACTGGGATGGGTGCTGTGCGACAGAGGGAGGACAGGCCAAGGGAACCTACTCTCAACGAGGCCCTCTCCTCCATCATGGGAGCATACCACCACTCCCAGGAGACGATGGCAACGGTCCTGGACAAGTTGCAGGAGACCCTGCGTCTGCAGGAGGAGCAGTATTTGGGGTTCAGGGAGGAGCTCAGGACCATCGGCTCTGCCCTGGGCACCATTGTAGGGGTGCTGACGGACATTCAAAAGACCTTGAGGGACACCATGGCACTTCGAGGGGCCCCTGACACTAGCCAGGACGATGAAATGCCCACCACCTCCGCTGGCGCTAGTGGACAGGACGCCCCACCACAGGACCAACACACCAGCACCCCACCCCCTGCAGATGGACAACCACCACGAAAGCAGTCCCTGAGATCCAGGAACAGGACAGAGCAAGATGGCAAAACCCCCGCCAGGAAATAAGACCACCCTGATTGTCCCCCCACTGTACCACTTTGTTACCCTGTCCAAATCGGAACTGCCCCAGCTCCACTTCCAATGGCCAGATGTGCAATGTACCTGTGAGACTAATGGACTGGACTCTGCCATGGACATTCTTCCACCATAACCCATCCCCATTTCACAACCCCCCTTCATTGTTATGCACTTAAATAAACACCATTGAAACACTAATAAAACTGGAGTCAGTCAATGATTTTGAACTTTGTATAGTCAATTACAGTGTCAAAAATGGTTACCCATTGGAAGTCCAACATACCAATGTCACACATCACAAGCCTTTCAAGGGTGCAAGCTGTTGACACGTAGGTTACCACATTTGTGAAACTGAAATGGAAGGGGACAACTCAGTTAATGTAGGTACAGGATAGAGGTAGACCTGTGAAAGTTAATGTTATGTTAAACCTGAAAATGTACTCACCTGTGTCTCACTGGAAATATTGCTGTATGACTGACTCCCTGTTGTCGTTTTCTTCTTCATCAGCTTCGTCCTCATCACTGTCCACAGGCTCCACAGGCTCCACCGCTGCTACAACACCGTCATCTGGATCATCCTCCTGCAGAAAAGGCACCTGGCGTCGCAATGCCAAATTATGGAGCATGGAGCAGGCGATGATGATGTCGCACACCTTCGGTGAGTAGAATAGGGACCCACCTGTCATATGGAGGCACGCCTTCAGGAGGCCGAAGGTGCGTTCGATCACCCTCCTAGTCCGCCCATGTGCCTCATTGTACCGTTCCTCTGCCCTGGTCCTGGGATTCCTCACTAGGGTCAATAGCCAGGACAGGTTGGGGTAACCAGAGTCCCCCAATAGCCATACACGGTGCCTCTGGAGTTGACCCATCATATCAGGGATGCTGCTATTCCGCAGGATGTAGGCGTCATGCACTGAGCCAGGGAACATAACATTTACCTGCGAGATGTACTGGTCTGCCAAACAGACCATCTGGACATTCATGGAATGATAACTCTTCCTGTTCCTGTACACCTGTTCACTCCTGCGGGGGGGACCAGAGCTACGTGGGTCCCATCAATGGCACCTATGACGTTCGGGATATGTCCAAGGGCATAGAAGTCACCTTTCACTGTAGGCAAATCCTCCACCTCAGGGAAAATGATGTATCTCCTTACGTGTTTCAGCAGGGCAGACAACACTCTGGACAACACGTTGGAAAACATAGGCTGGGACATCCCTAATGCCATGGCCACAGTAGTCTGAAATGACCCACTTGCAAGGAAATGGAGCACTGACAGCACCTGAACGTCAGGGGGATTCCAGTCGGATGGCGGATTGGTGACATCAGGTCTGGCTCCAACTGGGTACATAGTTCCTGGATTGTGGCATGGTCGAACCGGTAGGTCACGATCAAATGTCTCTCTTCCATTGTCAACAGGTCCACCAGCGGTCGGTACACCGGCGGATTCCGCCATCTTCCAATATGTCCCAACTGACGGTGCCTAAGAAGGACAACAGCGAAGAAACTGTCACCATACCTCCAGGTATGTACCCACAGTCACACACAAGACTACAACAGACAATTAACCCATCCGGGAAATGTTTTGAGTGACGCAGTAGTAAATGAAGCCATGTGGGCCCCTGAAATTGCGGCTGCCTGACCTCTAAACTGGGACAATGGAATTGTGGGGTAACTGCGCTGGCGTTGGACACCGTCGCGGTAGGCGGTCATAGAGCACGGCGCAATGCTGCATTGGTTAACATTGGACCCTATGGGTCCCAGAAGCCAATGAACAGGTGCGCTGGCGGTGATGATGCGCCCCGCCGCGGACGTCACTGCCGCGGACGTCACCACCATTTTCTATCTCTTCAATCACTAGATACCTGACCTTCGACAGGAGAGGACCTACACTGCTAGTGCTGCTGTGACCTCAGTCTGGAAGCGACGATGGCTGCTGCATCTGGGGAAAGGGCACCTGCCTTCACTGCACAGGAGTTGGAGAAACTTGTGGATGGGGTCCTCCCCCAGTACACGCTACTCTACGGTCCTCCAGACCAACAGGTTAGTACACAGGGAGCACGTTGGATGGGCTAGGCCTGGGTGGCAGGGCTGGGTGGGAGAGGGAAGGGGGCAGAGTTCTTACAACAGAAATGCATGGGGATGAATGGGCCACATGGACAGAGTTGGGAGGGGGCCACTCACATTGATGGTGCAGTAGGTAATGACTGTTCCTCTTTCCTTGTGCATGTCATGTAGGTCAGCGCCCACCAGAATAGGGACATTTGGCGTGCCATCGCCAAGGAAGTCCGGACCCTGGGGGCCCACCAGAGACGGGGCACCCACTGCTGGAAGAGATGGGAGGACATTCGCCGCTGCAGCAAGAAGACGGCAGAGGCTCAGCTAGGGATGGCCTCCCAACGTGGGAGGGGTGCCTGTCGCACCATGACCCCCCTGATGTTCCGGATCCTGGAGATGGCCTACCCGGAGTTGGATGGGCGCTTAAGGACATCACAGCAGACACAAGGGGGTGAGTACAACCTCATTCTGTGGACTTTGCGTGCAGTGGAGGTGTCTGGGTGGGGGAGGTGGGCTGTGGGTATCCCTAGGCCAGGGCGAGTTAGGTAGGCAAGGCCCCTCCGTAATGTAGGCCATGTGGGACTCTACCCCAGCTCATAACTGAGGCAAGTTGATGTATAGTTGCCCCTTTGCCATCCATGTGCGCAGATTTCTACCATTGCCATGTAGGCCATATCCCAGAAATTGCATGTGCAGAGGGTTGGAGCACGGCGTAATGCATGGGGCTGCTGAGTCTGTCTTGTCCGCCAACTGTAGCGGTATGCCATGCACTAAAACTCTCTTCTGTCTCCCCCCCTTTTCCTGCTCTCCTTGACCTTTTGTATATCAGCATCATCAGGCGGAGGTACAGTGGCACCGGAGCACGAGGGAGCTGCATCCCACATGGCCATGGAGGGCCACACCACAGACTCTGAATGCACCAGTGGGACGGAGGGCGAGGGGAGCTTCACGTCGGCCACAGGATCACCAACCAGCGACACGGACTCGTCCGCCGATGTGAGCTCCCCTGTGGTGGCGGCACCATCTGTGCGCCCCACTTCTGCAGGTACAGCTGCCACCTCCCCTACCAGCCCCGCCCTCCCAGCAGCCCCTCAGCGTTCGCCCCGTGCCCGCTCACCCAGGAGGGTGGGCATCACCTTCGCCCCATGCACCTCAGGCCCTGCCCCATTCACCCCTGCTGCCCTCAGTGAGGAGGCCATTGACCTCCTCCGGTCACTCACTGTTGGGCAGTCTACCATTGTGAATGCCATCCAGGGTGTAGAACGCGAGTTGCAACACAGTAATGCATTCCTGGAAGGCATTCATTCTGGTCAGGCTGTCCTTCGGTGAACCCTGCAATCTCTGGCCTCAGCCCTGATGGCAGCCATTGTCCCTGTGTCCATCCTCCCCCCTCCAACTTCCTTCAACCAGACCTAATCCCTTGTACCCCAGCCCATCCCAAGCACACCTACAGACCAGCAGGCACACAAGTCAACACCCAAAAGTAGCTCAAGAAAACATAGGCACCACACACATCACAGGCACTCACACAAGCCTCACACCCATACAGACACACCTGCATGCACCACATCTACAGGCACTGGGACTCGCACCAGGACACCCAGCACCACAAGCCGCTCACCTGCACTCACCACCTCCACTGCCATTTACACGTCCCCTGTGTCCTCTCCCAGTGTGTCTGTGACGCCCCCTCCCAAAGTACCCAAACGCCGGCAATCACTCACCCAACATCCATCCACCTCACGACAGCCTCCAGTACCTGCACATGCACCCAAAACACCTAAAGTGACACCTCCTACAACCACCTCCTCTACCTCCACTCCCAGACCCCCTCCAGCTACCCATCCCAGTGTCTGTCAGAAACTGTCCCTATTTCAAATTGACCTTTTTGCCCCCCCCCCCTCCAGTTCATCAGTCCTGTCGTAGCGCCTCAGCCAAAAAGCCTCCAGTGCCGGTGGTGCGTGTTCCAGGTTTTTGGAGTGCACCGCCCACTAGGTCAGGCAGTAGGACCCGGAGCCAAGGCACTGGCAGCCCACCCCCTGTAAAGGCTCTGAAATTGGAGAGTGGACGACGGGACCGTGTCAAGACTCCTGGTGGGACAACAACTGAAATGGGATCGAAGGCGATTGGTGAGTCAGCTGTAACTCCAAAGAAGGTGGGGAAGATCCTGAGGAAGTCTGCCCAGCCTGTTTGAGTGTCACGGCAGAGAAGTGCGCCATCATTTCCGGCGGTCCAGACACAACCACCAGCACCGTCGTTACTGGTCAGGAGACCACCGCCGGAGTCACAGCCCAGGAGGGCCCAAGTATCATTGCTGGTCAGGAGACCACCGCCAGAGTCACAGCCCAGGAGGGGCCAAGTATCGTTACTGGTCAGGAGACCACCGCCAGAGTCACAGCCCAGGAGGGCCCAAGTATCGTTACTGAGTCACAGCCCAGGAGGGGCCAAGTATCGTTACTGGTCAGGAGACCACCGCCAGAGTCACAGCCCAGGAGGGCCCAAGTATCGTTACTGGTCAGGAGAGCACCGCCAGAGTCACAGCCAGGAGGGCCCAAGTATCGTTACTGGTCAGGAGAGCACCGCCGGAGTCACAGCCCAAGAGGGCCCAAGTATCGTTACTGGTCAGGAGAGCACCGCCGGAGTCACAGCCCAGGAGGGCCCAGGTATCGTTACTGGTCAGGAGACCACCGCCGGAGTTAAAGCCCAGGAGGGCCCAAGTATCGTTACTGGTCAGGAGACCACCGCCGGAGTCACAGCCCAGGAGGGCCAAAGTATTGTTACTGGTCAGGAGACCACCGCCGGAGTCACAGCCCAGGAGGGCCCAAGTATCGTTACTGGTCAGGAGACCACCGCCGGAGTCACAGCCCAGGAGGGACCAGGATCCCACAGCCCCGCTGGGCAATGATGGAACGTCAAGCCACACACCAATGTCCAGTGTGGAGATCGTCATGCCACACACCAATGTCCAGTGTGGAGATCGTCATGCCACACACCAATGTCAGTATCCGAACCGCCATGTCAGAGCACCGCTGAACAGGGCAAAGACTGCCATGGTGAAGACCTCTGAACAGGGCAAAGACTGCCATGGCTAAGCACCGCTGAACAGGGCAAAGACCGCCATGGTGAAGACCGCTGAACAGGGCAAAGACTGCCATGGCTAAACACCGCTGAACAGGGCAAAGACTGCCATGGCTAAGCACCGCTGAACAGGGCAAAGACCGCCATGGTGAAGACCGCTGAACAGGGCAAAGACTGCCATGGCTAAGCACCGCTGAACATGGCAAAGACTGCCATGGTGAAGACCGCTGAACAGGGCAAAGACTGCCATGGCTAAGCACCGCTGAACAGGGCAAAGACTGCCATGGTGAAGACCGCTGAACAGGGCAAAGACTGCCATGGCTAAGCACCGCTGAACAGGGCAAAGACTGCCATGGTGAAGACCACTGAACAGGGCAAAGACTGCCATGGCTAAGCACCTCTGAACAGGGCAAAGACCGCCATGGTGAAGACCGCTGAACAGGGCAAAGACTGCCATGGCTAAGCACCGCTGAACAGGGCAAAGACTGCCATGGCTAAGCACCCCTGAACAGGGCAAAGACCGCCATGGTGAAGACCGCTGAACAGGGAAAAGACTGCCATGGCTAAGCACCGCTGAACAGGGCAAAGACTGCCATGGCTAAGCACCGCTGAAAGAGGGCAAATACCGCCATGGTGAAGACCGCTGAACAGGGCAAAGACTGCCATGGCTAAGCACCGCTGAACAAGGCAAAGACCGCCATAGTGAAGACCGCTGAACAGGGCAAAGACTGCCATGGCTAAGCACCGCTGAACAGGGCAAAGACCGCCATGGTGAAGACCGCTGAACAGGGCAAAGACTGCCATGGCTAAGCACCGCTGAACAGGGCAAAGACTGCCATGGCTAAGCACCGCTGAACAGGGCAAAGACCGCCATGGTGAAGACCGCTGAACAGGGCAAAGACTGCCATGGCTAAGCACCACTGAACAGGGCAAAGACCGCCATGGTGAAGACCGCTGAACAGGGCAAAGACTGCCATGGCTAAGCACCGCTGAACAGGGCAAAGACTGCCATGGCTAAGCACCGCTGAACAGGGCAAAGACTGCCATGGTGAAGACCGCTGAACAGGGCAAAGACTGCCATGGCTAAGCACCGCTGAACAGGGCAAAGACCGCCATGGTGAAGACTGCTGAACAGGGCAAAGACTGCCATGGCTAAGCACCGCTGAACAGGGCAAAGACTGCCATGGCTAAGCACCGCTGAACAGGGCAAAGACCGCCATGGTGAAGACCGCTGAACAGGGCAAAGACTACCATGACTAAGCACCACTGAACAGGGCAAAGACTGCCATGGTGAAGACCGCTGAACAAGGCAAACACCGTGTGGGTATGAATAGGCCGCCACATCAGGCATCCTTATCCCATGTGCAGCTGGGACAGTGACAGGACATGAACTTTCATGGGGAGACTCATTCCCCAGGATGGTCTAGTGGGCAACCCACCCACTGTAAAGACTTGTGAGACTGTGGCTTTGCACTCCCCAGGATGTAACAGTGGGCAACCCACCCACTGTAGAGACTTGTGAGACTGTGGCTTTGCACTCCCCAGGATGGCACAGTGGGCAAACCACCCACTGTAGAGACTTGAGAGACTGTGGCTTTGCACTCCCAAGGATACATCAATGGGCATGAAGCCCCGTCGTGGATCTGGCTTTGCATTCATCTGGCTGAGGTGCCCCCCCTTCCCTTCCCCCTGAGGTGCCTGTAGTGTTTCTATCCAATGCCCCGGCAGTGTTCTCTCGGATTTTGGTCAGGTATCTATTGTGGGCCTCGCCCATGCATTTTTGGACTGTTGGTGCACGGACATTGTTGTGTACATATCTGCACTACTTCCTATATTGTATATATAATTATGACAGATTTCGAGATATATATCAGTATTTTTTTGTATGACATGTATAGTGGCACATTACAATGTTTGACCGAAATTCGCTTTGTCTTTGTATTCTTCCGGGGGGATTATGGGTTGTTCATGTGATTTTTGTAAATGCATTGGTGTGTATGTTGTGATATGCGAGGGTGGGGGTGGGGGTGTTTGGTGGGTGTCCCCCTAACTTTTGCCTCCCCCCTCCTCCGTGTCGTAGATGCAGTACTCACCGGTATCTTCTGTACCTACGTCGCTGTTGGTCGTAGAGGAGCAGAAAGACAAAGGCAGGTAGGATTTGGAGTTCCGGCTCCATAGAGTCGTCGTTCCTCGTGGGATGTGTAGAAGGTGAGCGTTTTCCCATAGCAAAAGCTGTTTCCGCCGTGTCTTTATCCACGGTGAATCCGCCCCAGGAAAGGTGGCGGGTTGGCCTGTTGTGATACTGTGGGCGGTACATTGTCTCCCGCCTGTCTGTTGGCGGTAACCGCCGCGCTGTTTGTCTGTACCGCCGTGGCGGGCGATGTGTTAAAGTGGCTGTCTTTGTTGGCGGTTTCCGCCAGGGTTGTAATTCCCTTTTTTTGTCCGCCAGCCTGTTTGCGGTATTTCCGCAGCTTTAACACCGTCCGCCAGGGTTGTAATGACCACCTTAATGCCACTTTTCAGTGCTATCTTAACTTATACTTATTGCATTTATTCGTTTTAGCCTGCATCTTACCAGATAAATATTATATATTTTTCTAAACACTGGGTGGTGTATTTTTGTGGTGCTATATTGTGTTATTGTATGATTTATTGCTCAAATACTTTACACATTGCCTTCTAAGTTAAGCCTGACTGCTTAGTGCCAAGCTACCAGAGGATGGGCACAGGATAATTTGGATTGTGTGTGACTTACCCTGACTAGAGTGAGGGTCCTTGCTTAGACAGGGGGTAACCTGACTGCCAACCAAAGACCCCATTTCTAACAGTGTGTATGTACAGGGAGTGCAGAATTATTAGGCAAGTTGTATTTTTGAGGATTAATTTTATTATTGAACAACAACCATGTTCTCAATGAACCCAAAAAACTCATTAATATCAAAGCTGAATATTTTTGGAAGTAGTTTTTAGTTTGTTTTTAGTTTTAGCTATGTTAGGGGGATATCTGTGTGTGCAGGTGACTATTACTGTGCATAATTATTAGGCAACTTAACAAAAAACAAATATATACCCATTTCAATTATTTATTATTACCAGTGAAACCAATATAACATCTCAACATTCACAAATATACATGTCTGACATTCAAAAACAAAACAAAAACAAATCAGTGACCAATATAGCCACCTTTCTTTGCAAGGACACTCAAAAGCCTGCCATCCATGGATTCTGTCAGTGTTTTGATCTGTTCACCATCAACATTGCGTGCAGCAGCAACCACAGCCTCCCAGACACTGTTCAGAGAGGTGTACTGTTTTCCCTCCTTGTAAATCTCACATTTGATGATGGACCACAGGTTCTCAATGGGGTTCAGATCAGGTGAACAAGGAGGCCATGTCATTAGATTTCCTTCTTTTATACCCTTTCTTGCCAGCCACGCTGTGGAGTACTTGGACGCGTGTGATGGAGCATTGTCCTGCATGAAAATCATGTTTTTCTTGAAGGATGCAGACTTCTTCCTGTACCACTGCTTGAAGAAGGTGTCTACCAGGAACTGGCAGTAGGACTGGGAGTTGAGCTTGACTCCATCCTCAACCCAAAAAGGCCCCACAAGCTCATCTTTGATGATACCAGTCCAAACCAGTACTCCACCTCCACCTTGCTGGCGTCTGAGTCGGACTGGAGCTCTCTGCCCTTTACCAATCCAGCCACGGGCCCATCCATCTGGCCCATCAAGACTCACTCTCATTTCATCAGTCCATAAAACCTTAGAAAATCAGTCTTGAGATATTTCTTGGCCCAGTCTTGACGTTTCAGCTTGTGTGTCTTGTTCAGTGGTGGTCGTCTTTCAGCCTTTCTTACCTTGGCCATGTCTCTGAGTATTGCACACCTTGTGCTTTTGGGCACTCCAGTGATGTTGCAGCTCTGAAATATGGCCAAACTGGTGGCAAGTGGCATCGTGGCAGCTGCACGCTTGACTTTTCTCAGTTCATGGGCAGTTATTTTGCGCCTTGGTTTTTCCACACGCTTCTTGCGACCCTGTTGACTATTTTGAATGAAACGCTTGATTGTTCGATGATCACGCTTCAGAAGCTTTGCAATTTTAAGAGTGCTGCATCCCTCTGCAAGATATCTCACTATTTTTTACTTTTCTGAGCCTGTCAAGTCCTTCTTTTGACCCATTTTGCCAAAGGAAAGGAAGTTGCCTAATAATTATGCACACCTGATATAGGGTGGTGATGTCATTAGACCACACCCCTTCTCATTACAGAGATGCACATCACCTAATATGCTTAATTGGTAGTAGGCTTTCGAGCCTATACAGCTTGGAGTAAGACAACATGCATAAAGAGGATGATGTGGTCAAAATACTCATTTGCCTAATAATTCTGCACTCCCTGTATATATATATATATATGTATGTGTATATGTTGTTTCTGTGCTTGGCATGTTCTTGGGCCATTGCATGGCTCCTGGTTGGGTTGTTATTCTAGATATCTATGAATTCCTGCTCTCATCTTATCACACTTATCTACCCATCATCATATGTCATATCTCTATCAAACTATCCTCCATTCTCTGACTCATCCCAAATCCTTTCTAATACTTTCATCTCCTAAATAACTCTGCTTAAGCTCTTCCTTCCGCTTCCACATCTAACTCACGAAACCTCACTCTACTACCGTGACCTCCCATTGCAGTTCCTGACACAGACCCCTTGCACTTCCTGCCTCCTGCACCAGGCCCCTTGCTTTTCCTGCCTGCTGGTGCAGGCTCGTGTCTCTTCCTGGCAGCTGGGGCAGGCTCCTTTACCTTCTTAGCAGCTGCTGGGGCAGGCTCCTTGGTCTTTCTGGCAGCTGGGGCAGGCTCCTTTACCTTCTTAGCAGCTGCTGGGACAGGCTCCTTTGTCTTTCTGGCAGCTAGGGCAGGCTCCTTTGTCTTGAGGCGGCCTGGTGCAGGCTCCTTCACCTTCAGGACATGTGGCCTGTTCCTTTTCCACCACGAGTGGGTGTGGTGATGACAGGGCCTGTGGACTGGGTGGCTGAGATGCTTGGCTAGGTTCTCCCTACCCTGGCAATACATGTAAGACGGAGGGGTAGGGAAGAGGTCAGTGGTGGATAGGAACAGTTTTTTAGGGACATTGGGGCGGGAAGAGAGAGAAGGAATGGGAGTGGAGGAAGAGGGAGTGGTTGTTGGAGATGTCTGTCTGCTTATTTTGGGTGCAAGTGCATGGGCTGGATGCTTTTGTGAGGTAGATGACTGTTGGCAGTCTGAGTGCTTGCGTTTGTATACATTAGAAGGGGGAGACAGACACAGTGGGAGAGCACACAGGGGACAGGTGCGTGGCTGTTGTGGAGGTGTCTGCCAGTGAGGTGTGTGTTCTGCTTGGTGTGGTGATGATGCTGATAGTGGGTGATGATGTAGTCCATGCAGGTGTGAGTGGAGACGGAACTGGGAGGGAGGTGGAGAAGGAGGCAGAGGGGAGACAGTGGAAATAGTAGATGTTGGTGTGTCTGCATCTGGAGGGTGTTTGTGTGAGTGCCTGGGGGATGAAGTGTGGTGCTTGTGTTAGCCTGAACCACTCTTGTGTGTTGTCTTGTGTGCATGCTCGTCTGGCTGTGTGCTTGGGATGGGTTTGGGTTGAGGAGAATGGGACTGGGAAGAGGAAGTTGGATGGAGGAGAGTAGAAACAGGGACAATGGCTGCCATCAGAGAGGAGGCCAGAGCCTGGATCGATCTCTGTTGGGCCGCTAAGCCAGTGTGAATGTCCTCCAGGAATGCATTAGTCTGTTACATCTGGGCTGCCAGCCCCTGGATGGCATTCACAATGGTTGACTGCCCTACAGAGATGGATCTCAGGAGGTCAATAGCCTCCTCACTCCGGGCAGCAGGGCTCACTGGTGCAGGGCCTGAGGTGCCTGGGGCAAAGGAGATGTCCACTCTCCTGGGTGAGCGGGCACAGGAAACTCGATGAGTGGCTGCTGGGAGTGCGGTGCTGGTACGGGGGTGGTGGTTTTACCTGTAGCTGGCGTGGTCACAGAGGTGTCAGCCACCACCAGGGAGCTTCCATTGGAGGAGGTATCTGTGTCACAACTGTCCCCTCCAGTCTCCGCCCTAGTCCTCCCCTTGCTCTCCGTCCCACTGGGGCCCTCAGCATCGGTGGACTCTGCCTCCTGGGGCCTGTGGGCTGCAGCTCCCTCCGTCGCCAGTGCCTCTGCTCCTCCGCCACATGATGCTAATGCACATAAGGACAGAATGACAAAACAAGAAAGGGGGGAGAGAGACAAAGGATACACTGAGTCAATGGCTGCGCCAATACCACGGTTGGCATACACAGCACCCTCACACACAGGGAACAGCCCTAAGCAATATGCCATAGCACTAATAGAGAAATAGTTAGCAGCCAAGCCATGGGGAGGAGCACACACCGCCAAATACAGCATACCTGGTACCCACCCAGCCCTGACCAGTTGTGGATGCCTACAAGTTCGGTAGCAAGATTCTCCCTTCTGAACCCTGGCCACCAGGGGACCTATGCTGCAATGTCAGGCCTGGCCTAGGGGCACTGACACACATGCCCCACCCGGATACCACCCTACCATGCGTACGTTGTAATGATGGGCACTGTACACACCCCCTTGTGGCTACTGTGATGCCCTCAGGCGCCCATCCAGCTCAGGATAGGCCACTGCCAGTATCGGGGCCATCGGGGGGTCAGGATTCGACTGGCACCCCTTCATCATTGGGAGGCCATCCCCAGCTGGGCCTCCGCCGTCTTCCATGCCCAGCGTCTCAGGTCCTCCCACCGTTTCTGACAGTGGGTGCTCCACCTGCCGTAGACCCCAGGGTCCGCACGTCCTTGGTGATGGCACACCATATACCCTTCTTTTGATGGGCGCTGACCTGCAGAGGCAATTCACACAGGAAAATGGAATTAGTCAAACAGTCCTGCATGTTACACTTATGACCCACCATACCCCTTCACATCACCATTTACACACACATGGCCCAGCACACAACCAATATACCGCCCAGAGGACATCCACCCACCCCCCTTTCATGAGGCCTTCGCACACACCACTCCATACATTCATGCCACATGCAACGTGCCCACAGTGTACTCACCTGTTGGTCTGGAAGCCCATACAGCAGTCCGTACTGGGGTAGGACCCCATCCACCAGTCTCTCCAACTCTGCCGAAGTGAAGGCTGGGGCTCTTTCCCCAGTCACACAGGCCATAGTAGGTTCCAGACACAGGTCACAGCACATGCAGTGTAGGTCCTCTCCTGTTGAAGATCAGGTACCAAGTGAGGGATCAGATATAAAATGGTGGTCACGTCCTCGGTGGTGCACACCGTCACCACTGGCGTAGATCACCATTGGCCACTGTACCCCATAGGGGCCAACATTAATCAATGAGGAGTTGCACGGCGGTTCCCGACCGCCTCCCGTAACGACGCACAACGTCAGCGGAATTACCTCACTTCCACCTGTCCTTCAACATAGGACAGGCGGATGCCATTTCAGGAGGGGGCAGGCCCTGGATAATTGCTGCGTCACTGGTGAAAATAGGACATACTGTACAAATCACACTGACCCATTACAAGTTAACAGCATGCTAAGTTCTGTTGTAGCCCCATTGTTCAGTTTTTGACCGTCTCCTCACTCTTTTGCCCAATAGATTGCTACCGCTGTGGATGAACTTACTTCCAAACAACGGAGGACAGGCACATTATCCACACCTATAGACTGGACAGGGCCACAATCACAGAGCTGTGTGCCCAATTGGAGCCTGACCTGATACCTGCTATCCGTCATCTCACTGGGATACCCCCTCTTGTGCAAGTTCTATCAGTGCTCCATTTCCTGGCAACTAGTTCTTTACAAGTGACAGTGGGCTTGGCTGCAGGAATGTCACGGCCAATGTTCTCAAACGTGCTAACAAGAGTGTTGTCTGCCCTGATTAAACACATGTGCAGCTATATTGCATTTCCCAGGTTGAAGATTTGGCCACAGTGAAGGCCGAGTTCTATGCAATGGGATATATCCCCAACATAATTGGGGCGATTTCTGGAACACATATTGCATTTGTCCCCCACCCGTCAGAATGAACAGGTGTTCGGAAATCGGAAGAGTTTCCACTCTATGAATGTACAGATGGTGTGCTTGGCAGACCAGTACATCTACCACGTCAATGCTAAGTATCCTGGGTCGGTGTGTGATGCCTTTGTCCTGAGGAATAGCAGCATCCCAAATGTGATGGGCCAACTACAAAGGCACAGGGTGTGGCTAATAGGTGAGCACTGGTTCCCTCCCAGTAGGGGTATGGGTATGGTGTGGGCCATATGGGATAGTATGTGGCTAAATGTTGTCCCTCAAAATTTGCAGGTGAATCTGGTTACACCAACCTATCATGGCTGCTGACCCCTGTGAGGAATCCCAGGACAAGGGCAGAAGAACGTTATAATGAGGCACATGGGCGAACCAGAAGGATAATTGAAAGAATCTTTGGCCTCCTGAAGGCCAGGTTCAGATGCCTGCATCTGACAGGTGGGTCCCTGTGCTATTCACCCAAGAAGGTCTGCCACATAGTAGTGGCATGCTGCATGTTGCACAACCTTGCCCTAAGACGCCATGTGCCTTTTCTGCAGGAGGAGGAGGCTGGAGATGCCCGTGTGGCAGCAATGGACCCAGTGGACAGTGAGGATGAGGAGGCAGAGGATGAGGATGAGGACAACAGAACTTCAGTGATCAGACAATACTTCCAATGACACACAGGTAAGACAGTGTCACTTCACTTTTCTATGGCATTTGTTTGAATATCTGTGGCACTAGCATGCTGGTTTTTTCACACTTCTATGCTCACTTAAATGTACCCTTTGCAAATTCATTTTGCAGATGTTGGTGACCTTACATATGCTCTTCCTGGTGTGATCACTGCAAACAGCTACAGGTAATTATTCTATGCTCATTTTCTGTGCAGTTGAATTGCAATGTTTGTACCTGTTTCAATGATTACATACTTGAAAAATGTCACATACTCCATATATGTTTTTTTTTCAAGGGTGTTTATTGGAGTGCTAAAATATAGATGGGCTAGTGAAATGGGATGGGGTGATGATGGAGAAAAGTCCAGGCTATTGTTCCAGTCTGTAGCATAGGTGCATTGTCCAAGGGGACCTAAAAGGGGAGCAAAGGCAGTTCAAGGTGGACAGGGTGACTGAGTGGGACACAAGTGTGACAATCTGGAAAGTCTCATTTCCTAGCAGGGGTCTTGGCAAGTGTCTCTGGCTTCCGTCTGGATCACTGGGAACGTTTGAGGGGTGGCTCTTCTGCAAGGGGAGGGGTGCTGGTGGCCTATGAATCCCGTGGCTGGGCCTCCAGGCCACTAGCGGCAGCAGAGGTGGGGACGGAGGTATGGATACGCTCTGGTGGTGTGTCCTGATGGGGGAGGCTCTGTGGTGGTGTGTGACTGGGCCTGCGTAACCGGCTGTCCAGATGTCCCTGATGGGCCAGGGTTGGTCATCCAGATCCAGAAGTTGCTGTCATAATTGTGGGCCTCTTCTACTGGGGGTCTGGATATTGCTGGCACCTCTTCTCCGCTGACATTGGATGGGGTACCTGTGGGGATGTAAATGATGTGTTATGGTTTCTGTGTCTGACATATTGTGCATCCGTGACTTGCCCTCTTTTGTTGTATTTGCCCTGGCATCTTTTACTTGTTTACGTTGGTGTATGGTGGGATGATTAGTTCCCTATAGTGTGCATGCTTTAGTGCTGAATGTCCATGCAGGGCTATGAGTGGTGTCCATGCATTGGTAGAACATTCAGGGCTTGGCATTGGGATAAGTGAGATGTGATGGTGGGGTGTGTGGGAAGTGGTGGAGTGATGGGAGTGAGGGTGAGGATGGGGGTATGTGATGGCATGCAAGTAGGGTGGGTAATAATATTTGATAGTTGACTTACCAGAGTCCAGTCCTCCTCCTACTCTGGCCAGGCCCTCAGGATGCAGGATCGCAAAGACTTGCTCCTCCAATGTTGTTAGTTGTGGGGGAGGAGGTGGAGGTCCACCGCCAGTCCTCTGCACAGCGAGCTGGTGTCCTACTACAATAGAGTGCACCTTCCCCCGTAGGTCGTTCCACCTCTTCCTGATGTCATCCCTAGTTCTTGGGTGCTGTCCCACGGCGTTGACCCTGTCCACGATTCCCTGTCATAGCTCCATCTTCCTAGCTATTGATATCTACTTCACTTGTGCTCCAAATAGCTGTGGCTCTACCCTGATGTTTTTCTCCACCATGACCCTTAGCTCCTCCTCTCGAAAGTGGGAGTGTCTTTGTGGTGCCATGGTTGTTGTGTGTGGTGTGTAGGTGAGGGTGTGTTTGATAAAGTGTTGGGGTGTGTAATGTGGGGTGCGTGAGTAGTGTCTAGGTGGGAGTAGTGTATGGCTCTGGTTGTGTCAGTGGTCTTGCTGTCTCTCTGGTGGCAATTGTTTGTAATGGTAAAGCGTTGTAGGTACTATGGGTGTTTGTTTTATAGTGGTGTCGGTATGTGGGTGTGTGGGTGTGGTGTGTGCATGGGTGTCAGGTGTGTGTTGTTTGAATTGTCCAATGTGGTGTTGTTTTGTTTGTGTATGTTGATTTTTTGCGCAGCGGTATGTACGGCAAATGGTTTACCACCGTTGAATGTCTGCTGTGGTGATTCGTGGGTCATAATGTGGTGGGTGTAGTTCTGTTGGCATAACGGTGTGGGTTTTGATACCGCCAGTTTATCACTGACCTTTGGTGTGGCAGATTTGTGTCTGTGGCTGAATAGTGACGGATTGGTGTATGTGTGTCATAATATAGCGAATGGATTTCTGCCGCAGCGGCGGTAAGTTGGCAGCAGTCAGCGTGGCGGTAAGTGGGATTTACCGCCAATGTCACAATGAGGGCATAAGAGTCTTAAGTTCTTAAAAGTAACAATTGTCTCTTGCAAGCACAAAGTACTTGGTTTGCGTCAAAATTACACTCACGAGGACTGCAGAGGAGGAGATGCGTGTAAAAAGGTAGGTGTGCGTTGGTTTTCCAGGTGCACACAGACGATGCGTTGACTTTTTTCCACACGGCAAGGGCATGGTATTGATTTCAGGCGCGCAGGCTTGAATCCTCTTTGCGATTTGGGGTCTTTTGACGCCCTGGAACGATGCATGGAGTCAATTCCTTTTGCAGGAAGTCGGGCTGTGTCGTTCTGGTTCGGTGATACAGTGATTTTCTTCCCATTAAACAGGCTGTGCGTCGATTCTGGCAGGCTGTGCCTCGATTTTCGCCTCACAAGGAGTTTCTTTGCAGAGATTATGGTGGTCATTCCGACCTCGCCCGCCCGTCGGAATCCGCCTGAATACCGCCCCGCGGTCAATTGACCGCGAGGGGTATTCTGACTTTCCCGCTGGGCCGGCGGGCGATCTGATTCAGATCGCCCGCCGGCCCAGCGGGAAAGCGCCTTCCACAAGGAAGCTGGCTCGGAATAGAGCCGGCGGAGTGGAAGGCGTGCGACGGGTGCAGCAGCACACGTCGCGCTTTTCAGTGTCTGCATCGCAGACACTGAAAAGCCTAGTTGGGCCCTGTTAGGGGGCCCCTGCCGTGCCCATGCCATGGGCATGGGCACGGCAGGGGCCCCCAGGGGCCCCACGACCCCCCCTACCGCCATCCTGTTCATGGCGGCTTTCCCGCCATGAACAGGATGGCGGTAGGGGGGGTCAGAATCCCCTCGGCGGCGCAGCGAGCTGCGCCGCCTTGGAGGATTCTAAGGGTCAGTGGAAAACCGGCGGGAGACCGCCGGTTTTCCCGTTCTGACCGCGGCCAAAGCGCCGCGGTCAGAATGACCAAGGGAGCACCGCCGGCCTGTCGGCGGTGCTCCCGCCCCCGTTGGCCCTGGCGGTAGGGAACCGCCAGGGTCAGAATGAAAGCCTATGTCTTTTTGGCCCTGAGACTTCAGAAAACAGGAGGCAAGCTCAATCCAAGGCCTTAGAGATCACTTCTCAGCAGAGCCAGAGGCCAGCAAGGCAGCAGGGCAATAGAAAGGCAGCAGTCCTTTACAGCAAAGCAGTCCAAGTGAGTCCTTTGAGCAGCCCGGCAGATTCTCTTGGCAGGTTGCACGTTCTGGTGCAGAGTGTCTGTCCCAAGAAGTGTCTAGTTTAGTAGGGTCAGGGACCCAGTTGATATACCCAAAAGTGCATTTGAAGTGGGGGAGACTTCAAAGAGTGGTTTTGAAGTGCACAAGGTTTCATTACATCCCTGTCTGCCAGGGTCCCAGTATGGGGGTTGGCAGTCCTTTGTTTGAGGGCAGGCCACTGTCCTTTGAAATGTCAATGTCATCCCTCCACCCTTCCAGCCCAGGAAGACCCATTCAGTATGCAGATGTGTGCAGGTGTGACTGAGCACCCTGTGTTTGTGGTTGTCTGGGTGAAATGCACAAGGGAGCTGTCAACCAGCCCAGCCCAGATGTGGATTGGAGGCAGGCTGTAAGGCACAGAAGGAGCGGAGTACAGAGAAATGCTGGCTTTCGAAAAGTAGCATTTCTAAAATAGCAATATAAAATCCAACCTCACCAGTCAGTAGGCTTTTGTATTGCCATTCTGGTCATACTAAATATGACCTGTTTACCCCTTTCTAATCAGAATCTACCACTCAAATAGTTTATGAGGGTAGCCCTCATGTTAGCCTATAAAAGGAGCAGGCCTTACAACAGTCAAAACAAATTTAGGAGTTTTCCACTACCAGGACATATAAAACAGGCCGATATATGTCCTGCCTTTTGCCTAAACAGCACCCTGTCCTCTGGGTTACCTAGGGCCTACTGTAGGGGTGATTTATATGTAGAAAAAGGGGGGTTTAAGGCTTGGCAAGTACTTTTAAATGCCAAGTCGTAGTGGCAGTGAAATTGCACGCACAGGCCCTGCAAAGGCAGGCCTGAGACATGTTTAAGGGGCTACTTATTTGGGTGGTACAACCAGTGCTGCAGGCCCACTAGTATCATTCATTCTAAGGGCCCTGTGCACCTCTAGTGCACTTAATTAGGGACTTATAAGTAGATCAAATATGCCAGTTGGGTAAGAACCAATGTTCCCATGTTTTAAGGGAGAGAGCATATACACTTTAGCACTGGTTAGCAGTGGTATAGTGTGCTGAGTCCTAAAACCAGCACCCTAAGGCTGTCAGGGCTAACAAAGACCAAAATATATTTGTAATTTTAGCCACTTTTTTTAGATTGATGAGTACATAGCAGCTTCCCCAACAACAGAGTTTTGCAAAAACCATGACAAAACAAGCATTGACTGGTGGAAAATGCCAAACCTTTTGGTTTTGTATGCTTGTTGCATCGCTATTGTTTTCCCGCAACTTATTTGTTAATGGCAGAACAGCACACTGTATGTGAATGTACAGAATGTGTAATAATGGATTGAGTAAGCATGATGCCAGTATAACATGCCTTTTTACATGGACTTTATTTTATGTGTATCTCTAGGTATTTTCAAGCATAATATTCAGAAAGCAATGAGCACATTTTGAAAGTGCTCTAAATTTATATATTTTTTTATTTTAAGAAAATTGCAAGTATGTCCAGAATTTCCCTTAAAACATTTTAAAATGCAAGCATAAAACAAACCCATTAAAAAGAAAAGCGTTTAAAGCTTTGTATAGGCGTGTAACAATGACACAATTGACATAAATTGCCAAATACGGGACAAGTCAAGCAGCTACTGTGTATTATAAAAACTCTTAGTAAGACTTTACTTTCAAACATCACACTAGAGACATTCTAATAACTTGATTAATATAAAGCCATTGGTACCATGCATTAGGTGTTTCTAAATAATAATGTTATCAAATGTAGTATACATTACTACAGTATTATGCAATATCACAGAACTGAAACCATATCGACCTTGGAAGGACACCAAGTTGGCCTTTGAAGGATGATTTAATGTACTATGTCACCACATATATCAGTGGCAAACATTTAGATCAGTGAGAAACATTGCATTAACAACTGTTACTGAAACTGTTCTTGAAACTTTAAGGCAGCCACACAATTTAAAATGCCTTCAATAATACCATATACAACAACTATTCAAAGATAGGCCTACTGGATTTGGCAATGTTTGTTTTGTTTGCATTAGGCACTGCTTGGATGGCCTGCCACTGAAGCTCTCAACATTTCACTGATGTATGAAATGCTTAATTGAAGCACTAATAATTAATTAACGTGACTGCAATTGTTACAGCCGTCAGCTTTTTTTTTGCCTAGCTCTGCCATGCATCATGTGCGAGTATGGCTCTCATTCAGTGTCCCCGGGCTAGTACAAGGAGAGGTTATCACGCCTAAATAGAAAAGGTCAACACGTGAGAGTTAGCTTCTGACCGTGGGGCTGGCGCGAGATTCCAGAGCATCCTGGCTGATGTAGAGAGAATCTGTATCGGTGGGAGAATCACACAGCTAAAGAGGTGAGATGAGCTATGTGCCCATTTCTTTAACAAGGTAAAAAGTTGTTTTAAATGTTTTGCGGTAGCTCACGCAGTGAAACCCTGTGATACATAAACCTTCGTGACGGAGGCAAAGGGAAGAATCATCACGCCACATCAGCCCGCAAGGCTGAACGCCCCCCCCCCCCTGTGCAGTGCTTAATTTGAGCCGGTGGTTTCCGGTGCTGGGAACCGGCACTTATTTTCGAATACCGGCTCTTATTTTTCTATCTCAAGCATTAACTTCAAGCAAAAGACACATAAGGAGGAAGAGAAAAATGAAAAAGCGTCACAAAGGGAGACGACAGAAAGCTGCAAGAGAGAGCTGATGGAGTGCGTGTAAATACATCAAAAAGGTCTGAGATGGCTTCAGGATTACACTGCCTCAGTATTCCACGCTCGCACATTTAAATTTAGCAGCCACATGTTTCAGAGGAGAGCTTTGGGCACTGGCACCTTTGTATTTACACATTAAGCACTGCCAATGTAAGAAGTTTGTGCTCTGACTTCATCTAATAATAATAATTTCGGTCTGCCCAGTCCCATTTTTTTTCAACCTCCGGTTTTCATTCACCATGGCAATTAGCTCAATAGAAAAATGTAACTAACGAAATATGCAGATATGCCTTTGAGGTTTGTGCAGTATTTACAGTTATTTGATATATTAACTATTTCAATGATGTTTTTACGTTGGAGATAAAATGAGCTTCTCTTCCGTACAAAGTAATAGTGACGTGTTTTATACAGAGCTTCATCCTGTGAATGTCAATAAGAAAATGTATCATTATCAAATTTACGGTTACCACCCTACGGGGAAGGCTGTATCTACCTTCCGGATTCAGCCTCCTTATCTCTGCATATGGTATGTTGTCAGCGGCATGCGTACAGTTTACCGAGCCGTACTACCGGTCTATAACAGCTGGTTCCTTAAAGTGTTTTTTTAAATCCCTTTGTTTGCCTATCTCCACCCAACTAAAGCCACAAAATATGTGGCTTGTGGGTGAAGCCTTTATACCATCTTTTTTGTTTCTTCTTCTCCTACAACTTACCATCTCCCCCTCCTTGCTACTAGTTTTCTCCAACATCACACCCACCCTCTTTATTTCTGCCAAATATCTGCCCCTTTTTATTGGATGGAACCTGCAGCTTCTACACCGTCTCTCCCCACAATTATCTTGACGAATGCACATCAAAAAAGTGAATGTGCGGCACACGCAGGTAGTACAGATGCTGATATCTGCAAGTCATCAGCTAGGTGTGAATACCATGCATGGCTAAATGCGCTTTGCCTCAGATTTTGGGGGGGTGTTTGGACATCCTGGGTAGATATGTTTTTAAATAAAAACGTCTTTATTTACTTGTACAAAATGACATACTAGCTGGCTCAATACAAACTGATAAGAAGAAATCACTAACCTACAAAACTACTACAACTATGCTTTTACTTGATTTTGGGCACTTTTGTTTGTATTCTACTGTCACCAATTTTATTACAGAACTGGAGGGCTCCAGTATGCATTATTTTCTTGTTGTTTATTTTCATTGAGCAGTTAAGTGAAAAGAAAAACACTACATGACGAAAATACGTTTCATCTGTAAAGGAGTAAGCAACATGAAGGAGGGCTTACTTAATGCATATTTAATGGCCGACAATCAGCTCTCCCTTTTTTTCTGGCGCAATCGCATGTGCATTGATTTGCCAGCATTTCATGGTTGTTTTTGCCTTGTCAAGGAATGGATTCTGGCGCTTCAGGCAGACTTAGGGCCGGATTTAGAACTTGGCGGACGGGTTACTCCATCACACCAGTGACGGATGTCCCGTCCACCGAAATCTAAATCCCATTATTAAAAAAACCTTCAATGGATCCTAATGAGGAAATCATTTTTTGCCCTATATCTCGACTCCCTTATCCATCAAAACTAATTAAAAACACCTAAATGTTATCCTATTTCAGTGGTTCCCAAACTTATTCTGTGGACCCCCACATTATTAATTCTGGAACCCAGGGACCCCCCACTGAATCATTATGGGAATCCGGGGACCCCCCAATGAGTCACTACTGAAAGATGGGGACCTAATCTGTTAAAATTATTTAACTTTCTCTGCAGTTACGGACCCCCTGAGGAGGCTTTGCAGACCCACAGGGTCCCCAGACCACAGGTTGGGAACCACTGGCATATCTAGATACTAAGAAGATAACAACCAGTTGGAGACGGGACAATATGGCTTTAGATCTGGCTTCAGCACTGAGTCAACCTTGATTGCTGTTGCAGAAGAGATTTGCAATATTAAAGATAATGGAGGCAGAGCAGCGGTGGTGATGTTGGACCTTTCCGCCGCATTTGACATAGTGTAACATTGGGATGTCTGTCTGAGCTTTGCATCAAGGGTACAGGGCATTAAACTTATCTCCTCTTTCTTAAACGATAAGAGTGCAGTCAGTGACTTTTGGGGAATTCCACTCAAAATCTTTTACTCTCCCTTGAGAGGGCTTCCAGGGGGTCATCGCTCAGCCCTTCATTGTTTAACATTTATGTGGAATCATTGCTAAGATAATCCATTCCTACGGTTTTGCTTTTGTAGCATATGCTGATGACACTCAATTCCAGGTAATGTGGAAGAAGTTTCAGCCAGATTTAATAATCGTATGAGCACAATTGTTCATTGGATGACCATCAATTGTCTAAAATTAAATCCAGATAAAATGTAGTCCTTATTTTTGGAAAATAATCCACTTTTTGGGAAACTCCTGGTGGCCTCAAGCACTGGGATCTCCCCCAGAGCCTGTCTCCAAGGTGAGAAATTAGGGGTTAAGTTTTGATGCTGACATCCTTTCCTTAGCAAGTTAACAAACTTACATCATCCTGCTTTTTATTGCTTAGTTTAAAAAAAAAAAAAGTGTTTCCTTTTCTACTTTTCCAGCTTAACAAAAATTGTAGTTATTGCTCTGTAATTATCCAGAATTGGTCTATGTAATGCCCTTTATATGGGCATTCAACAATCAGCACAAAAAAAACTTCAGATGCTGCAAAATGCAAAATGCAAAATGCAGCTGTCCGCCTCCTAAAGAAAGTCCACAAATAATGTTCTAAGTGATTTGCATTTGATTCCAGTTAGGAAACACATAGGGGGTCATTCTGACCTCGGCGGTAAAAGGCGCTTACCGCCGGTCAGAAGACCGCCATAACACCGCCGCGGCCGCGGTAAACCGCCACAGTCATTCTGACCCGCAACTGGCAAACGGCCAAAAACCCGACATCCACAAAAGTCCGCCACACCAAAGGTCAGCGCAAAAATGGCAATGAACAAACCTCCACCGTCACGCCAACAGAAATACGCCCATACCATTCCGACCCACAAATCCACGCGGCGGTCTTTCAAACGCAGTATTCCATTGGTGGTATACACCGCCACGGTCAAAATACACACACACATAGAAAACTCAGCCACATTGGTCAGTTTGAAACACGCACACCTGATACACATACTAACACCACTCCCACACACCCAACACAATATAAAACACACACCCACATCACCCACAAGCCCCTACAACCTGAAATTATTGACGAAGGCTAGAGAGCGAGCACAGAATAGACAATCCCACAACACAGAGGCACACAACACCATCACCCACACAGAATCCACGCACCAAACACCACACACCACCACACGCACCACACTCATCACCACAAACGCCACCCCACACCTCATCCACACCACCCCATGGCACCCCAAAGACACCCCAGGTTCAGTGACGCCGAACTCAGGGTCATGGTGGAGGAAATAGCCCGTGTAGAGCCCCAGCTCTTCGGGGCACAGGTGCAGCACACCACAATTGCCAGGAAGATGGAGCTATGGCAAAGGATAGTGGACAGGGTCAACGCGGTGGGACAGCATCCACGCAATTGGGAGGACATAAGGAAGAGATGGAACGACCTACGGGGGAAGGTGCGTTCCATGGTATCAAGGCACAACATTGCGGTGCAGAAGACTGGCGGCGGACTCCCACCTACTCCCCCCGAATTTACCGCATGGGAGGAGGAAGTCTTGCACATCCTGCATCCTGAGGGCCTCGCAGGAGTAGGCGGAGGAATGGACTCTGGTAAGTCAAATCTTCACTACTGCTTCCCACCCCCACCCCACCTGCATGCCAAATCATACCCCCACCCTCACCCCCACCCCCATCACACCAACACCTAGCAAAAGGCTCACCATCACAACCCACCCATCCCAACACCAAGCCCTGCATGCGACCACAAAGCATGGACACCCATCACCAAAGCATGCCCACTGCACACACACATCACCCCCACAAGCCACCCTCACAAAAGCCCCCACAAGGAAATGCCTGCACTTGGGTACACGGACACCCACCCATCACACGAAATGCCACACACAGAAGCAATAACCATACCTTTATACCCCTGCAGGACCCGAACGCCACCACACCGCCACGGAGGGTCCAAAGATGTCCATCCCACCCCCAGAAGAGGCCCCCAGCGATGACAGCAGCTCTGTCTCCCTGGAGCCAGATGACCAGCCCGGCCCATCGGGGACCTCTGGACAGTCGGTTCCCCACAGACAGCCACAGGCTACACCAGACCCAACCCCCTCTGGGAACACCAGCACAGCTCCCACCCAGCGGGCCCATGCCTCTGTCTCCAGGACACGTAAATCAGCGGTGTGTCCACCACTACAGGGCACCCAGGTTGACCCACCACCCCAACAACAACAGGGACCTGGGGGCAGTGGTAGTGGGCACACCGTCCAGGGGACAGAGGCCCAGGAACACAGGGGAACTGGGAGGGCTGCTGTGCGACAGGGGGGGGGACAGGCCCAGGGAACCGACTCTCCAAGAGGCCCTCTCCTCCATCATGGGAGCATACCACCGCTCCCAGGAGACGATGGCGACGGTACTGGCCCGGTTCCAGGAGATCCAGGAACTGCAGGAGGAACGGTACATGGGGTTCAGGGAGGAACTGAGGAACATCGGTTCCGCAATGGGGACCATCGTCGTGGCCCTTACCCAGATAGTCACCACATTGCGGGACCATGTGGCACCCCAAAGGGTCCCTGTCACTAGCCTAGGCCAGGAACAGCCTACCACCTCCGCCGGCGCTAGTGGACAGGAGGCCCCCACACAACGACAGGCCACCAGAACCCCACCTCCTGCAGAAGAAGAACCACCCCGCAAGCGGAACCTGAGATCTCACAAGAAGACAGAGTAGGATTGCAAGACCCCCCGCCAGCCTAGGATACCCCCTGATGTCATCCCACTGTCCCACATTGTCACCCTGTCTAACCTTGAACTGCCCCTGCTCCATCCTTCCCCAGGCATATGGACAACGCACCTGTGCGACTGAGAACTGGACTCTGCCATGGACATTACTCCACCCCCACCCATCACCGTTCCCAATCATGTACCTATATGTAGCACTTAAAATAAATCACTTATTGCACTTAAAATAACAGGAGTCTGCTTGTATTCTCAACAAATGTATTACACATAACGGTGCAATAATGTCCAGTTACTTTGTGATGACAACATACCTATTTCAATAAGCTTTTGTCCATGGGCAAACAAAGCTGAAGTCAGGCAGTGGGTCATACAGCTCTGAAAAGGGAAGGGAAAGTCACAAATCAGTTAACAGGAACTGGGGAGAAACACAGACAGTGGAGACACATGAGGCCTTAAGTAAATGTAAAATGGCGTGTGTGATTCTTACCTGTGTGCTACTGAAAATATTGTTGTATGACTGTATCCCTGTTGTCCGTGTCGTCCCCGTCGTCTTCCTCCTCTTCACTCTTCACAGGCTCCACAGCTGCTACAACACCACCATCTGGACCATCCTCCTGCAGAAAAGGCACCTGGCGTCGCAAAGCAAGATTGTGAACCATACAGCAGGCCACGATGATATGGCACACCTTCTTTGGTGAGTACATTAGGGATCCCCCTGTCATATGCAGGCACCTAAACCTGGCCTTCAGGACCCCGAAGGTCCTTTCTATGATCCTCCTAGTTCGCCCATGGGCCTCATTGTACCGTTCCTCTGCCCTGGTCCGGGGATTCCTCACTGGGGTCAGTAGTCACGACAGGTTGGGGTAACCAGAGTCACCAATTAGCCACACACGGTGTCTCTGTAGCTGTTCCATCACATAAGGGATGCTGCTATTTCGCATGACATACGCGTCATGCACTGACCCAGGGAACTTGGCATTTACATGGGAGATGTACTGGTCAGCCAAACAGACCACCTGGACATTCATCGAATGATAACTTTTTCTGTTTCTGTACACCTGCTCACTTTCTTTGGGGGGAACCAAAGCCACATGGGTCCCATCAATGGCACTAATGATGTTGGGGATATGTCCAAGGGCATAGAAATCACCCTTCACTGTAGCCAATTCGCCCACCTCAGGGAAAATAATGTAGCTCCGCATGTATTTCATCAGGGCAGACAACACTCTGGACAAAACCTTAGAAAACATAGGCTGAGACATCCCAGATGATATGGCCACTGTTGTCTGAAAAGACCCACTTGCCAAAAAATGGAGTACTGACAGAACCTGCACCAGAGGGGGAATCCCTGTGGGTTGGCGGATGGGGGACATCAGGTCTGGCTCCAGCTGGGCACATAGTTCATGTATAGTTGCTCTGTCAAGCCTGTATGTAAGTATGATATGTCGTTCTTCCATTGTCGACAGGTCCACCAGCGGTCGGTACACGGGAGGATTCATCCTTCTCCTCGCAAGTCCCAGCGGACGGTGCCTAGGAAGGACAACATGGAGCACAGAGTCAAGCAACCCACAGGTTCGTTCACACAGCTTGCACAGTACACAAATCGCTATGCATTGAAAGGCTTGTATGAGTGGCAATGCAAGGCCTAGGCCTGTGTGACGCAGTAGAAATCATGCCATGTGGGCCCTTGAAATTGCGGCTGCCTGACCTGTGAAGTGTGACAGTGGGATGTGAGGTCACTGCGCTGGCGTGGCACATCGTGGCGGTAGGCGGTCGAATACCGCGGGGCAAAGCAGCATTGGTTAACATTGAACCCTATGGGTCTCAGGAGCCAATGACGATGTGCGCTGGCGGTCGCGGTACGCACCGCCGCGGGCGTGACCGCCATTTTCTATCTGATTAATCACTCGAGACCTGATCATCCACAGGAGAGGACCTATACTGCAAGTGCTGCTGTGACCTCGGTCTGGGAGATACAATGGCTGCTGCGACTGGGGAAAGGGCCCCTGCCTTCACTTCCGAAGAATTGGAGAGACTTGTTGATGGGGTCCTCCCCCAGTATGCGCTACTCTACGGTCCTCCAGACCAACAGGTTAGTACACAGGGTGCACGTTGAATGGGCTATGCCTGTGTTGAGTGGGGTATATGTAAGATGGTGGGGAGGGGAGCGAATGAGGAGTGCAACGCACGAAAGATGAGAGCATGTGCCACATGGCAAGGTTGGGGAGGGGGGGCCACTCACATTGACCAGGCAGAAAACTGATGCGATTTCCTTTACCACCCTGTACATGTCACATAGGTCAGCGCTCATCAGGAGATCGACATGTGGCGTGCCATCGCCAAGGACGTCTGGGCCCTGGGGGTCCACAACAGACGGGGCACCCACTGCCGAAAGAGGTGGGAGGACATCCGCCGCGGGACCAGAAAGACCGCTGAGTCTCTGCTGGGGATGGCCTCCCAACGTAGGAGGGGTGCCAGCCACCAATTGACCCCCCTGATGT